>NW_017728945.1:3458820-3460072 GCF_001723895.1 Crocodylus porosus | reverse complement strand
GGTGGTGATGTGTTGGCAGGTTTTGCATTTCTTGTCATGCCATCCATGGTCTGGATCCATTCAGTGTTTTCCAGGCCTGCGGAAGCTTGCTTCCAGGAAGAGCACACACCAACTGCTGAAACTTTCTCAGACTGACGAAGAGTTTTGAGACCCAAAAGCTTACTTAAATCGTTGGAAAAACATTTTTTTTAAAGTTGGTCTAATACAAGATACCAGACTCACCCAGAGAGCCTTGTCTGCCTTTCCATTAGGCATACAGATTTGAGCTGAATAAGAAAGCCTTCATTCTGACTTTAAAAAAAAAAACTTTTCAGCCTCTGATTTTGCAACCTTTGCACTGAAACATGGACAAAACCAGCCGACATCCCAGATCTTGTTCTCAGATGGACAAACTTTTTAATGCTAATTTCCAAAAATAAATTCTGAGGCATAGACCTGACACAGAAAATGTCAGTTTGGCAGTTACGATGCAGTTGAAAAAGTGGAAAGCGTGAGCAACCTGAACCTAAAGGCAATTTTATATCTACCCTAAAATGGTCCCACTAAGCCTTTTGAGCCAATCAAGTTAAAAAAGAAAAAACAAAAAACAAACGTGAGTGGTAATTTCTATGACAAAACGGTATTTTCTGAGACAGCCACTACATTAGGAAAATGCTGATCCTGAGCCATGTGTCAAGTTTAACTTCTGTCCCTGTACAAATTTTGCTAAGTAAACCAGACAAGCAAAGAACTGATCGCAAAGTTGTTGAAAAGTTAGCAGCACACTGCTTTTCTTCTGTCCTGGTTAGATACGCCCGACATTTTTAAACTGCAAAGGAGGCAGCTGAGCGCACGCTGTGGTGTTCCGAGTGGGTTTTCAACTGTCCCAGGGCATCAACCTCACCCTGAGCGCTCCCTCGCGAGGGCAGGCGGCCAGAAGAGCCGGGGCACGCCGCGCCCGCGCCCTCTCCTCCCGAGGGACACCGCCTCGCAGGCCCGACCAGTGCAGCAGCGTCTGCGACGCTGTGGCGGGGACCTGCCCCGCAGAGCCCGCCCCGCCGCCAGTACCTGTCCTTAGCCGCCTGCAGGTCCTCCAGCGCGGCGCGCAGCTCGGCGTCCTTGCGGATCAGGCTCTCCGCCTGCCCCCGCACGGTGCCCTCCGCCGCGCCCAGCCGCCGCTCCAGCTCGGCCAGGCGCCCGTGCAGCGCCGCCAGGTGCGCGTTCGCCTCGCGGATCTGCAGGGCGGGCGGCGCCGACATGGAGCCGCGCCCGC
>NW_017728945.1:3441626-3458630 GCF_001723895.1 Crocodylus porosus | reverse complement strand
ACTCGCGAGAGCAGGCGTTGCCCGGGCGCAGGAGGCCGCCGGCAAGATGCCCTTGATCCGGAGCGACTTGGCCAAGTACTGGGAGATCCCGGACGGCACCAACTGCGTCCAGAAGGCCTGGCTCACGGGCCGCGTCGGGGCCGCTGTGGGTGAGCACAGCGCGGCAGCCACCGGGGCCCGCTGCGGCCCGGGGCCTTGTCTCTGCGGCCTGCTGTGTCCTGGCGCGGCGGGAAGCAGCTGGTGCCCCACCGGGTTGGGGCAGGCGGGGTAACCCTGGGTTGCCCCCCTCCCCCCCGAAATCCCGCGGCGGGGATTTTGCATAGCTGGCTCTTGAAGCTGTGATCCGGCTGAAGTGCGAGGCCCAGAACCGTTGGGAGTTGGGTGGGAGGGTATCACAAGGACTGCCGCCTTCCTCTCCAGTCCTGCCTGCCGAGGGCACTCGTTCAGTACTTTCAGGGTAGCAGGAGGCCTCTTACCCTGGTGGTTCTCAACCCTTTTTGTACCAGGACCCATTTGCAAGCATTGGTGGCCTCAGTGTCCCCAGCCCTTTGTGCGTGGGGCAGTGGGGGGTGTCGCTGGGACACGGGGGGCCCCTGGGAGCCCCTCGCAGGCTGGAACGCTGCCAGTCTCTGAGGGAAATCCCACGGGTTCCCCCGTTTTCTCCTTTAAACTAGGATCCATTTTTACAAGCGTGTTGATCCATTTTTAGAGTTTGTTTGTGACCCTTTCATTTATTCTTGTGACCCACGGTGTGGGAGACACTGTCTTACACCATCTTAAACGGGCACTGGGTTAGATAAGTTATTTTTCTTCTGTGTCTCAATTTTTCCATTTTTTAAAGAGGGCAGCACTTGTACCCAGCAGTTATTTGACTTTCAGTTTTCTGTAAAATGTTTTGTTGCCAAGTATTTAATGTTGTGTTCAAGTCCTGTGCGCCTTTCCATCCCCCAGTGCATCGTTCTTCACAATACTTTAATGAAAGAGCTGGTCCCCACTTACCCCCTCCCCCACGCCCCATCTGTAAGTGGCCTTTGTTCTGATATATGGAGTTGCCTGTGCTTGAAGCAGACAGCAAGTCAAGGGTACAAAAACCTGCACCAGAGAAGGTCCTGCGGGAGCTTTGGCGAGGCTAGCAGATCATGGGGCACCTGCCCCTAAATGAATGGGGAAGAAGCAGTGCTATAGCCATGTGTATTCACCAGGCCTGCCTGCTTTTGTAACCCCTTTGTTCCTACGGGTTTAATGTTTGTTTCTCCTGTTCTCACTTGTATACCAAAAAAAAAAAAAAAAAAAAGAATCTTGGTCAATAATGATGCATATACGACCCGCCTTCTGACTGACTTCAGACCAGCACAGCTACTACCTCTCTTAGCCTACCTATATCAGGTCATTTTGGCATGCTGAAATATTTTAAATAATAGACAGTCCATTTACTGATTTGGCTTAATCAAAGTTGATGGGAGTTTGGTATTGATTTTAATCAAACCAGGAATTTGCCCTGTCTCTTGTTCAGTAAACTGGTTGGAATAGCAGCAGTACAGGTTTCTGATGAAAACTGTTAGGTAAGCCAAGGACTACAGTTTTGTGATGATGGGACTTAACGTTCAAGATGCCCTTCTTCAAAAGTTGTGTCCTGCTGCTCTTTAATCTTTTTTTTTTTTCTTTTACAGGCCTGATTGGTTCAATTTTTCACATTATATTGAAGGAGACGAGCCCTGCCCTTAAAGCTGTGCAAGTAGCAACCGCAAGCACTGTCACAATGGGTAAGGAAGCCTTAATTCTCTCAACACCTGAGTCTTTTGCATGAAGTCTTTATGTGGTTGTAAGAATAGGCCACTAAAATAATGTTGGTAGGAAAGAAACTGATGTGGTGACTTGTTTCAGGAAGGTCTACTGGCTTTTATCCCCAGGCTTGCTATTCACATGTGTTTGATATCAGGTAACTTATTTCACCATTCTGCCCCTGTGTTGTCATCTGGAAAATGTTTATGTATACAGAAATGCCGTATTTTACAAAACCATTTTTGATTTGCTTGTTGACATCTTTTTGAATACAACGAGCTTGCAGTAATATGGATACTGAATTTAACAGATCTGCATGTTCGTTTCACTTGACTAGAAAGTGTCGTTCTTCAGTAACCTGCTGATTCTTTATAGAAACAAATTCTTAGTTTGCTTCCTCTGTTCCCTAGAAGGCTGAAGCTCTAATTCTTGTATCTGTTCCTACAGCACCAGGTCTTTGGAAAACGTATTCCCTATATTGTATCTTTTAGTTCCTTGCTTGCTCTTTATTTTCACTTTTCCTCACAGCTACAGTAGGAGCAGTTTTTGGATTGACCACTTGCTTCAGTGCCCAAATCAGAGAGAAACCAGAGGATCCTTTAAACTATTTCATAGGAGGCTGCACTTCAGGAATGATCTTTGGTGCAAGAGGTAAGTTCTGATGAGCATGGTTTTGGAAATACAGCAGGAAGTATTAATAATTGTCTAATTCTTACTTCTATATGTGTAGGAAAGTTACCTCTTTACCCTGGAAATTTTTATCGATATCATTTTAATATATTAAAAAGCTTATCTGCTCAAGTGCTCTCTGTATACAGGTGCTGTCAATGGTTAGAGCTCATCCTTCATTAAATAGCTGCCTATTGGAGCAAATTCTAAAACTCCCATCATAGTTTCAACTATCACAGACACCCTTGCCTACAAGATTAGGCTCCTTTCGTGTCACCCCAAGAAATGCTCCATTTTGCAATCCATGTCAAGGTCTGAAAAATTAAGCTGGTCTAGACTTATGCCAAAATATGTGTTGCTAGAGTAATGGATAAGAGAGCCTCAGAGATGAACTATGAACTGAATAGAGAAAGCTCAGAGGTGTCTGCATTGGCCTGGCTGTATACACAAATGGAGTTTAAATTAAGGTTTTTTTTCCTTGTGATATCTCGGGATATTTTGTTCAGGGAAGATGTCTCAAAATGTCACTGTCATCTTGCATCAGTAATGTCAAAGTAATTAATTCTGGGATACCCTTAGAAAACCAGGAAAGGTATACTTATCTGAGGGAAAGAAGTCTGCATTTGTTTCTGTGCTAAATGAGTTTGCATCCTGGTTAATGCAGATCACTGGCCTATAATGTTATGGAGCGAAACTGATATGGTATAGTATCAAAAGTCATTGTGGGACTCTGGGTTTGCCGTGTGACAAGAAAGGTATTCTTACTTTGCCAGCTCTGAAAAGTTTTTGCATGTTTGCAGAGTTAAGATATCTCAAAATACAGGGTTGGAGGGTCAGAATAAGCCTTCAAAGATATTATGCAAGGCCTGTTGTTTTACAGGCTGTTTTTAGGTGTGAGCACTTAAAAATATTGATGCTCACAAAAAAAAAAGAATCAAGTTATACCTTTCTTAGGTGGGCAGCATGCCAAGTTTGTGGCATTAAAATGCAATAAACATTACTGTAGTGTGTAAACTGTGTAGTTAGTATTTTGAAAGTCATGGGAGACAGACCTGTGAGGGAGAAAGCATCAAGCATTGTACAACTTCATGAAAACAACACTTTTTAAAAAAAGTAACCCTAGCTTTCTCTTTCTAATCAGCCCTGTATTTTGTTTGCAGTCAAAGTAGAATCAGTATCAAAAGAAAAATCTGAGTCTTTGAAATTGACTTACTTTCTAGTGCTAAGTTACAGATTAATTTCTTCTTTTCTCCTCCCAGCTCACAGCTTTACTACTGGTACTGGTGCATGTGTTGGGCTAGGACTTCTGGCTGCTTTTACAAAAATAAGCAAGAAAGAGGGCTGGAAGTTTGCACCACCTCCCCAGGTATAAGCTTTCAAATGTTCTGTGTAATAATGCATTACACATTAAAGATGTTGTTGAATCGTTGGTTGTTTTATTGAATTTAGAATGACCAATATCAAGCTCTGCAGCTACATCAAATGAAAGTTAGAGGACTGGTAATGTACAGTATTCATTTTCTGGAACTAAATAACCGAGTTTATTTTCTTAGAGTAACATCAGTTCACTGGCCACTCCTGTAAGCGGTTCCTACATGTCACTCCCACATCAGCAGTTACTAGTTCTATTATGACCTTGGTAATTCATCTTGCTGAGACCCACTGTGCTGGAATAAATAAAAAGCAACTGTCTCACATGACAAAAAGATACTCAAAGAAGTGGGGAAATAATGAGTCACTGGAATTCTGTAGTCACCATAAAAGGATAAAGGTGTGAAAAGACAGTGAAAATCAACAGGTACCTTAAGGAGTGATGTGCTAGGAGGAAGGTTGTGAAATAATTTGACCATTTTGAGGAAATTTGATAGAATATTCTTGAGGGATAGACTTTATCAGAGTCTGGAGCACTATCTTTTTTTTTTTATAAGATTTGTACATTTTGCTATAAGAGCTCTAAGTTATGGACTGAGGAGTCAATTAGGAGATATTTGTGTTATTTATGTGCTTGTTTTTAATATGCGAGCACAGGAAAAATTAAGTAAATGAGAATATAATATGGAAAAAACCACTAGAGGGCAGGATTATTGTTTCAAGGGGAAAGCAAGCACTGATGTTGATGGGAACAGTATGCAGGTAAGCAATTCAGTGAAAGCGCTCTACCTATTTTTAAAAATAGGTAGAGATCTTTCACTGTATTATGTACCTACATACTAAGGTAAATGAGCTAAAACAAGCACAGAAGTTACACAAACATCTCTTAATTTACTCTCCCATAAGGAGTCTGGAATAGAAGTACCCTGCTTTGATTCCTGCCTGCAGTAAAAATGGCCATTTTTGTTCAGGCAGCTGAGGGAGTCATTTGACTTTAATTGTTCTTCCTTCCATAAGCGTCTCTCCTTCTTAATGGTGTTGATGTTCTACTAAGTGAGCTAGATGTTCTTTTGGCTATTTTGCTGTCTTGTAGATACTCCTGGCCTCATGTCTTATTTCACAACTGTACAGAATATTTTTAGCACTTTTAAAAATTATAGATCTACCCAGGAAGAAACAGTCTTCAGCAGCAGCTAGGGTTTCAGCTTTTGGTTAAGCAGGAAAGGGAAAGGTGAGTGAGCTGAAGATTAGGTCCTGTCCTTGCTCTATGCAGCCATAACTCTGGAAAAATCTCTCTTTCCTTCATATTGCCTTCCCAAAAATAAGGTTGTGCCTTATAGGGGGGGGGGTGTATGTGAGAAAATACAGTATATGCATATATAAATAGTAAAGCTCAGAAGGAAATGACCAAGATGGTTATATCATAATACAAGGTACTTAGGCAGTAAAATATAGGATCTAGAACAACATAAACCAGTTGCTATATGCATAGCAGAAATATGGTGGATTAACAAGTATAATTAGAAAATGTGGTAGCAGATGACAGAACAAGGAGCAATGGTCTCAAGTTGCAGCAGGAAAATTCAGGTTGGCTATTAGGAAGAATTTTCTCACCTAGAGGGTAGTACAACACTGGGACAGGTTACCCACAGAGGTAGTAGAAGCTCCATCTTTGGAGGCTTTCAAAACCTGGCTAGATAAAGCTTTTGCTGGGCTGATCTAGTTGGGGATGATCCTACTTTGAGCAGGAAATTGGACTAGATGACCTCCTGAGGTCCCTTCCAACCCTAATATTCTGTGATTTTATGTGCATTAAAGGATATGCATTGTTTAAGAATATAGATAAAAATGATGCAGTAGTGTTATGTTAATGGTGTGATAGACTGTAATGCAATAAGAAGTGAAAGCATGGGTAACATAAAATGGAGTATTACTACCAGCAGTAATGCTATTATGGAGTCCTTAGCTTTTGTTGTCCACAATATCAAAATTACTAAGAATGGTAGATAGAGTTATTTGTGGAGATAATAATTGACACATTTCTTCATAATGTAGTCACTGAACCAACAAGAGGCGATGCTATTTTAGACATGCTTTTGCCAAGTAATGATCATGTTACAGGTAATAATTTGGTTTATCCTTTCATTTAATTTAAACAAAAACTTAGGTTTCCAAAAGGGAATGCTTTAAGAAATTCTGGGAGCTAGTTACCGTAATCAAGAAGATTGGAGAGTTTAAAGACAGGTTACCCAATAATTAACAAATTTAGGGCGTGTTACATCTATAGAGAGTGGAGCAAGTTCACCTTGTCTAGACTTACAACCAGCTAGTTTAAAACATGGAATATTTCATGCATCCAATGCATTCTCCTTTTATCTTGTAAATATTACAGAAGTTAGCAGATCATAGAGATGCAACACTCATAGCTGGATACTGATAAGATCAAAAACATAAATGTCTCCTTTTTATGTGCTGTACTTAAAATGCATATCATATGGTGGAATATAAATCTAATAAAATAAATGGCAGATTAACTACTGAGAAGCTTCCACAATGGGTCTCAATAAGAGTACAATGCATTTTGGAAATATAATTCACTGTGATATATATTTATTATAAGTACAAATAACTCTGAAGAATAAAGCAGTAATAAAGGTAAAGGGGGAAAAACAGGATGGAAAATGGAAACGAATGCAGCAGTGGTAGGATAATTCAAGTTATAGTGACTAAAGTGGAAGTAAAACTTAAAAACCTTAACATTTTCAAATGCGGGGGGGTGGGGGGCAGGGGTTTGATGATTTCCATCCTAGAATTGCTAAATTGACCTTGGTATTCATGTCACATGAGCATACTTCAGCTCAAAGTGGCATGAAAATATATGCTAGGCATTCATGCATCACAGTGAAGGACAGTGATCATGATGGACAAATACCACTACCTTATTATGTTGTGGGTGTCAAGCATACAGCATGCGGGCTGAAACCTTTTAAGGTTTCCCACTGGGCTACCAGAGAGCACTGGAATTTGGGCCCTTGGCCAGTGCTGGGCACGGCCACTGCTGGACCCTGAACTGACCATGCCCCACTGTAGTGGGGGGCCTTCTCTGGGCTGATCTACCAATGCCCTGCCCACCTGTTCTGGGCCAACTGCCTGTCTTCTCCTGCCATGCCTTGATAATATTTAATTAGGATGTTAATTAGGCAGGAGGCTGCCCATTTCTTGCCCCGATGCCAGGGGGTGCTATCTGTGGCTCCATTCTTCCCCTACACCACAGCCCAAGCCTCACAGATGGCATCCACAGTTGTTAATGTCACTGGCCCTACTCTGGGCCCCAGAATCCTCCAGTCTGGACCCCACCTGGATCCCTCCACTCAGGTGGCCTACTCTGCCTTCATTCTAGGCTACCTAGCTCCCTGAGCTTTTCTCCCTTACGCATGTGGTCCTCCTGGGACCTTTGGCTACACTGGCCCTGACCTCATCTCCAGGCCAGTAGGAACCCCAGGCCCTCAGCTCTGGGCATCCCTCGCAGTGGGCCCCTGACCCTTCGACCCTTCTGATCCTGGCCGCAGCATTGACCAGTCAAGGGATTTCAAGTCAGGCTTCTGAGTGTAGCCTCACTCTCACTCCTGGGTCTGCCTTCTGGACCCTACAAAGGGGTAACCATTGTTGTGAGGGCTGGGGTTATTCAGGCACCCCGACATGCTTTTCACCAGGGTGGTAAGCCAGACATTTTCTGGGGGCTCCTGTGCCACTGGGAGCCCCACTAGGCCACCCGCTCCTGGCAGGGTGCAGTTTTAGGTCATGCCCAGGACCAGGAGCCTCCAAGCCATCCCCTACAGCTCCTGCCCTTACCTCCAGGATGTTCCAAGCAGCCTTGCGCCCAGGCAATGTTACTGCTTGCCTGCCAGCAGTGAACTGTGCTGTTTATATAGGCGGCCTGCTGGCTGCTTGGCTGAGTCCTTAAAGTGGCAGGCACCAACAGTGCCCTGCCACACTCACCAAACCCTGTATCCCTACCACTACTGCCAGATCCTGCTACCTCTACTAGACTTTGTGTGGCTGCTGTGGTCCCCAGACCCAGCAGTGCTCCTTCCCTTGCCAGATCCTGTGCTGCTGCAACCGCTGCAGCTATAGGAGCCCAGCTCTCAGACCCCAGGTTGGAGCCAGCCTGCAAGAAGCACCATGGGCCTGGGCCCCAGGTGAGTTTGAAACCCCTGTTCTACATCAACAAACTAGGAAGTGTAATCTCTTCCACCTTATTCTGGGAACCTGTGGAACCATTGCCTCCATTATCTAATTTACCTCTTAGTGTTAGGGTGTTGTTGAGCTGTAAGGCTGTGTGAAACAGCACCCTTCTGCTTCGGCTTCTGTTTCAACGGAACAGTGTTGTGTTTTGAGTTTCGTTTAGTTTTGAAAGCACTGTTCTATTTCGTTTGGTTGAAGCTATTTCGCTGATCGATGCTGTTTTGATGTTTTGCCCATGGGCTACAATGGGGAAGCATGAAACTGCCTATAACTTTTTAATTTCTAGCCTGATTCGGATGAAACTTGCAGGGATGGTAGCCCCTTCTGAGTGCTTGAAGCCTGCCAAGTTTCAAGGAGAATAGGTGAAGGGGTTTCTGGGAAACCACCTCAAGATGCTGACAAGCAAAACTGTCACTTGCCAGCAGTGGCAGCCTCCTGTGATCCAGCAGGGAGTTCTGGGAGCTAGCACCCCTGGGAGGGCTGCTGGGCTCTGCCAGACTCCTCCTGGGGGTGCGGGTGGGCCCCTAATCTGCCTGCCAGATCAGAGGAGGCTGCTATTGCTGGCTGGGACTGTTGCTGAGTGCAGCCTGCACCCAGCACCAGGAGAATTGGTGCTGCTGCTGACAGCACCAATTCTTTCATGCCTTTCTGACTTTCATGCCTTCCTGACTTCTCTGAAAGTGCTGTGCAGGATAGGGTAGGATTCTGCATGGCTAACAATGCAGACCGCAACCTAGCTGAAGCAATTCTGCTTCCATAATTTTCTTTGAACCTCAGTGAAGAAAGGCATAATTCTTGGAACTGCTTGTACAGCATGGGTATGGGATGGGTCTCAGCAATATAGTGAGTTTCCTTTTCTCAGAAAAGAGTGAAGTCTGAGTAGTTCTTTGGAGTCAGCCATGCTGGGAGTGTGCATGTTGACAAATACTTGAAAGAGAAAGAAACTACTACAATAATAAGTTTTATGATCCACATGTCCACATGCTGTCTTTCAACCCAGCCTGTCAGGTTCTGTGTAGCCTGTTGCACAATGGAACCCTCAGCTGATGAGCTTGGTGAGTCCTGGGCGCTGCCTTCTGGCTGGGTGCTTCTCCCCCCCTCGTGAAGTATGTGACAAATTATTTGGCAGAGAGGAGTTGGAAGTGCACAGAATCCTCTATGGACTCAGCACAGAGCATGAATAATAGGGCTGTGCAAAGCTTTGGTCCCTGATTTTGATTCGGCAGAGATTCAACCCGATTCAATGGCTGAATCTCTGAATCCAAATCTAATGAGGAGACCCTTTAATATGTCTGAATCGAATCAGAACCCTCTGAATCAATTCGGAAAGATTCGGCAATTCGGACATAGACACAGCTTTAAATGTTTTTTCTGCGTACCTCAGGGTATCAGGCGGCTCATGAATGCTGTGATGGTGGAGCAGATGGAGCATCCCACAGGAGTATGGGGGGGGTCCCCAGTGCACTTGGCAGCAGACCTGGGAGGGACCAGAAGCACTTCTGGTCCACTGGGGAGCCCCCTATTACTCCCCAGCTTGGTGACCAGTGCCTCCTGGGTCTGGGGGGGCACCTAGAGTCCCCCTGCGACTGATCACCAAGCTGGCGGGGGGGGGGGGACCCAGAAGTGGACCAGAAGTACTTCCGGTCCACTTCTGGGTCTGCTGCCAAGCACGCGGGGGGCCCTTCTATGCTTCTGCGGGATGCTCCATCTGCCCTAGCATCTCAGTGTTCACAAGCCGCGCCTGGTACCTTGAGGTATATAGAAAAAGCATTTAAAGCTATGTCTATGACTGAATCGCTGCTTCTCTGAATCAGCATCGAATCTTCAGATTTGGATTTGGCCCAATTGAATTGGGCGCAATGATCTGAATCACTGTCACTGATTCAGGCTGAATATGAATCGAACATGGCCCATTTCTCGCACCCCTAATGAATAAAGGCATGTTGTATGGCTACTGCTAGGGCAAAAGACTTTTCGTTGCACTCCCTTTTGAGGTTCAACAACCTAAACCTGGGCATCTTTTGAATGACCTACAAGATTTTCCAGATTATCCTTATTTAGGTTTCCTATACAGTCTTATCAGTCACTATCTATACATTTACCTTGTGATAATGCCCTATAGAGGCCATATGTCATAATATTGAGTTCCATTCCAAGTGAGGCCTGGATCAGTGATTTAGCAGAGCCTTTGTGTGGTTTGTATAGGCACTAAGTAATAGGTAGATTAACACTCCAGTGAGGCCTACCATATGCATCATCCCATCGTATCAGGGTCTGTGCAGCCTGTTGCACAATGGAACCCTCAACTGATGAGCTCAGTTAGCAGGAAAGACAAAAACAGCCTAGAACAGTGGAAGAACAGAATAGGAATTAATAACAGAAGCTAGATGCTTTCAAGGTGGGAGGGTTGGATAGGATGTACCCTAAGGTACTAAAAGAATTTGCTGTGGTATTTTAGACCCATTATCTATCTTTTTTGAGAATTCACAGAGGTCTAGTGAGGTCCTGTATGATTGAAAGAGGCAAATATAGTGCCCATCTTTAAGAAAGGGAAAAAGGAGGATCTGGGGAACTACACACTAGTCAACCCAATCTCAGTACATGAAAAGGCCATGGAGCAGGTTCTCAAGGAATCAACTGTGAAGCTGATAGAGGAGAGCAAGGTGATTAAGAACATGCAGCATTGATTCACTAAGAGCAAGTCATATCTGACCAACTTAAATTTCCTTTTGTAATAAGGTAACAGGTTCTGTGAATGGGAGAAAAGTAATAATATGATATACCCTTGCTTTAGCAAGCCTTTTGACAAAGTCTCCCATTGCATTCTCATTAAGCTAAGGAAACACAGCCTAAAGGGATGAAGGTATTATAAGGTGGCTACATTACTGGTTGAGTGCAATGATCCAGCCAGTTCTTTGTATGATAGGATTGAGTGCACACCTATCGCATTTGCAGCTGACACCAAGTTGGGTGGAGATGCAGACGCTCCAGAGGGCAGGGCTAAGATCCAGAATGATTTGAATAGACTGGAGAAATGGTCCACAGTACATCAGATGAGATTCAGCAAGGACATGCACAAATACAGACTGAGGAATGAGTAGCTAGACTGCAATAATGAAGAGAGGGATCTGGGGGTTATAGTAGACATAAGCCAAGAGTGCTCTTGTTGGGAAGAAAAAAAAAAAAGCAATATTATTCTGGGTTACTGAAAATCAAGGGAAGTGATTCTTCCACACTGTTGAGACCTTACTTGGGGTAGTATGTCCAGTTCAGGGCCCCATACTTCAAGAAGGATATGAACACATTGGAAAGAGTCCAGTAGAGAGCTATAAAATTATTAGAGATCTAGGAAGCATAGCTTACACTGAAAAGCTAAAGGGGCTAGGGTTATTTAGTCAGTAGAAGAGAAAAAAGTCTTCAAGTACCCAAGGGATGATTATAGAGAGGATAGACATGGGCTCTTCTCTGTGACAATAGGGGACAGAACTAGGACAAATAGCCTCAAGCTGTAGCAGGGGAAATTTAGGTTTAGTTTAGGAGGAACTTTCTGGCTATGAGGGTACTCAAGGATGGAACAGGGTACATAGAGAAGTTGTAGAATCTCCATCCCTGAAAATGTTCATGAGCAGGTTTGATAGACCCTTGGCTAGGTTGGTTTAATCAGGGATGAGCCTGTCTTGAACAGGGGACTGTTCTCTAACTTTGTGAGATCCATTCAAGCCCTATTTTCCTATGATCCATCAGTACATATGCCCAGACCTTTGATGCAGATGATGAAACAAAAAAAGAATTCTACTTTAAAACTTGATCAAGTCCTGTCATCTGTCTCCAAAGAAGATAAAATAATTCTTCTTGGCAATTGTAATGCTACAGTGGGAAGGGACTCTGAACACTTGGGAAGAAAGTGTTGAGGGAATGTCAACTCAAATGGAATTGTCCTGGACAAAGGCTCAGAATGTGATACAGTCATGAGGAACTCTGTTTCACCAAAGCACCAAATGGATGACATCCTGAATGCATACCCATTTGAAACACTGGCACCTGATTGATTATGTTATAATGCATACTTGGGACCATCACAACTTATTTGTTACTAGAGCCATGATGAGCACAGATGATTGCTAAGTGGATCATTGTGTGATATTGTATGTCATGTCCATTTGTATCGCACTAGAGTGATGTAAACAAATTAAGAAAGAGCTTCAATATCAAGCGCTTGACAGATCCTTCTAAAAGCAATAAACTCCATGCCTCAGTGAGAAATCTGTTTTCCCTGATAATCTTGACACCATTGATCACTGGGGGTGCCTTTCTTGAGCCACTCCATGAAGCATGCAAAGAATCTCTAGACTTCTTCACCAAGGAACGTCAGAACTGGTTTGATGAGAGAGATTGGGAAATTCAAGCTCTCACTGATAGAAAAAAGAGAGAGAGCCTTTAAAACTTGGCAGAATGACATCAACTCCAAACAGAAATAAGCTATATTAAAGCCAAGACCCAGAGGAAGATTTGAGAGCAAAAGTGGGAGGACAAAGCGAAAGAGATGCAAAAGTTTGCCAACAGCTATGACATGCATAGCTTCTTCAGTGTAACCGAAGCTATCTATGGGCCAGGCAAACAAGAAGCCATTCCTCCGTGGTCCAGAGATGGAGTAACACTCTTTAGAGATGGCATCACCATCATTGCATAGTGGCAGGACCACTTTCAAGGACTTCTGAACTCAGATTCTCACAGATAATACCATCAAAACCATTCTACAACACCCCAGATGCACCAATTTATCAAGAGGCCTTGAAGCAGATGAAAACCACATATTGTTATTCTGAAAATCTGGAAACATGGACAGAATTCCAGTCACCTGAAATGCCAAAATGTCATATTAAAGAAAGGAGATAGAGTGGTTGCAGCAATTATTGTGGTATTGCGCTCCTATCTATAGCTGGGAAGATCCTTGCCCTCATTCTCCTCAATAGACTCACCCTCCTTACTAAGATTCTGCTATAGTCCTAGTCTAGTGTCATGCACCAAGGCTTACGCAGTCTGACAAGTGGTTAGTGTGTGCCCCAATAGCCAGAGGGCTGAGGGGTAGCTGAGTCAAAGCCAGAAGGTCAGAGTCCAAATCGAGGCTCAAATGGCAGGCCGATCAAGGTCAGGGAGCAAGCTGGGACAGGTACCTGGGAGAGCCGAGTTTCAAATAATCTGAGTCATGAAACAGGTAGAGGATGAAGTGTGAGCAGGGCCAGCGACAGGTGTTCAGATCTATGATCAGAATACAGGAGCAGGGAGACAGAATTTAAAAAAAAAACTTATAGAAATATCAAAATAATATATATTTCTTTTTTTAACAGAAACTTCCCACTAAATCCAATGATCTATTACATTTAACATTAAGACACTTTTCCCACTTCCACCAAGTGGACCAAAAAGATGTATAATTTCCTCACCCTAAACCTCATTTAACACACTATTATTCAAACATAGGGGTTGAAACAGAGCAAAATAAAACAAAAGAAGAAAACAAAAAACAAGAAAACCCAGAAAACGCAAAAAACTAACAAACTGAAGAGCACAAAACCATGTCCATTAATACCGTGCACAAGGAAAAAAACCGCCCCGAGTCGTGTACATTCAACATTTTGCACAACATTCATGGAACTGCCCGCAGGCCCTCTGCCACTCACTTTCCAGTTTTTGCCTCCTGATTCTTGTTCTCTTGCATAGCACAGGTTTAACTTATTCAGCCCTGTTTAGAATGTCTTTAACTGGTAGCTCAGCGTAACTATACACAATCACTTCCCTTGATTTCCAAATCGCATCTTTAAAACAAATGATCAATTTCTGTCCTTTTCTTGCACGCAATTTTCCGGTTTATGGGAGCTCACCTCGCAGCACCTTCTCTTGTGTTACAGCCCATATCCCCATCAGTAATCTCAGGAAAGCGTCCTACTCTGGTCCATACCATTTTTATAATATGACATTCTGAGAAGGTATTCCTCTAATTCTTCCTCTCGATAGTTGGCCTTTGGGCACTCCATCACACTACTATCTAGTCCCTGAGGCCTCTGTAGCTGCTGGACTGGAAGGATCTGGTGGGCCATCAGCCATTTGAAATCTGTGCTTTTTCAACAAATTGGTCTTAAAAATGTCACTCCTCATGATCTCTCCTTGTACATTCCACTTGACTGAGACCATCCTTTGACCAGACAAACATACAAGGTGCAATAAAAGTTCATATATTTTGCAAAGATAACCAAAAATGTATCTGGAAAACACTATCCCTCACACCACTGTGTCCTATATAGCACCTCTCTCACCAAGCGTTCCTGCTGGGACTGCCAAAAGAAGGTAACTTTCTGGATCTTGTACTTTATCCTCCACTGAGGTGGAAAAAACCATCTCTGTGTAGAACAGTAATGAGAGGGATAAAGAATGCCTTGATCTACACTTACGTTTGAGGCACCTACAGGAGGCTTCAAATGCCTCTACACAAGTGCTCAAAGCATGGGGAATAAGCAGGAGGAATTCACCCTCCTGCTAGCTAGGAAAAACCCAGACCTAGTGGGGCTCATAGAAACCTGGTGGGATTCTACCCATGACTGGGCAGTGGACATTCAGGGATACAGGCTGTACAGGCGGGACAGAGCAGGGAAAAGAGCGGGGTGGGGTATAGCACTGTATGTCAAAGAGCAATACATGTCCTCAATGACCAGGATGGGGTCGGAGATGGGGCAGACTGAGGCGCTTTGGGTAAGAACGCAAGGGGGTGTGGGGAAAGGGATTTGATAGTGGATGTCTCTTATAGACCGCCTCACCAGGGGGATGAGCTGGACCTGGAATTCTCAGGTCAGCTTATGGAGGCTGTAAAGTCAAGGGATATGGTTTTCATGGGTGACCTAAACTACCCAGACATCTGCTGGGAGGAGCAGTCAGCTAGGTCCGACCACTCCAGTAGGTTCCTAGCTGGGATACAGGACCTTCACCTAACCCAGGAGGTGCATAGTCCCACCAGGGGAAATGCCTTCCTGGACTTGGTCCTTGCTACAGGCGACAACCTGGTAAGGGGTCTGTGGGTATTCGACCACCTGGGTGACAGTGGCCATCGCCTGCTGGAATTTACCATCCAGTGCAGGGTGGTGAAAGCAAGCAGCAAGGCAGAGGTCCTTGACTTCAAGAGGGCTGATTTCTGTAAGCTACAGCTTCAATGAGATGGGAGTCCAAGATGGGTGGTTGTTCCTCAAGGAGATGATCCTCCGAGCTCAAAGGGAGTCCCAATGCGCACCAAGGGGAGCAGGAGTGCTAAGAAGCCCCCATGGCTCAGCAAAGGCATCCAGGGATGCCTGAGGGCAAAAAAGATGGTGTACAAACTGGAAGCAAGGGGCTATCACCAAGGAAGATTACACCTCTCTTGTCTGGGACTGCAGGGAGGCTGTTAGGAAGGCCAGGGCTGAGATGAAGCTAGGGTTAGTGACCAGAATTAAGGATAATAAAAAGTCCTTTTTCAAATATATAGGAAGTAAGAAGGCACTGGGTAGCATGGGGCCCCTACGGTATAGGTTTTGCAATCTGGTGATTGTGACAAATGAAAAAGCTGACCTCTTTAATGAATTCTTTGCCTCCATATTCCTGATCAGGGACTGGGAGATTTCCCCCACTAGAATTGCGGGCGGACCCAGAGGAGGCACCGCCATGCCTAGGGTCAGGGATGACCTAGTTAGGGAACTTTTGGAGGGGTTGGACGTATTTAAATCGGTAGGTCCAGATGCTCTTCACCTGAGGGTGCTGAGGGAATTGGCGGGGATCGTAGCGGGGCCCCTGGCACGACTCTATGAGCACTCTTGGGGCACTGGTCAAGTACCAGAAGATTGCAAAAGGGCCAATGTGGTCCCCATTTACAAGAAGGGGAAAAAAGAGGACCCCAACAATTACAGGCCAGTCAATCTTACCTCGGTCAGTGGGAAGACCTTTGAGAAACTTATCAAAGAGCACATCTGCAAGGGCCCAGCAGGGGAGATAATGCTCAGAGGCAACCAACATGGGTTCACTGAGGGCAAGTCCTGCCTGACTATAGTTTCATAGTTTCTAGGGTCGGAAGGAACCTGAGTAGATCATCTAGTCCGACCCCCTGCATGGCAGGAAAGAGGACTGGGGTCAAATGACCCCAGCAAGGTATTTGTCTAACCTCCTCTTGAAAACCCCCAGAGTAGGAGCCAGCACCACTTCTCTTGGAAGTTGGTTCCAGATCCTAGCTGCTCTGACGGTGAAGTAGCACCTCCTGATACCAAGCCTAAATCTACCCTCTGCCAGCTTGTGACCGTTATTCCTGGTCACTCCTGGCGGTGCTTGGGGAAACGGGGACTCCCCCAATGCCTGCTGGTCCCCCCTGACTAGTTTATAACAGGCCACTAGATTCCCCCTCAGCCTTCTCTTTTGGAGGCTGAACAGGTTCAGGTCCCGCAGCCTCTCATAGAGCCTGTCCTGCTGTCCCCTGATCGTGCAAGTGGCCCTCCTCTGGACCCCCTCCATGCTGTCCACATTCCTCTTGAAGTGCGGTGCCCAGAACTGGACGCAGTACTCCAACTGCGGCCTGACCAGTGCCGCATAGAGGGGGAGGATCACCTCTTTGGACTTCCTGACTGCCTCCCCACACTGCCGGCCCATGTTCATCTTGGAGTCAATGATGACTCCCAGATCCTTTTCCGCCTCTGTGCCGACAAGAGGGGAGTTCCCCAACCTGTAGGTATGGTGCCGGTTGTTCCTCCCGAGGTGCATCACTTTGCACTTGGCTGTGTTGAATCCCTTCCTATTCTCATCCGCCCACCCTTGTAACCTGTCTAGGTCCGATTGTAGCCTGTTGCTTCCTTCTAGTGTGCCCACGTCCCCCCACATCTTAGTGTCATCAGCAAATTTGAACAGGGTGCTTTTTACCCCCTCGTCCAA
>NW_017728945.1:3430935-3439372 GCF_001723895.1 Crocodylus porosus | reverse complement strand
GGAACCTTCTTTTTACCCCCTATGTATTTGAAGAAGGACTTCTTATTATCCTTAATCCGGGAAGCTAGCCCTAATTCCATCTCTGCCTTGGCCTTCCTGACTGCCTCCCTACATCCCCGAGTGACTGCAGTATAGTTATCCCTGGTGATGTTCCCTTCTTTCCAATGGGTGTACGCCTCCCTTTTAGCAAGGAGACATTCCCTGACTCCAGCTCCTCCAAAAGTTCCCTGACTAACCTTATTTCTTTTTATGATCAGGTCACAAAGTCCCTGGATGAGGGTATCGGGGTGCACGTCATCTTCCTGGACTTTAAGAAGGCCTTTCACATGGTTTCCCACTGCATTCTCTTAAAAAAACTTGGTGACTGCGGCATAGATACCTACACAGTCATATGGGTGGCAAACTGGCTAGGTGGTCACACCCAGAGAGTGTGGATGGGTCATTTTCAACCTGAAGGGAGGTGGACAGTGGAGTCCCGCAGAGCTCGGTCCTGGGGCCTGTACTGTTCAACATCTTTATCTGCAATCTGGATGTGGGTGTGGAATGCATGCTGTCGAAATTCTCTGATGACCCGAAGTTGTGGGGCGAGGTGGGCACTCTGGAGGGGAGGGACAGAATCCAGCTAGATCTAGACAAATTACAGAAGTGGGTGGATGAGATTAGGATGGAATTCAATGTGGACATGTGCAAGGTACTGCATCCAGGGAGAAGGAACCACCAACACATCTATAGGTTAGGAAACACCCTTCTTGTCAACACAGTGGCAAAAAGGGATCTTGGAGTCATTGTTGACTCCAGGATGAGCTTAAGCAGCCAATGAGAGGAAGTGGTCAGTAAGGGACAGTGGTCAGTAAGGCTAACTGCACCCTGTCGTGCATCAACAGATGCATCACAAGCAGGTCCACAGAGATGATCCTTCTCTTCATTGGTCAGGCCACAGTTGGAATACTGCATCCAGTTCTGGGTGCCACACTTCAAGAAGGATATGGCTAGCATTTAGAGGGTCTAGAAGAGGGCTATTTGCATGGTCAAGGGGCAGTGGGGAAGGCCCTATGAAGAGAGGCTAAAGGGCCTGAATCTATTCAGCCTCCACAAGAGAAGACTGAGGGGGGATCTGGTGGCTGTTTACAAACTCACCAGGGGGGACCAGCAAGAATTGGGGTAGGCTTTGTTCCCCCAGGCGCCACCTGGGGTTACGAGGAATAATGGCCTAGTAAATTGTTAGAGAGAAGGTTCAGGCTGGTCATCAGGAGACATTACAGTTAGGGTTGCCAGGCTCTGGAATGGACTCCCAAGGGAGGTGGTGTTCTCTCCTACCTTGGGGGTCTTCAAGAGAAGGCTGGACACATATTTGGCTGGGATTATGTGATCCCGGCACCCTTTCCTGCCCAGGGCAAGGGGGTGGACATGATGATCTGTTTAGGTCCGTTCCAACCCTAAGCATTTCGAAATGATGACCCTAGCTGACTTCCTGTCCCTGGGGCATGGGGCTGGACACAGAGATCTTCCAAGGTCCCTTCCAGCCCTAATGTCTATGAAAACTATGACCCCAGAGTGGGGGGCCATGGGGGAGGTCTAGGGGGCAGAGCCTGGGAGCAGATGCCCAGCACCCCAACCTTGGGCTGTTCCCCCACAGATCTGGGGGCTGTAGTGACCCCAGAGGATGGTGGCCTTGTGCTGCAGCCACCTGGGATGGCACTCCCATGGAGTGCCATTCCATACCTAGGGTGGCTCCCCCTCTGTCTGCCCCAGTGCAACCATAGCATCCCTGTGAGGCATGTCTGAGCCCTCAGGTGCATGGTGCAGGGGAGAGTGACTGGGCTAGGTCAGATGGTTAGCAGTAAGTCTGGAGTAGGGGCCCAGCCAGGGGTCCAGCACACAGGAGGTCCTGTGAGGCCATGGGTGGGGGCATGGATGTGACCACAGGGTCCAGTGGTTGGTGTCCTTGGCCTTCAGTTTCCGGGCGTGGAGGGTCACCTGCTGCTGGAGCAGCTCAATGCACTCCTCCTCCAGGGCTTCCATCCACGCCCAGTGATCCCATTGCGCCTGGTCCTACACCATCTCCCAGATGATATCCTCCACCCACCAGGCCTGCTCCCACACCTCCTGCCCCTCTACCACCACCACCAGCCACTGGAGCAGGATGGTCCTATCCAGGGTGCATCTCTGGTGCAGCTAGATGGCTTTAGTGCTGGATGGCAGTGACCCAAAACCTGCATCCCCATTGGGAATGGTGGGCTGTCACCTGCATACAGATGTTGGCCCTGTAGAAACAAGAGACAGAAGCCTTTTGTGAGAGTTGGTGACATTTCAGGGATAAGATGCTCTGCACCAAGGGCCATGTGTTGCCCAACCTCAGATCAGGGGTCAGCTGTGCATGGGTGCCCAGGGACAATGGTAAGCTGGCTGGGCAGACTTGGGCCCACTCAGCCACCAGCCAAGTCCCCCATCCCTGCTTTCTCCTGTGGGGGCGGTGGGCCAGTGGGTGCTGGCTGCAGGCAGCCTTCCTCCCCTGCCCTCTTCCCAGGGTGGGCTAAGCCAGGCTGCTGGCAGCACCTGCTGCTGCAGCTGCAGACCCTGCTCCCCATTCTCCCCTTGCAGACCACCCACTCTACTGTTGTTCTGCCCAGCCCATGGCACCCAGGCTCAGGGTGTGTGGGACTCCAAGGCAGCTGGGGCAAAAGGCTGACTGAGCCCCTGCCATCCTCGCTAGGGGCTACTTCAGGGAGGTGCCCCAGGACTGGCCCCACCCTGTACTGCCAGTGCGCCCCAAGCGTGCTCCTGCTGTGTGTGCCCCAGGTGATGTACCATGAGCTGTTTGTGTAGGCTGAGGGGTGCCTGACTCACTACACTCTGCTACTGAACCTCCTGGTGCTTCTAGTTTGGGACCTCAAGCTATGACAGTATATGGGAGGCAACTCTGGGCTGCCCTGCAATATCTGCCACCACCTGGAGGGCTATCTGTGGCAGAACTACACATACCTACCCCCCACTGCCAAGGAGGACATCGTCACTGGCATTGATGCCTTCCTTTGGGTGTGAGAGGCTCATGACTGCCCAGCTGTGGGGACACGGGCTGCTGAATAAAGTTCTGAACTGTGTGCCATGTCTTTGTTTGCTGTGGGGGGAGGGGGAGACAGGGATGGACCTGGAGCCAGGGTAGTGTGGATGGGCCAGGCAGGGAGTGGGGGCAGAGACCGGGGCAGGGGAAGGACCTGGAAATGGGGACAGGGACTAGCAGGGCCCTCCGCCCAGTGTGGGACTTACTACATGTCTATGGCTGGCAAGGCTGGTGGCTCAGTGAAGGCTTCCCCATTGGCAAGGGTGAGTGGCTGTACCCAGTGTCCATGGACCACAGTGTGTGGTGAGCCAGTGCCCAGCCAGGGCCACCCCTTCCCCCTCTCCCACCCAGGAGGAGCTGGCTCTGCTGTTGGCCAGCAATGTCATTGCTGGCCACTCTGAGCGGTGGGGTTTGGGGCTGTGCCAAGGATGAGGCAGCCACTGGCCAGGGCTCCCTGAGTTGCCAGTGGATGCAGTAGGTGGGGAGGAGGGTGAGGTGAAGTGCTGAAGGCCTGAGATTCAGAATGGAGCAGGGGCTTGTGCAGGCTGCCTCTGCTGGTGACACTCGCAGGGGTGCAGCCTGTGTCCCAGGGCACCAAAATCTGGGTCAGGTCCTGCATAAAGGCTATGGTGTTATGGGCATGACCACCAGACTGATGATTGTAGTTGGTCCCAGCCATCCATAAGACCTGAACCTTTATGCGGCACGGCCACATTGACTGAGAGTGCTTTTGCTCCTGCATGCCATCTCACAGGGTCTCATAAATATGGGCATTTGGGTGCCCACCCCACGTGAGCTGTCCCAGCATGTCAGCACTGCCCCAGACATGCTGCCTCAGCATGTTGCCTACCTCCTCCTGGGTCCAGTTGGGGGCCCAAGTAGTTGGCACGTACACAGCCCATGCCATATTCCCAGGCCATGGCTAGGGCTGGCATGACAAGAACGGCTGTGCAGGGCCTCAGAGAGATGGCACAGGACATCATGTCTTCATCATTGTCGGGGTGCAGTAGATGTGGCCAAATCAAATCCACCCTGCACTCATTCCCATAAACTGCTCCTCCTCCTAATTTTTCAACTACCCAATTCTCTCTCCCCCACCTTTCTCATTTCTGAAAACAGATGAACCACTCCTCATGTTCCTCCATCTACTGTGCATTTACCTGGAACATTTTCTTCTTCCCACTTTCCTTAAAATACGAATGCATGCCACAGTGGTGGTAGCAGTGAGGTGGTGGCATGGCAGTGGAGGTGTGGTGTGGTGGCAGCCACCAGCAGTACTGGGGTGGTGGTGGTGGCAGCTGCCACCATACCACTTGCCCATGGCTGGGTGCTGGCAAGTAGCATGGGACGGGGGGGCAGTGGTGGTGGTGTGGTGGCTGCTGCATGCGAGCCCCCCCTCTTACCTGGCTGGGTGGGTGTGTATGGCCTGCAGAGAGGCACTGCTGCCTTCCCCCACCCACCCTGTTCCTGGGAGTGGGCACAGACTGAGCTGAGGTGGGGGGTGTGGGGGTACCGCAGTGTGCTGCACGGGGCCGGTGGCACGCGTTAGCTGCCATCACTGCTGCCACACCCCACACTGATTTCCTGCAGCGGGGCATAGGCAAGCAGCGCGGGATGTGGTGGTGCTGTGGCAGCTGCCACATGTGAGCAGTGGTGAGGTGCGGTGGCAGCCTCTGCCACACCTCTTGCCCGTGTCTGGCTGTGGGCAAACAGTGCAGGATGTGGCAGTGGCGGTGTGGTAGTGGCCACCATGTGCGAGCCCCACTCTGCCTCCTGGCTGGGCAGGCATGTGCAGCCTACAGAGGGGCACCGCTGCCCTCACCCCCCAGCCCTGCTCCTGGCAGTGGGCACAGACCAAGTTGAGGTGGGGGTTGGGGAAACCCTGTGATGTGCCATATGGGACAGGGGCACCTGGAGCACCCCTCCCCCTTCCAAGGTAAGAAGCAATGGGAACACACCAGGGAAATGGTGTGCCCCTTTCTGTCCCCACCTGCACGGGCTGAGGGGGTGGGAGGTTTTGGGGAAAGCCCCACATGGAGTGTCTGCCAAGCTGGCAGGCACTCCATGTCTTCCCCCAATACTCCCTGCTCCCTCAGCTTTGAGCCAATTTCGCTGCCAGCCCTGCCCTGCACCCCGCCAGCCGCACTTACTTTACAGGTTCAAGGAAGGCAAGTGAGCCTGAGGCAAACCCCTGGTAAGTGAGATCATCAGGCCCTTCCCTTCCCCCTCTCCTTTCCCCTCCCAGCAGGGCTTGGGGTTTCCCCGCTCTTTTGTAATGAGCTCTTGCAGGCTGGAACTCTGCCATCTGCGGAGTTCTTTGCAAAAGGGGGAAATATGTGGGTTTCTCTGCTAAAAGCGAAAATCCGGGTTTTACCTGATAAAAAAGGGAAATTTGTGGTTTTCTCCATTTTTCCATGGGAAACAGAAAACACAGATCCCTGTTCATAACTTTGAACTGGTTCAAGCTCTTCATGTTTGATTTCATCTCACTGGAGTATAGAATCCCTTAAGTTCTCAATCCAATATTTGAGTTGTTTGTGTTTATCAGTAATGCCATGTGTGTTTAAGTCTTTCAGTAGACCTGTTTTCTTCTTGACTGGACCAATTGCTTATTTGGCTGCATCCAGACAAGTGAGCATGTGCCTGATACAGCATCTCAAAGCAGTCTGAGATGCCACTATAGTATTTACTCTATGCCATTGGGTTCCAGGGATGGGGTACTCACTCAGACTTCCATACCTTTGGGGTTCTGTCCTTGAGTCACAATTCAGCAGTGACCAGTGGGGTGGTAAACAGTAGTGGTGTGCAAAGCAGGCCCTATTTGATTCAGATGCAGCCTGAATCAGGTACAGTGATTTGATTAATTGATTCGGACCACTGCCCCGATTTGATTCAGTCGAATCTCAAGATTCGATGCTGATTTGGAGAATCAGCAATTCAGATATAGACACAGCTTTTATTTTTTCAACGTAACTCGAGGTACCAGCAGAGCTTGTGAATGCTGTTATGCTGGGGCTCATGGAGCATCCCACAGGAATGCAGGGGGGCCCTCCACATGCTCAGAGGGAAACCTGGAAGTGGACTGGAAGTGGACCACTTCAGGTCTGCTAGGGAGTGCACTAGGGGGGCTCCCCTGCACCCTCCTGGGTCAGTGATTGACTGCAGAGGGACCCTGGGTACCTCCCCCCAGACCCAGGAGGCACCAGTTGCTGAGCTAGGGGGGCCGGAAGTGCTTCTGATCCACTTCTGGGTCTGCTGCTGAGTGTGCTGGGGAGCCCTCCATGCTCCTGTGGGACACACCATGTGACCCAGCATTGCAGCACTCACGAGCCACCTGCTACCTAGAGGTATATAGAATATGGCAGGGCACTGTTGGTCCTGCAACTTTAAAGGCAAAGTCAATCAGCCAGCAGGTCCTTGATTGTTGTGGCCATTTTAGAACCATGGCTGCCGATATAAACAGAGCAGTTTGCTGCTAGCAGCTGGGTAGGAAATGTTGCCTGGCTAAGTTGCTGTATGAGAAAACCTACAGGTAGGAGCAAGAGGCTCTTGGTTCTG
This sequence comes from Crocodylus porosus, assembly GCF_001723895.1. Lineage (NCBI taxonomy): Eukaryota > Metazoa > Chordata > Crocodylia > Crocodylidae > Crocodylus > Crocodylus porosus. The sequence goes on along the minus strand of NW_017728945.1, from coordinate 3,432,753 downwards.
GGCATGACTTAAAACTGTACCCTGCTGGGAGTGGGTGGCCTGGTGGGGCTCCCAGTGGTGTAGGAGCCTCCAGGAAAATACCAGGTCAGTAATCACCCTGGTGGAAGGTGGGTCAGGGTGCCTCAATAACCCCTAGCCCCTGCATCACTGTAGGTAGCAGTTGGGGCCAGGCATGGCTATGGCTACCTGAGCCCTCACCAGGGAGGGAAGCCCTGTAGCTCTAGTGATAGTGTAGAAGATGTGGAGCCCTGATAAGGGTAGGCCCCTAGTGAAGGAGTAGAGATGTAGAGCCCCAGTGAGGGGGGAAACCACAGGGCTTGGAGCCCTGTGTGTGCATGTATGTGTCTGTGTACAGTTGGTCTGGGAGGGGCCAGGGCAAGCTTAGCCCTGATCAGGTAATTGGCTGGCCACTACCCCAGTGGGGGTCATGAGAGAGGCCCAAAAGATGGTAGATCTTTCATCCAAGGTGTGCACTAGATAAAGTCTGTGGCCAAAAGGGTCTGCTCTGAGAGGGAGCAAGGCGGTATAAGTTGTTGATGTGTGAAAGAGACCCTGTGAGGGCGTGGAGCATGAGAGGCCCTAGTGAGAGGAGGGCAGTATGAATGCATGCATGTCTGAGGCCTGACAACAAGGGCTAAGCTAGGTCCAGCTGTAGGCCAGAAGCATTGTTACCTAGATGCCATCTATGAGGCTTGGGTTGCAGTATACCACATCCCCCTCTTTTACCCTGGGAGCTCCCTCTTAAATACCTGAATGTTCAACTAAACGTTTCAGGATCGTGGAGCCAGAGGTTGCTAGCACATGGCTTACCAGTGGGGTCCAGCTTTTACTGCTATCCCATTATATTGCCTGTGAAGTAGAAGGACTATCTCACCACACATCCACCCTTAGTTTGCGTGGTGTCATCGGGTTTCTCTGTGGGTACTGGTGGATTCTCTGGAATGTGATGAAACTCTTGCTCTTGGTGGTCTGATTCTTCTGAAGTTTGTTCTGCTGCCGTCTCTTGAGGTATGTCAACATGTTCTGCCAGTACTGATGAGTAATCCTTTTTTAAGTGTCTTCTGTTTCTCCTGTAGATACTACCGCTGGGGGTTTTTACCATGTAGGAATGCAGTTAATCCTTTTTGCCATGATGGATGTTGGTGTCCAACCTGAACTTGTTTGTATGCTTACTTTCTCCCCCTCTCATAGGTGACAAGAATGCAGCTGTGTGGTCATAATGCTGTAGCCCCCTTAATCAGGCTGCTGGTGACTCCACCAAGAAACAGGTCACTTCTGACACCATATAGTGTTTATGCTATTGGGTTCCAGGGATGGGATACTCACTCAGACCTCCATACCTTTCAGGTTCTGTCCTCAAATCACCATTCAGCAGAAACTGGTGGGGTGGTAAACAACTATCATAGAAGTAGGGTCGGAAGGGCCCTTGTAGATCTTCAAGTCCGACCCCCTGCCTGGGCGAGAGAAAAGACTGGACTCAAGTGAGTCCATCCAGGTAGTCATCAAGCCTCTTCTTAAAGATCCCCAGGGTAGGAGCCAGCACCACTTCCCTAGGAAGTTGGTTCCAGCTTCTAGCTGCCCTAACTGTGAAGTAGTTCTTACGGATGTCTGATCTAAATCTACTCTCTAATAATTTGTGTCCATTGTTCCTTGTCATGCCAGGGGCTGCTAGGAGGAACAGTGTCTCCCCCAAACCCTTCTGGTCCCCCCTAGTGAGTTTATAGATGGTCACCAGGTCCCCCCTCAGCCTTCTCTTGTGAAGGCTGAACAGGTTTGGGTCCTGCAGTCTTTCAATGTAGGGTCTGCCTTGTTGTCCCC
>NW_017728945.1:3424907-3430363 GCF_001723895.1 Crocodylus porosus | reverse complement strand
TCAGGTTGGTCTGACATGACCTGCCCCTAATGAAACTGTGCTGGTTGCCCTTGAGCATCATCCCTGAAGCTGGCCTATCATAGATGTGCTCCTTGAGGATCTTCTCAAAGAGTTTCCCAAGGATTGAGGTAAGACTGACGGGCCTATAGTTGCCCGGGTCCTCTCTCTTCCCTTTGTTGAAGAAAGCTTTATCCTTCCTAGGAATAGGATTCAGCAACCCACGTTCTCACAGCTTGCAAGGAGAACTACAACCACCCACCACCACAAACCACACCCACAGGGCATCGGGGGAGATACTGGGCCGTCTCACTGCTGGCCCCTTAAAGGTATATTCCATATATCACAGCCACAAGAGGCACACTGGGAAAGAAAAATTGTTCCCCACACTACATGTTTGCAGTGTGGACTTTAATTTTGATACAGGGAAATCCCAGTATTAAAAAAAACAACAACATAATGGTGGGGGGGAAAGCAGCACAGGGTGCTCTCCTTAAGTGTGCCCTGAAGCAACTGGAGGCTGAGTCCTCCAGAGAGGTGCTCTAGCACCCAGACAGAGCATCTCCATGGCTGCCCCATGGCCCTGCTGCCCCAGCACACTGCCTCAGCCTGCTAGAGCAAATAGGAACAGGGCAAGGCTGCAGCAGTGGTCTGGACCCAGGGTCTGTTCTAGCCCGAGTCTTCACAGCTCCAATGTGCAGTGCTGGAGTCACAAGTGATGGCAAGAGCTGGCCTGGTCCTGCCTGAGGCTGCATATCAGTGGGCTAGGTGGCAGAGCAGACACCCCAGAAAGTATGACGGCAGTGCTGCCCAAAAGCTGATTGTGTAGCCACAGCCCACTGGCAGCTGGCTCATTGCTACAGTGCCTGTACCACCGCGCAGGTGGCTGCGTGGTCCCCATCTGGGTCTGGCAGGAGCACAGACATGGGGCCACAGAAGCAAGGGGGAGGATGTTGTTACAGGTGGAAGCAGGTCATAGCCAGGCAGGAGCCCCCACTGCCAGACTGCTGCAGTGGGTGGAGGTTTCAGGGGCCACCCTAGGTTAGGGCTGCTATAGCGGTCCAGCTTGCACAAGGGGCTAGTGTCCCCAGATGCCAATTGGTTGGGCCTCGGAAGCTCCTGAAGGCAAGTACCCTTGCTGCTCACCAGGGCAGCTTTTTTATACTGCTGGGGCCAGCACAGGTGTTGTAGCTCCTGATATGGCAAAATACACTGAAGTTCCAGCAGCTCTTCATCAAATCCAAGATGAGTTTCGCCTCCCCCCCCCCCCCAAATTAAGCTGGGGGAAAAGCAGCCACATTTTGAATTGAGTAAGAGCCTGGGGTAGGCAGTGGTTCAGCTCTGGCTTTCACCCTGGGGGCTGCCCTGGACCCTGGGCTAAAGCCAGAGCTGAGCCATCACCTACCCCAGGTTGAAATAGCTAGTTTAGTGGGGGAGGGGGCATGTAGCTAGCAGGAATGTGGGGAAGACCTACAGGGGTGAACTATAAAGCCTGAACACCCATCTCCTGCCCCTTGCGCCAGTGCATCCTCGTGCACCCTGCCATACTAATGACTCCTTCATCCTTAACTCCAGCCCTGGCTCCATTCCCTCCAGCCCTGATCCTGAACTGCCAGAAGGTCCTAACTTCTTCCTGCCTGGGGCTGGGCTGGGGCCATGCTGTGGCTGGCTGCCCTGACTAAACGGAGCTGAAGCAGAAGGTGAGGGAGGAGTGAGCATGGAGTGGAAGGAAATAAAGGCACAGGGGGAAGGGGAAGAGTGGTGGGGGCAAGGAGTGAGGGCGGGCACAGGTATGGAGGGGCAGGTGGAAAGGGGCAGGCATGGGGAGCAAGGGGCAGGGTTCTGGCCTTTCACTCCTATCACTTCTTTCCCAACCACAACAATGGGAATGGAGGAGATGAATTTAAGATGACCTTCCACTAATCTGATTCTATACATGGAAAATTATAACATTTATAATTTTCTGTGTAGAGTCTAATTATTGAGGGGTCATCTTGAGTTTAAACTCATCTTGGATTCAGGTAAATAAAGTATATTAATGAGAACTCTCTAATGGTGGCACTGCTACTTTACTTGTAGATCTCATACTGTTTATTTTAGAAAAAAAGACGAAAGAGTTCTCCCTCCCGTTCAACCACACAATCCTCTCTGCACTAGGGTCACTCGGGTATGTTTAGAATTTGCTGCAGCTGATACCTCAACCTGAGCCCGAAGCATTGTCTTTCCTACATAAGTAAATCTCCTGAAGTTGCTTCCCAATTGGTGTCTTATGAAGGGTACATGTGGGTCCTATGCATTAAAGTTTTTCATGTTAGTATACTAACAGTACTTGAAATAGTCCAGAAAGCTGCTAACTACCCAAGAAAATGAAAAGGCAAAAGCAGTGTTAAATTCCCAGGCCTTTAGATGGCAGTATTGCTACATTTCTGTGTAACAGAACGATTCGGGTGGTGATAGTTGAGCGCTGTTTGTTTCTCCAGCTCTGATATTTTAACAGCAGGATTAGAAAAGATTGTCTATAAGAAAGCAGTGTCTCCCACCTTTTTTTTGTATTTTGCTTAATTCCCCCTAAAGTGTCATGTCCATCTGGCATCAGAGCTACTCAGTTGGGTGCATACTTACGTGCGCATGTGTACACGTGCATACATGCACACTGCCTCATGGCAGTAATCTGCATTGTAAAGCCTATAGATCATTTTCTGAGGCACTGGGATACTGTTTAGACTGCAGAAGCTTGAGGTATGGATTTTCTGATAAGAGTAGTGGTTCTTAACCTGCCAGCCTTCTGTGCAAAATGGCTCCCATCTCACTTTTTTAGGAGTTGGTTTTTTTGTTTTGTTGTTGCTGTTTCATGCTGCTTATAATCATGACATCTTGTATCGATGGAATACTGTAGTACATTGGGCCAGAACCAGTGGGGAATATTGCTGTTGCACTGGAATTCAGGTAAATGATGACAAAGACAATGGTCTAGATTTTGCTTTAAATAAATGAGAACAGACTTGCCCAAATCACTTTCTAGCTGAACTCTCAACTAATGACTGTTGGGGCTATATTTTCAGCTGTGTGTACAGAGCTATGGGCACCATGAATCATTTTCTTCAGGAAATCTGTGGGTGATATTAGTCTTGCAGACCCTATAGAAAAATTTAAATCCTCTTTATGGGCATCCTTTTAACTGCAAATGTAAAAGCACATGCCCTGGTAGCAACAGTGTTCCATAGGGGTTTTGTAACTTCAGCTGTAACTGCACCTTTCCTCCCTGATGAGGTGTTTGTCAAATCGACAACCCTCCTGCACAGCACCTTGCCAGCACTGCCTACAGAAGCCTTCACTGAGGGCTCCATGCCTGCCACACACTCTGCTGCAGTCTGTTAGGTGGTCAGCTGTGTCTAAGAGTCTGTAATGGTTAGGGATGGCCAGTTCCTGTAAGAATCCCAGCTGTACACAATGTCTCTCTAAGGGCTTGTCTTCACATGAATGCTCTGAGAAAGTTATTCTAAATTAACTAAAGGGATGAATTTAAAGTGGATTAATTAAACTACATTAAGCCCTTGTATGGATGCTTCTATTCAGACTTACAGTGGCCTCAGTTTGATTTAGTTAGCCCCTTGGTGACTTAAAGTGACCTTAAGTGGATTTATCTTAACTCTGAATGGGCATGTCTACACAAGATGCTATGTTGCTGTAGTGATGAGTGTGGCAGGCCAGTAGGGGGTGCTCCTGCATTGAGCCACCCACCTCACTGCACCAGACCAACTTCCAGGCTCTGAGTGCCTCCCTGGGGGCACCTCACGTCTGGCTGACCCCCTTCCTGGAGCACACCCACTAACCTGGGGTAAAAACTGCCACCACCCAGGGCTGGGCTTTATTCTGGCTCTGTGCACCCTGGGAAATGCAGGCCTAGTAGCTCTCGAGGGTACTTGACTTGCTTCAAGCACTTGGGGGTGCTTCCCTCTGTTGGAAGCACAAATAGTGGTCTCCCTTAGTCGGCCAAACCAAGGGGGCCCCAAGGCATAATCTAGACCCACACCCAACGAGTCTCCCATGCTAGGTACAAAGGAGAACTCTATTGGCTACAAGGAGTAGGTTTGGAATAGGGTAGAGCAATATCAGAGAAATCCCATAGAGCAAACTGGCATGGCTGGGAAGCCTTTGATCATGCATCTGAGTTACTGCAAGCTATATATCTAGTTAGATCTCAGGTAGCTTACTCACAAGTATCATTCAGAGGCAGATGGAGATTCCCTCTGGAGGCAGGCAGTTCCGAGAGAGAGGGGGAGGGGGGGCTTCAGATGCTCCAGCTCTTCTCTCTCTGACTTCCTCATGGCTGCTGCCCGCTTCTCCTGGGCAGTCCTTAACTTCTGTATAGCCCTTATGACCTCATTTACCTGCTCCAATGGAGGGCAGCACCTGTTGGCTGAGAGCCAACCAATTTGAAATGCATCATTAGTTGCTGGGCAGACTGGCAATTTCTAGCTCCCAGGTAGTCCAAGCCCCTCACCCAGGTATGTGATGCCAGTCACATAGGCAGAGGGAGCAGGTTTTCCCCCCTCCCTCAGGAATGTACCCAGCTCAGGTTACCTAAAGACCCTCTGCAGGGCCCTTCTTAACCAAATTGTCACAGAGCAATTTTTGGGGAGAAACAGAGGTGGCCTTCTGCCACCATGCTATGGCAACATAGCGTCAGCGGACATGAACAGTGATGCACAGTAGGGTCTGATATGACCCATGTTCCCCCAAGACTGTGCGGTTATGGCGGTTGCTGTGCAGTCTCTTAGTAGTTGCTTTAGCAAGTACTACATGACTATGCAGTAACAACTGCGCAGTCAGGGGCATGTGTAGATGTGCCCAATAGTGTCAGGAATTTAATGCAGTCAATCACCGACAACTCTCTCTGGGCTGTAGCTTGGATCAGTATGACTTTGCAGCCTACACAGCTTTCAACATCTTTTTAATTTAGCCAAATATCTTTGTAGCCCTGTGTGCAGCATGGGACCATGCAGTGACCATGTTTCTATGACACTGGTCTATAACACATGTTTGGATATTTCTAAACATCTGATTCTGATTTCAGTTGTCGTTGGCAGCATTTGAACCCATCCCTTTGTCCTGTGCTATGAGGCACTTCCCCAGGGCTCAGGATGCCCCCCTGTGGGTACCATTCACTTGTTTTCCACTGAGTACATACATTTATGCACTTAGTTTTGTTTTTTCTGACAATATCTGATAGCCATGTGGCTGCTTTTTACCTTTGGCATCTTGACACTGGGGCATGTCCAGACAAGCAAGCACATAGATTTCATAGATTTTGTAAACATCAGGGTTGGAAGGGACCTCGAGAGATCATCGAGTCCAGCCCCCTGCCCAATGGGCAGGAAGTCAGCTGGGGTCATAGGATCCCAGCAAGATAAGCATCCAATTTACTCTTGAAGGTGTTCAATGTAGGTGCTTGAACC
>NW_017728945.1:3413884-3422947 GCF_001723895.1 Crocodylus porosus | reverse complement strand
TAGCTTGTGCATTGAGGATTGCTTCCTTGAGAAGCAACCACTCTTCTTGAACTCCCATCTCCCTGGGGTCGTGGTCCCTAAGGGCCTGACCGACAAGCCTCTTGAGCTTGTCAAAGTCGGCTTTTCTGAAGTCAACATGTAGTTTGCAGCATTGCAGATCCATCTTCAGTACCAAAACCTGCATATGCTACACATGCAGGAATTTGCTGCACTGCTAATTTGCAGCACAATGGGGGTGGGGGGAGGGGGGTTAACACCAGGAGATCCTCATGTCAAAAAAACCTGCACCAGAAAAAAGCAGGGTGGTGTAAATGGTGGCAGGATGCACTGCCCAAAACTGGAGCCCGGCTGGCCAGAGCCATACTCTGGCTGGTGACCAGGCTCTATGGATCTGGACTGCCACCCTGGAGCCCAAGGAGACCCCCAAGACTCCAGGTAAGGTTGCTGGGCACAGCCCAGTTGCCCTGGGAATACTTGCTGTGCCAGAACGTGTGTGCAGGGGCGTTCCCTAAAGACAACTAGCAGCAGCAATAATATGCTGCTAATTGGCCCCAGGAAATGCACATTCCCACTCATGGGGATCAACTGTGGGAGAACAAACCATCAGGGAACTGACAGAGGTGAAACTCCCCTCTGTCTGACTAGCACTGAGTAAAGGCAATAACCCTTCTCCATGCTTGTTGAACTAGGAATTATGCGAGTCTTAGAATTATTGCTACTTAGAATTAATGTACCATCAACTGGACTTATGGCAGGAGTTTTTAACATGAGCCTCCTCTTCCTCCCTAAAGGCTGGCTGTGGATTACAGTATATAAGGGAAATGTAAAGCCTTGAGTCCATATCAGAAGACACTCTACAGCAGTGCCTTAGTAGAGTTGCTTTCTGAGGCAGCATGGAAAAGTGGTGAGTGCAGAGATGTACTACCTGGGGATAATATCTTTCAGTAGCATAACTTGGAGTGAGGGGGTGACCGAGACACAAGTACTGGGTTCTGATTCTGAGGGGGCACCAGAATGCAGACCCTAAAAACCTGTGCCACTGCTGTATCCCATGCTGGGGCTGGGGCTGCTGCCACCATAACCTACACAAGGAGGTAAGCACTCCCTCCACATACCCTGAGTTACCACAGGCACCAAAATTAAACTTGTGCCTCTATCATGATGATCAGGGAGCCTAGGAGAAAAGATGTATGAAAAAAGGCTGACAGAGCTAGTCTGGAGAAGAGAAGATTGAGTGGGGATTTGATAACAGGCTTCAAATACCTGGAGGGTGATTAGAGAGAGGATCAAGATGGGCTTTCCTCTTGCTGTTGGGCAGTGGTTCTCAACCTTTCTTTTTCGTGAACCACTTGAAAATTTCTGAGGGTCTGGATGGACCACTTAAACTTTTTTTTGTTCTACAAATCAAGGCTCACGATATTCATATTAAATATCAGTCATCTTGCCTTACAAGTACAGATGCTCTCAATTGTTTCACAGCCTTTCTGTGGACCACCTGAATGGGCCTTGTGGGCCAGTGGTGGTCCATGGACCACAGTTTGAGAACCTCTGCTGTAGGGTATAGGACTAGGAGAAACAGCCTTAAGCTGCATCAGGGGACATCTAGGGTATTGTGTTTAGTTTTGGGCCCCCTGCTACAGAAGGGACATGGACAAATTGGAGAGAGTCCAGCAGAGGGCAACAAAAATGGTGTGGAGGCTGGGGCACATGACTTCTGAGGGAACTGGGATTATCTAGTCCAAAGAAGAGGAGGCTGATAGGGGATTTAATAGCAGCTGTCAACTCGCTGAAGGGGGGTTTGAAAGAGGATGGAGACAGACCTGTTCTCAGTGGGCACATCCACACATGCAAGCACATGCACTTGCAGCAGCTCAAATAGAAGCAATGCAAATTTGAGCCCAGGCTTTTTGCCTCTGCACACATTCCTGGACATCTGCTTTTGCTGTGGAGCAAATTATGCAACCTGGGGCAAAATAACCCTACCTGGCTCCTCCTGGATCTGCAGCCAGGGGCAGCTAGAGCACAGGGCCAGCACCTGTGCTGTGCTCAGCAGTATAAAAAACTTCCCTATCAAGTAGCTCAGGGTTACTTGCTCTCAGGAGCTTCTAGAGCCCAGCCAATTGGTACCTGGGGACACTACCCTTTGTGCCAGCTGGACTGCTGAAGTATCCCTGAGAGATCCCTACACCCTTCGCCCACTGCAGCAGTCTGGTATTGGGGGCTGCTGCCTGGCTGTGACCTGCTGTGCACCTGCCAGACCCGAATGAGACATCTGCCCCTCTGGGCCAGCTGCCAGTGGCCTGTGGCTGCAAAATTGGCCTTGTGCAGCACTACTGCCATGTGTGCCCCCTGCCCTGCCATCTGGGCAGCTATCATCCAGAAGATATTCCAGGTGTGGTGCCCTGACCTGAACTGTCAAAGCATATCCTCCTGGCCCCACTTGGCCAGGAAGTCAGCTACAGCCAGCTGGGTCTGAGGTGCCAGCTCTGAACAGGCATGGTCCTGCCACTGGCCCCGCTAGCAGGAATTCTGGTGTTCCCTATTTGAAAACTGAAAAATTCCTGATTTTTTAAAATCCTAAAGTCACTCTGTAAAATATCCCCCCAAACCTATGTTCCTCCACAATTTAAAACAAAAGACCACTAGAGAGAGAGGGGGGGGAGAGAGCAATCAGTTGAGCAATGTTTTATTGATATATCTACAGTGTTAAAGCAATTTTGGAAGACTACCAGTGTTTCCATCATCATATGTATTTAGCATTCACTTTATTGTTTTATGAATATATGTTTTGCTATCTCCCACTGGCTCCTGCTCCCCCACTCCCTGAACCACCCAAGGCTGCCCCCCCAACCCAGTCTCTGGCACTTCAAAAAATAATTTTTTTTTTAAGAAGTCTCTTTCACCCCAGGAGCAGGGTCTTTGGGGGTTCTGGGGCCTCCTGACAGAACCCCCTGCTCCCAGGGGGCAGAAGGCAGCAAGGCCTGGGCTGGGGCTGCTGGGGCTGTGCAGGCAGTGACCCAGACAGCAGCTAGAACTGCCAGAGTTTGTTTGTGGGCTTGGGGGAGTGGGTGGGCTGGTGGAAGTCCCCCTTTCTCCAGCCCCCCAACCTCTTACTTACTGGCAGTGGAGCCTGGGTCCAGCTCCCTGCTTCAGTCCCAGGGCAAGGGCTAACCATATAGATGCTATGGCAGCCAGAGTGTCTCTATGGAGGACCCAGCCTTTGGTTGCCTTGGGGCATGGTCTGGGACCGTGCCCTGTCCTGCTTTTTATCTCTGCAGGAATTTGTTGACCCCTGGATATCCAGGGTTCTCATTTTGCCCCCATGCTGCGAATTTGCAGTGCAGGGAACATTTTCTCATTCTTGCATGTGCCTCTTGCAGCGTCTCAAAGGGGTTTGAGACGCTGCAAGAGGCATGTGCAGGCTTGTCTGGATTTGCCCGGTGGTGGCAGATGATGGAACAGGAGAAACAGTTTCAAGTTGCAGCAAGGGAAGTTCAGGTTAAATTTTAGAAAGAATTTTTTTTCACTAGGAGGGTAGTAAAACACTGGAAGAGGTTACCCAGAGTGACTATGGAATCTCCATCCCTGGAGGTTTTTTAAGACCTGGCTAGACAAAGCTTTGGGTGGGATGATCTAGTTGGGGCTGGTCTTGCCTTGAGCAGGGGCTTGGACTAGATGACCTCCTGAGGTCCCTTCCTGCCCTAATTTTATATGATTTACACAGCAGCTTTTTAGCTGTCTAACTGGCACTGGTTTCAGGTGGCACACACTGCTGTCACATATTCTGTTCCACCTTTTTTTTTTAGGTGTGAGATTTTTTTGACAGTGGGATCTCTTCATCTGGATGCGCCCACCATCGGCTTCTATGATACCACTTAAACGCACAAATGGAAATAGAATCCCTCCCCACTTTGACTGGGAGAAGCTAAAGATAAAATGAATGACCTAGAATGCCCACGGAGAATCAGTAACTGTTCATGCGTTTGTGTAAATGCACTCACTGTCATATGTGTGCGCACACACAGAGTACCACATTGCTCACTGCTCATGAAGGCACACAGTACTGTTTCACTCATTGATCACATTCCCCCTAATATGACAGATGTGGAGAAGCTAACCACATCTCACAATTTTCCTTGTAAGAAAAAAACCCAGAAACTTTTGTAGGTGTAGTGCAGCATCATTGTGTAATGCAGAATCCCTGCACAACATCTGTCTACCATCCCAAGCCCTCGCTGCCCTACGGGAAGCAGTACCAATGAGTACCTCACTCGATGCACAGTTTCTAGAAATGGTAGCCTTAAGACTAATCCTTGTTTCTTCATGGATGGTGCAAACTTGCAACAATGCTGGTTGCACAGAACTTTCATTAGGTTTCATATATTCTCAGGTAACATATGAAGAGCAAGTGAAGGTTTCAGAACAAGAATAAAGCCTCATAGCCCCCATTGCATTCTTCCACCATTGCTGGGTCACTTATTTTCTCTTATTGGGATCTGTGCTTCTGCTTTATTTCCAGGTGCAGTCAGAAGCAGTGTGGAATTTCAGAATTACCATAGGAGAGGCTGTTGCTTATGGTAGTTCTCTAGGAAATACCAGGAGCCTCTTAAGAAAACCTGCATTTATGAGGTTTCAAGCCCTATTCATGAGAGCCAAGAGATGCAGAGAGGCTTTTGGGGTCTTATCCAAACTAAACCTGTGAAATTGTTGCGATTCATAAAGGAAGTCTAGCTTGCCTTTGCCTTTCAGTGGGTGCATCTACACAAGCCACTAAGTCACTATAACAACACACTACAGCAACATAGCATCAGTGGGCATGGACTGTGATGCTGCAGCTATGCTGCCATAGTGATGCGCTCCCTTGCTATAGTGCATTGCTACGGCGACATAGCAGCTAAAAATAACCATACACTACTGGCACAGTTGGTGTTATTTAGTTCTAAAGGAAGCAACTTTATAGAGCTATTAAAAGTGCTCTAAATTACAGTGCTGTAAAAGATGCACAGACCAGTTCTGTACAACAAAGGCTTCAGGGCTATGGACTGCCCTTGGCATAGTATTGTATGTAGTCCAAAAGATAGAAGACCTATACATATGTTTGAAAAAGCCTATGCAAGTTTTAGGGGGTTTAATCCTCACTAAATTAGAAAGTTTTTTCAAAATTAACAAGGTGTGTTTCAATTTGTTTCATCACTGTGTACAAGTGACAGTGTTTAAACAAACAAAGCTCAGTACCTATTCACAGTAAGTTACGACAGGGGGCTCCACATAACAATCTACCTGGCTGATTTCTTTGGTACTCATTTACAGCAGAGGGTGCCAGCAATTGGGTAATCCCTTAACTCCCAGAACACATCCCCCTGAAGCCTCAGCTGCCATCTGCCACTAGTCTTTGGCCGTGGTCTGGCTGGAGAGGAGGAGATGTGCACTGCCTGCCCTGGATGGCCATGGCCAGGGTGCCTCGCTGTGCCATACTGCTCCTGAAGGGGTGCCTTGACTGCCAGGGGCACCATCACCCCATAACCCACCCCTGCTTAATGCAAGCAATATAAAACTGCCTGACCACTTTATGCAGGCAGCCGGGAGTGACTGCATTTCCTGGTAAAAAAGCAAATTGCAGCCATCTGGTTCTGGCACTGCAGGTAGCAGACAGTCTTGGGAAGCACTCACTGCCTGCACAGGCATCCTGTTGACACTGGATTTTAGGAACCCAGCCTTTATAACTTTGTTCCGGGTGGGCACAACCCTTAGACCGACCATAACACCTGTCAGTTGATAATAGGTGAATTTATTGATACAGACTAATAACAAAAAAGCAACAATACATTGGCAGGCTTTATGGCTTCAGCAGGGCCCTGCAGTTTTCAGCCTGCTGCGCCTTAACACGCACACGGTCATCTATGTCATGAGTTTTGCCTGTCAGAACCTTGAGGAGCAGTTCCCCTCAAACTCCTGCACCAATCTTCTTGAAACTTGGCAGGCTTTGTGGACTTAGCAGGGACCACCATCCCTGCAGTTTTCACCACCATGTGGTGTAACACATACACATGACATGAGTTTTGCTTTCAGGAATTTAGGGTGTAGTTCCCCCCAAATGCCTGTACCAATCTTCTTGAAATTTGGTAGGCTTTATGCTCTCTGCAGAGGCTACCACTCTTACAAGTTTCATTCAAATCATACAAACAGCAACACAGTTATAGATATTTCATTGATTTCCCCATTATACCCTATGGCTGGATATCTGAAGCAGCTCCGAAGCTTTTCTGAAGTGATTCGGAAGCTCCACACCACTTTGGAAAGCCTAACAAAGTCAGCGCTTCAATCCAGACATGCTGCTTTGGATGCCTAAGCATCTGAAGCTTTTCCAGATCCAAAGAATGGTCTGAAGCCTCACACAGCCCTACTGGTGGCCCTCTATAAACTCACCAGGGGGACCAGTGGAAAGTAGGTGAGGTTCTGTTCCCCCGGGCCCCACCTGGCATAACAAGGAATAACAGCCACAAATTGATTGAGAGTAGGTTCAGGCTTGATACTAGGAGGCATTACTTTACAGTTAGGGCTGCCAGGCTCTGCAATGGGCTCCCAAGGGAGGTGTGCTCTCCCCTACCTTGGGGGGTCTTCTAGAGGAAGTTGGATAGATATCTGTCTGGGGTATTATGATCCCAGCACTTGTTCCTGCCCAGTGGACTTGATGATTTGTTCAGGTCCCTTCTGACCCTAGAAACTATGAAAATATGAGTGTCTCAAAAAAATAAATTGATTTCACCTTTAAGTACGTTAAATTGGAGCCAGCTTGTTGTATTCTTCTCTTTTACAAGGGAGTTTTCTCTTGACCGAATTCTTTTGTAAATTAAGGATTCAAGACAAGTTCACTTGTTAGTATATGTCTCCGTTGCTTCTCTCTGTCTGATCCTCGCCTCCTCAATGTTGAACCGACTCCATTAGACCTTCTTTGTTTTCTCTTTTTCTATTCTATCTCTTCCAGATAGACGCTGTCTCTCATCTTCTCCAACGAGCTGACAGCTGACTGTTCCCTGCAGCTGATGACCAATTCCTCTCTGCAGCTGAAGGCCGACTCCTCTCCCCAGCTGACTGCCAGTTGGAGTCCCACCTTGTCTCTCTCCACCATGCCCCAACTCCTCTTGTCATCTCTCCCTCCACTTTTGATGACATTCCAGCTGCATCGAGCAGCTGCTCCGGAAGTGTGGCTTCCTCTTTTCTTCTTCCAGTTCCTGCCGGTTCTTGGATCACTCCACCACCGGCCCTCTATTGTCATGATAATGTGATGTTGAGGTGTTTGGGACCCTGAGCTGGATTCTCCCCCATGTACAGAAGTTGGCTCTGCAGAGCCAAGAGACAGAAACTGTTTGTGAAACCTTGCAACATTTCACAGATGAGATGCTCAGCACCAAGTGCCTTCCACTGCTTTTCCTCAGATTGGGGCTTGGCTGTGCACCAGAGTGCCCAGTGAGAAAGGTAAGTCAACTGGTCAGACGCAGTGGCCCAGGGGCCACTGGATGACCCCCCTGCTTCCCAGATTGGTCCACAGTGTCCAGCACCCTGCTGGGTGATGGCCATAGGTAACTGCTGCTGCTGCTCTGAACACTTTTCCCACCCCCCTGTTTGCCCATTGAAGACAACTGCTCTGCTGCTGCACAACTGTTGGCACTTAGGATCAAGTCATGTGAGGCTGCAGAAAAACTGTCATGGGGGTCTTGCTACACTGCCACCCCAGGGACAGTCACCCCCCAAGATGCCAACGTGCCCAGAGCATATCACTGCTGCATGTTCCCCGGGCCATGCATAACGAGCTCTTTGTGCAGGCTGAAGGTTGCCCAAACCATTATGACTTGCTTCTGCTCATCCTGCTGGTGCCCCAGGCACACCTGCACTTCTGGTTGGAGATTCTTAGCTATGATGGCACAGGGGGCAAGCATGGCCTGCCACACAACCTTTACTGATGGCTCGATGGATACCTGTCACATGACCCTGACACTGAAGACAGCATCACAGCAGGAACTGACGCCTTTCTCAGCGTGTGAGTGCCACAGTCCTGCCCAGCTCTGGGGAAAGGAAAAGAGATGAAAAATAAAGTTGTGAGCCTTATCATGCCTGTGCATGTGCTGTGCTGGTTGGAACAAGGGGCCAAGGTGGTGCTGTTATGCCATCCCACGCTAATCCTAATTCTAATCCTAATCCAACTCCTGATCTGAATTCTAATACTACTCATGCTTTCATTTGTTGCTCTCGTACCCATTGCGGAAAGAATTGACTTGATATTCCTTTGCTTATCATGATTTGCCTGGAGTTGACAGAGAGGAAGCACAGACCTGGTGGGCATGCTGGCATTCACTGTGGGCTGCTATCATACATGGCAGGTGTGGAAGAAATCAAACCTTGCATTGTGTTTTGGTATTAGAATTAGCAGACCCAGTCTGATTTTACTGGAGCTCATACAAGCGATCACAAGGAGGGTTCTAAACAGAACTCCTCCCTTCTGCAAGTTAATATACCTTTTTATACCGAAGACTGTGAAAACAGACACATGATTTAAACAAAGCAACCTTGAAAGACAAGATCATTCGGTTGTTATACATAACAGTTGCTTGCTCAGCAACACATTTTGTTTTGAGAACTGTTATCACCTTCTTGTTGATTTAAGGAAAGGAAGAAACACTTGTTCCCAAAGAACTGTAAAAGTCATAATAAAGCAGAAGGGTTTTTCTAATCTTAGAATATTCTTAAACATACAGCATCAGCATCTTTCTCATTTTTTTTTTCACTCTCTTTTCTTAGTCAGTTAGGCCTGGATAAATGTATTTCTACACAGGCAATCTGTGAGCCTGCTTGAGAGTTAAGCAGACCTGTTTTATGAATATCAGGTAATTTCTGTCAGCATTCATTCATATTATCACTCATTGCCTCACCAGACATGTAAGAAAGTGTGAAAAATGCACCACCGCCTTGACATAGTTTCATAGTTTCTAGGGTCAGAAGGGACCTGAGCAGATCATCTAGTCCGACCCCCTGCCATGGCAGGAAAGAGTACTGGGGTCAAATGAC
>NW_017728945.1:3411620-3413769 GCF_001723895.1 Crocodylus porosus | reverse complement strand
ATCCCTCCTGACTAGTTTATAACAGGCCACAAGATCCCCCCTCAGCCTTCTCTTTTGGAGGCTGAACAGGTTCAGGTCCTGTAGCCTTCCTTATAGGGCCTGCCCTGCTGTCCCCTGATCATACAAGTGGCCCTCCTCTGGACCCTCTCCATGCTGTCGACATCCCTCTTGAAATATGGTGCCCAGAACTGGACGCAATACTCCAGCTGCAGCCTGACCAGAGCTGCAAAGGGGGAGAATCACCTCTTTGGACCTGCTCGAGATGCAGATGGGTGACTGGGGGGTAGCCCTCTGTTGCACCATCACCCAGAAGAGACTGTGTGGGTGACCCTCATTGGCATACCTGTCAGTACATGGCTCATTTATTAGCTACACCGTCCACATATTTTAGGCACCAAAAATTACAAAAAACCATCCTGAGCAAGTTTGCCCATAAGAAACAAAGTTGCCAGGATGGCACCAGAATATCTGTTGTATAAACTTGTTGCACCAAAATGAGGGTTGGAGGGGGTGAACTTTATTTGACCAGGTCACCTGGAGACCTATAAATTGAGGACACAGCTGCGGGGTACAGCTATCACCTTATTGATCCAAGATGTCTGACGCTGAGGAGAGAATAAAGCAGACCCGGGAGACAAGAGAGTAAACCAGGGCATGTAAAACTAGGACCACTTGAGCCTATACAGAAGCTACAAGCCTGGTTAAGGTGTTGGGGAACCCTGAAGTGTTAACTCAGTTCATCACTGGCAACATTCTGAGTGCAAACTTGCATATATACCTCAATGTGTCCAGGAGACTTGTTGGGTGGGGACACAACAAGACAGTGATTCAGTGCAGGGTGAAGGCCAAGAATATGAGGGCTGCTTTCTAACATGAAGTAGCAAGGGCTCAGAAGCAGACAAACCCTGTGTGTAATGTGCTGCATTATTGGTACTGCCATCCACTAATGGAGGTATTCAAACACCAAGCAATGATACAATCAGAGGTCTCTGGGCCATCCTCTGCTCCTGAGACCTCGCCAACAATGGGTCTCACTTTGCTCCCTGCCACTGCCCACACTCCTGATAGGGACAAGGTCTGCACTCCCCAGGTCTATGTGGGGGACAGGCACAGGCCATTATCCTGCTGCCCTCCCCTGGGGCCTCTGCAGCCTGGTGGGCATGACCCAGCATGGCAGGGAAAAGTGAGGAAGCACGGAAAAGCTGTTCACCACTGTGAGCTCCCTGGTGACCTGCCCCCTGTGTGTGTTGTGCTTTGAGGGGTGCGCGCCATTGTTCTCATTGCAGTCCCATGTACAGGAGGCATGTTGCCAGGGCAGCATGGAGCTTACAGCAGTAGGCAGCTTTTCTGTGAGCCTCTGCTCTTCCCTGCCATGCTGGGTCATGCCTACTGAGCTGTGGAGGCCCTGGGGGAGGAAAACTGGGTGGCAGGAAAGAGCAGAACCTCATGGAGAAGCTCCTTGCTTCCATGAGCTCTGCACTGCTTCCTTTCCCTGGGCTCTCTGCAACCCAAAGGATGTAACTCAGTGCGGCAGGAAAGAGCAGAGTTGTACAGAGAAGCTGTTCATTGCTGCAAGCTCTGTGCTGCCCTGGTGACACGCCTCCTGTGTGCAGGGCTGCAGTGACAGCAGCAGCATGGGGTTGCACCCCTCAAAGCAGCAGCACGCATAAGGGGTGCATTATCAGGGCAGCAGGGAGCTTGCAGCGGCAAGCAGCTTCATAGTTCCATAGCATAGTTGGTAGGGTCAGAAGGGACCTGAGCAGATCATCAAGTCCAGTCCCCTGCTATGGGCAGGAAACAATGCTGGGGTCAAATGACCCTGGCAAGGTGTCTATGTAGCCTCCTTTTGAGAACCCCCAAGGTAGGAGCAAGCACCATTTCCCTTGGAAGTTGGTTCCATATCCTAGCCACCCTGACAGTGAAGTAGCGCCTCCTGATATCTAACCTGAATCTACTCTCAGTCAGCTTATGGCCATTATTCCTTGTTACTCCAAGGAGTGCTTGAGGAACAGGGGCTCTCCCATTGCCTGCTGGTCTCCCTTGGCCAGTTTGTAGATGACCACCAGATCCCCCCTCAGCCTTCTCTTGTGGAGGCTGAACAGGTTCAGGTCCCGTAGCCTCTCCTTGTAGGGCCTGCTCTGCTGCCCCC
>NW_017728945.1:3372262-3411520 GCF_001723895.1 Crocodylus porosus | reverse complement strand
TGCTTGAGATGCATCTGTGGATGCATGACAAGGTACGGTTGGCCTTCCTGACTGCCTCCCCACACTGCTGGCCCATGTTCATCTTGGCATCAGTGATGACACCAAGATCCTTTTCTGCCTCTGTGCTGATGAGAAGGGAGTTCCCCAGCCTGTAGGTATGGTGCTGGTTCTTTCTCCCTAGGTGCATCACCTTGCACTTGTCAGTATTGAATCCCATCTTATTCTCATCCGCCCACCCCTGTAACCTGTCAAGATCGAATTGCAGCCTGTCCCTCCCTTCTAGCATGCCCACTTCTCCCTACATCTTAGTGTCATCTGTGAATTTGAACAAGGTGCTTTTCACCCCCTCGTCCAAGTCACTGTTGAAGATGATGAACAGTGAGGGCCTGAGGACCGAGCCCTGGGGGACCCCGCTGTCCACATCCCTCCAGGTCGAAAATGACCCATCCACTGTTCTCTGGGTGTGGCCCTCCAGCCAATTGGCAACCCATCTGATTGTGTAGGCATCGACACCACAATCTCCTAATTTTTTAATGAGAATGGGGTGTGACACAGTGTCAAAGGCCGTCCTAAAGTCCAAAAAGACTACGTCCACAGCTACACCTGCATCCAAGGATTTGGTGACCTGGTCATAGAAGGCCACCAGGTTGGTCTGACAGGACCTGCCTCTAATGAACCCGTATTGGTTGCCCCTAAGCATAATCTCCCCTGCTGGCCTCTCGTGGACATGTGTCAGAATAATTCTCTCAAAAGCTTATCCAGGATCGAGGTAAGACTAACTGGCCTATAGTTTCCCGGGTCCGCCTTCTTCCCTTTTTTGAAGATGGGAACCATATTGGCCATCTTCCAGTTCTCTGACACCACACCAGAGCACCATGAGTGCTCGTAAAGCCGTGCCAGGGGTCCCGCAATGACCTCAGCTAATTCCCTCAGCACTCTGGGGTGGAGATTGTCTGGACCAGTTGATTTAAATACTTCCAGTCCCTCCAGAAGTTCCTTGACTAGATCCTCACTAACCCTTGGCCTAGGTGCGCTTCCCCTGGGGCCTGAGGGGGGCTCAGTGTGGGGGCTGATCTGGTCCCTGCTCAGGAAAACGGAGACAAAGAAGTCATTAAATATGTCAGCTTTGTCATCTGGTGTGACGACCCAATTTCCTAGCGTGTCTTGCAGGGGCCCCATGTTACCCGGTGCCTTCTTTTTGCCCCCTACGTTTTTAAAAAAGGACTTCTTGTTGTCCTTGATCCGGGTAGCTAGTCCCAGTTCCATCTCCGACTTGGCCTTCCTAATTGTCCCCCTGCATCCCCAAGCAACCGCAGTATAGTCCTCCCTGGTGATGGCCCTTCCCTTCCATTGGGTGTACGCCTCCCTTTTAGCTAAGAGACGTTTCCGGATGCTTTTGGTGAGCCATTTTCAGATGTAAATTGTCAGATGATCGTGGCTGGAGGTCATCTTTTTAGCCTTTAGACAAGGTCTTCCCCCAGACATGATTGTGGATGTAGGTCATCAGGCAACTGTGGACGTATGTTGTCTGTTTAGCCTTTTAGATATTACTGAGGTAGGTCATTGTTTAGACCCTAAAGTTCCTAGGGTCTAACCATGGAAGTAGGTTATTTTGGGCCTTGGGAAAGGGATACCTGAGACACTTGCAAATTATAGTACCTAGTCCTTCTTAGTGACTAGGTTCATGACCTATTGATAAGAATGACGACCCCAGACCAGTATCCTCCCACTGGTGGTGACCAGACACTGGTAGAGAAATGGGTCCAAGAAAAAGGCACATGTCCCTGGAATCTGAGTGCCTTTCAGGGACATGATGCCTTAAAACAGGCTTGTAAGGCATTCAGTGTTTTGGTTACTGCCACAAAACCAACAGTGGTAAAACTGTTCTTCCCCAGAAAAGTGCTGTTTCATAAAAAAAGAAAGCAGCCACGGGAAATTATGCAGGGAGCTAAAGATAGCTATAAAATTGGGAAGAAGGTTATAAGGAGTAACCAGGAGGGGAATCAAGGCAAACCCTGTGCCCAGTCATCTGGGATCCCCATTCAGGTGCCATGGGTTTGGTGGCAGCACAAAAGAGTGGCTGGCCTGCAGGAGGAAAATGGGGGAAGCTGGGTCTGCAGCCATAGAGGCAAGTGCTTATTTGTATCAGATTAACACAAGCATTTTTGGATCTTATAACTTGACACACTGGTCCCCATGAGTCCTCACTTGATCAGGAGTTCACCCTCATCTTTCTGGATGTTGTTAAGTTCTGCATATTCTCTAATAATGTCTCTCTGGGTGCAGCTACACATGCATTTGATGCAGAACAAGTTTACTCATAAGTAAATTACTTGTGAGTAAATGGTGCCAGGCAGGCATCTGCACATGCAGGGAATGGGGAGCAGATTTGCTGTCAATCTGCTCCCACTTCCTGGGGCCCTGAAATGGATCCCTGTCACCACCAGGGGGAGCTCCAGGCTCTGAGCGCAGTTGCCAGCAGCTGACAGCCCTTTCCAAAAGGCATCCATGCTCACTGCTGCCTGGCCAGCCACTTTCCTCGCCATGAGAAGGGGCGGCACATGGCAGTGCTCTCATCACCACCTCTGCCTCCCCACACCATGGCTGCTCCTGCCACTCCCCCTGGCAGCAATGGATGGTGTCCCACACTCCTGCTGGACACCGTGCTGGCTCTGCTGGCCCATCATGACAACTGCCACCTGGCCCACAGCCATCTCGCTCCCCCATGTGAAGCGACTGCCTTCCTGTCCACCAACCACTGTTCCAGGACCACTGCCAGGCACCTGCCACCTTGATCTGGTCTGCTTGACTGGACCCCAGCAATAACATTGACAACAGGTTCCAGGAGGCCACCACTAAGGCTACCCTCATCCTCCTGGACCTCCATCTCTGCTGCCTCAGGGCCCACAGGGCCAGCCAGGAATGGTGGTGGCACATCATCCAGCATACCTGGGATGATAAACAGTGGCTGAAGGCATTCTTCATGACCCAACCCACACATCAGGATCTTCTGGAGCAGTTCTGGCCACTCCAGGAACAGCAGGACACTGGCATGTGGCTACCCCTCACCATGGACACCCAGATGGCCCTTGCCCTGCTCCAGCTGACCACGCCTTCCCTCCAGCCTATGGCACACCAGCCATCTGTTTGGCCTGGGCAAGGCCACCACTGGGAAGGCTGTCCTGGAGGTTTGTGGTGCCCCCCAGGACATGCTTATGGACACTGTGCTCCATGTGCACTACCCCCTGGAGATGATGGCAGGGTTCTCTGCCTTGGGATTCCCCCAGTGCATCAGGGCCCTGGATGGGACCCACATCACCATCACCTGCACGCCGCCATGGTGACCACTTCTATTACAGCCAGAGGGGCTTTCATCCCACTGTGCTGCTGGCTATCATGGACTGTCATGGGGCCTTCACACCCTTGAGTGCTGGCTGGAAGGACAATGCCCATGCTTCTTCAGGAGCTCTGGCCTGCCAAGCCTGGCTGCTTCACACCAGGGGTGCCGGACCTGCAGCTGGATGCTATGGTGGTTCTTCCCTTCCTCATGGGGGACCCCACCTACCAGCTCCAGCCCTGGCTCATGCAGCCCAAAAAAGGCCAGCTGGAGCCCTGCCAGGCTCCCTTCAACCACTGCCTGGGCTATACCCATAACTTGGTGGAGTGCCCTGTCAGCCGCCTCAAGGGCCGCTGGCACACCCTTACTGCCCACCTCAAGTTCACCAAGGACAACCATTCCTGGCTCATCATCATGGCTTGTGTGTTGCTTAACATCTGACAGTCCTGGTGGGAGCTGTTCCTTGAAGCCTGAGTAAAGGAGGCATGGCACATGGAGAAGACCCTTGGCAGTGGGAGCACCACCTGGGGCAGCAGGGGCAGTCCCTCCCCCCCCACACTAAGGCCCCAGGAGAGCCATGAACCTGGCAGTGGAGGCCAAGGAACCAAGTGTGGGAGGCACTGGTGTACCACCTCCTCCAGCACTGCCTGCACCGCTGTTCACAGAACCCTTCTATCCACCTGCTCATGCCCAGCACCACGCTCACTGCAGACATGTCTCACAAGAACAAGTTTTTATTCTTCTCATATCAACCAGACCCCCCCTCCCTCCTCTCCCCTCAACAGAGCCCCTCCACCACCCACCCATCAACAATAAAACAACTTCTTCCTCATGAAAACTAAGTACAGTGTCCTTTGTGTGCTGTCTTGGGGTGAGGGGCCATGGGGTGGGAGCACCAAGGGGGCAGAGCCCAGGGACAGGCAGCCAGCACCACAGCCTCTGGCCATTCTTCCAAGGTGATCCCAGAGGGCAGGGGGCTCACCCAGGGGTGACAGTGGCCAGTGGTCCCCCAGCACAGGTGGCTCCCCCTCTGGCACCTGGTGTCCAGGACCAGCAGGATGGCATTCAGTCCTGTCCTCACTGCAGGCACCTCCAGCTCTGCATCCACATGGAGGCAGTGTGAGCGGTGGGGCTAAGCCCAGGTGGCAGGGGCTGCGTGGCACTGGACCTGGGGCAGGGGCTGGGCCAGGGACTCCTGGCTGCTGGAGGTGGCACAGGACCACCTCCCAGGCCCAGAAGGGGGCCTGCTGCTGGGTAGTGGGTTGGTGCCAGGGGGCATGTGGGGCTAGGGTCAGGGGCTGGGCAGTGGGAACAATGAAGATGACTGCCAGGGCCAAAATGGTGTCCAGAACCTGGTAGTCATTGTCCATGGCCTGCATTTCCCAGGCTAGCATGGCATTCTGCTCCCACAGGGTCTCCACCCACTTGTGTTTCAGGGCCAGTAGCTGTGCCTCCCACACCTCCTCATGCCATTCCTACACCTACTCATGGGTGACATCCTCCACCCACCACCTGTCCTGGCAGGCCTCATCTGCCGCCCACCACCTATCCTGGTGGGGCAGGTTATCCGCCCGCAAGGTTCAAGTATTCATCAGCTGATGGGGAAGGGGGAAGGGGCAGGGGGTTGGGTTGTGAAGCCATGACCGTGGCCTCTGAGGTCATGACCAGGTAGTCTAGGAGGAGCATCCCATTGAGGGTCTTCCTTTGGTGTAGCTGATGCATCTGCAGGGCCCCAGCTGTGGGTGGAGGAGACCCTGAGGCTGCATCCCAGCTGCTAAGTGTGGCCTCTCTCTTGCATGCAGCTTCAGGCCCTGTAGAGCCATGAGAAAGAAACTGTTTGGGTGAGTTTTAAACATTTTCAGAGATAAGCTGCTCTGTACCAGGGGCCGTGAGCTGCCTGGCCTCAGATCAGGGGTCAGGCATGCACCAGTCCCCAGGGACCATAGTAAGTTGGTTGGGCAGGCCTAGGCCCTGTTGGCTACTGGCCAAGTCCCCTGTCCCCACTTAGTCTCCTGGGGCTGGTGGGCTGCTGGGTGCTGTCCATAGGCAACCTTCCTCCCCCACCCCCTTCCCAGAGTGGGACAGGCCAGGGTCCTGGCAGCACGTGCTGCTGGGGCAGCTCCAGACCCTGCTTCCCCCACCATCCCACAGGCCAGCTGCTCTGCTGAAATGCCATCCAGCCTACAGCAGCTGGCCTCAGGGGGCTTGGAGCGCTTGGATGACTGGGATATGGAGTTGGCTGGGCCCTCATCATTCTCCCAGGGGTCTTTTCTGGGGATACACTCCAGTGAAAGCCCCACCCCATATCAGTGCTGTTCCCCAAGTGTGCCCCTGCTGCAAGTGTCCCAAGCAGTGCACAAGGAGATATTTGTGTGGACCAAGAGGTGCCCAACCCACTAAACCCTGTTGATGGCCATGGTGCCGTGGGCATACCTGTGCACCTGGCAGAGGACCCTGAGCTTTGATGGCATGGAGGGCAATTCCCCACAACCTCTGCCACTACCTAGGGGTCTACCTATGGCTGTGCTACATGTCCCTGCCCCTTGCTGCTGATGAGGACATCACTGCTGGCATCAATATATTCCTCAGCATATGAAAGACCTGTGCCTGCCTAGCTGTGGGGGCACAGGATGGTTGATAAAGTTTGGCACTGTTTCCCACCTCCCTGCATGATGTGGGAGAGAACCTGGGGCCAGGGGAGTGTGGGTAGTCTGGGTGGGGAGGGAGGGGAGGGGCAGGGGCCATGGGCAGGAGCAGGTGTTAGGGCCAGGGCAGGGAGGGCCCTTCCCCCATTGCAGGCCTTACCACATGGCCAGGGCTGGCAAGGCTGGCAGGTCCATGTGGTTACAGCTGTTGGCAATAGCATGTGGCTCCAAGCAGTGTCCTTGGATGGTGGGGTGCAGGTGGCAGCTGTCCAGCTGGTGGGAGCTGGCATTGCTGGTGGCTGGTTGTGTTATGGCTGGCCATGCCTTATAGTGGGGGTTAGGGCTGGGGAGCTGATGTGGCAAGTGCTGGCCTAGGCTCTGAGAGCTGCTGGTGGAGACTTCAGCTGGAGAGCTTGGCTGAATTGGCTGCTAGATGCCTGAAGGTGACATGTTGCCATGGGTACCAAGCCAAGGTGGGGGCTTGGGCAAGCTGCCCATGCTGCTATAGTCCACACAGCTGTGGCCTGGGTCCTGGGGCATAACGATGTCCATCAGTTACTGCATAAATGGCATGGACTTACAGATGATTGTGTATGGCAAACCACTCTGCCTGCAAGGCCTTGACTGCTGTCCCAACTGGTTGTGCCCAGTCCTTGTCAACCAGCCTGAGCACCCCTTATAGATGAGGGCACTGGAGCACCCACCCGTCAAACTGGTGCTGTACCTTTGCCTCACCACACAGCACCATGTCTCCTCCATAGACCAGTTGGGGCCCCAGGTGGTGGGCACAGGTGTGGGCACAGCTATGGATGAGGAGGTTGCCATTGTGGGTCCTACACCTTCTCTCTGGGCCTCTGCATGGCTGCCTCTGTGCTTCTGGCCCTGAGAAGCTGCCTGCAGCACCCAGCACAGGGACCCAGCACAGGACTGGCAGACATGTGGTAGAGGAAATGCCCCACAGCAGCTGCAAGATAAGGGCAGGCTGCTGAAGCAGGGGCTGGCAGGCCAGGCTGGAGCCTGCAGCAGCCTGAAGGTGCAGTGCCAGGCAGCAGTGCCGGAGTGAAGGCAGGCTAGGGCAGCTGTGGCCAGCTCAGGGGAACACAGGGGCCTGGCCTGGAGTGGCCCCAGGGCTCTAAATGCCCACAGGCTTTTAAAACCTGAGACAGGGGCTGCCATAGAGACAGCCCAGCCCTGGGGCAGGAGAGGCTCCCAGCCCAGAGTCCTGTCCCCTAGCCTGAGGCCTGTCCCCTAGTGGCAGGGCTGACCTGGCTGCAAACTTGCTCCTAGGTCACGTCTACATATGCATTACTATGCAGTTACTAATCACAGGTAGCAAATTTCCTTGCGATTAAGCCTTTTTACAGCACAGTAAGCCTGCACAAGTGTAAATGCATGCCTTTACTACACAGTAAACTACAGTTCTGTGCAGTTAAGCATCTTGTGTAGACACGCCTTCTGAGACTGACCAGTACCAGATGTAGTAGAAACCTTTATAAATGTGCTCTAGTTTATTGTACATGGGGGAAATTTCTTCAGTTTAAATGCTGATCAGTTTATGCCCTGAAGCATTAAGGGGTACAATCTTCATTATCCTTATCTTTGCTAATGTTGCTGAAGATGTTGCTCTGATTTATGTGGCTCAAATCCTTCCCTAAAACTCCCTTAATAACAGTGCATGGCACAAATTCTGGTAAATTATGAACTGCATAAGTGCTTCTGTTTAGCCATTAAAATGTATTACTTCTTTAATTTCACATGAGATTTTTGGTTTGATGATCAAACTGAAAAATCAAAAACATTTTGTCCAGGTTAGAGATTTGAGACTTTTTGGAGTAAATGGAATTAATTTCAGGTTGAAGTAAATATTCCACTAGACCTGAAACTAACTTTCGTTCTGGGATATTCTTAATAAAAGCAAAAAGTTAGATTTAAAAACTGAGGAGATGATGATGTTACTGCTATCCCGTGTGCCTGATAGTCCTGTGTTTAGCACTTGCACCCAGGCTGTGCAACACTAGGATTCAAAAGTACTCTCTGCCTAATTTAAAGAATAGTTATATTCATTAAATATTCACTGAACCAAAGAGAAAGTGAGTGTGTGGGTGGGTGAAAATTACTCTATGGCCCAGTTATTAAGGTCCTTACCTGGAACACAACATGTATGGGTTCAAGTATTTATTTCAGTGAATATTTATTTTAAAAAATGGAACAATTTCAGCAGAAAACATCCCAGAATTTCCTGAAGCTCAGTGGTTCACATATTTTCCAGAGAAACAGGAGACTTCTGGGAGGTCGTCAAAGTCTGCTAACAGTATCACTCGGAGCTGTGGCAAAACCTGGCTCCCAGCGGCTGAACCTGTATATGAAATTAATGTGATGCAATAAACACTGGTGAACATCACACTGGACTTCATTGCTCCTGGGTGCTTTGTTTATACGTTTGCCCAGAATCACAGCACATTTTGCTACGGCAGAGCAGCCCTGGCTCTCAGGGAGACCAGGGAGTCAGCCTGCCAGCCTGTGGCTGCTCTGACCCAGGTCAACATGCTGCAGAGGGGCTGGCTGGGGCATGAGGATGCTCCAGTTAAGTGCTAGACAGAGGACTGCCCCCATGCTGAAGCACTCTCAGGCCCTTGCCAGCTTTGTCAGTGTCTACACATATGTTGCTAAACACTAAAGAATGCCGTCACAGCATGAACAACGCTTGCCCCCAGGGGCTGGGGTGGCATGGTGACTGCCCACAGGCGGTAGCAGTGGTGTTGGTGGGGGGGTGGGACAGCAGTGAGTGGGGACCTCCTCTGTCTCCTCACCGCCCATTGGAGGTTTGGCTTTGTTCCGAGTTCTTTAGGGAAGGTGAAGTCCTTTTTTTCCCATCCGTGTCCTGTGTTTCTGGTGATGAAATGGCTCCCATTACTTGCAGAGAATTTCTCTTTATAAAACTGTCTTTGACATCTGTTCTGTCTCTGTTCTTTGAGTCAGTAGTCTTCCTGGTAGCTTGTTCCTCTGGGGAGAGTCATTCAAAGCTGTGGGCCCTTTATGGCTCTGTCGCAGCTTTTTTGACAGTTTCTCCTTGCGGTGTCAGAGCTCTGTTCCTGAAAGTACTCCAGAGACCAATAAAGAATGAAATACATCAGGCATTCAGAGAACAGAAATGTGATTCATAGGCTGACACACGCATAACCCCCACTCTGTTGTAGTACTTAGTCAGTGGGATGTAATATGTGTTTCATTTGGTATTGCTCAGAGGAAAGCATGAGAACTGAAGGAAAATGAGCCTGAGCCTCATACAACTCCCCAGGTATCAGGGTAATTCGGGCTCATGGGTGCTTCCCTGCACAATGGGATTGGTTACTGCAGTGCAAAAATAAGGAAAATTGATCAGTCACCTTACAGAGAAGTAGGGTTGCCAACCCAAGGCAAATTGTTTACTGACAACTCTCAAACATTTTACTGGCAACCTGTGACACCTGTCTTTGGGCAAAGCCATCCATCTGCTTTCCTGCCATGCCTTGATTGCAAATAATTGAATTGTTAATTAGGCAGGAGACTGCCCTTTGACTGCCCTGTTGACAAGGGCCAAAATTACATGCTCCAACCATCCCTACACATGTCCTATGCCTCGCAGAAGTTGCTAACAGTTGTGCTAAGTTCTGGCCTGAGGCTGGGCCCAACTTATCACAATATTGAGCCTCTCGCTTTCTGCCCAGCTAAGGGCCACGCTCCCTCTCACGCTCCATTGGCTCTCACCCAGTCTCTTTCATACTGCCCTTCCTGGGCCTGACTCATGCTGCCTCTTCTCTCCCAGGGACCACACTGACCCTGCCCTATCCTGAAGACTCCTCAGGCTTGACTCTCTTCACTCCCCAGCCAGCAAGCGTGCAGCCTTTTGGGCATCTCCTGCTACCCTCATCTGAATGAGTGCTGGGTGGTTCACAAAATACTCTGTTGATTCTGCCCCTGGTCTCATAGCCAGGTAACTCCCCCAGATGCTCTCCATAAAGGGGCTGATGGCTTGTCCCCTGTTTTCCTCCTCTGCCACCCTCCAACTGGCCTCTGGTCCACGTGTGGGCTGAGGGGCCTGAAGGCTTACCTGGACCTAACTCAGGCCCCCATGCTAGCAGGGCCTCAACTCAAGCCCCTGGCCATAGGGCCCCAACTCATGCCCCTCACTCGCAGAGCTTCACAACTGCCACTCCCATGCAGGCCTTTAGGTGCCCCTCTGCACCATCTCATGGAGTCTTCCCCCCTTCAGGCTCAGGCGCTTCTCAAAGCTTAGCTAGTCTCCACTACTCCCCTTTGGAGCCTTGTACCCCACTGGACTCAGGTGTCTCATATGGATGACCCTGGCCCCACTACTCCCTCCAGTGTTATCCATGTAACCCATTGCGGGGTGGGGGCATGCCTTTAGGTGCCCCAACATGAGGTTCTCAGTCCTGGCATTATGCTGGCCCCTGCAGGAACACCACGTCTCCCAATCAGGGAGGCTGCAGTTTTAGGTCATGCCAAGGACAAATGAGGCCTCCTCCTTCCCCCTTGCCTCACCCTTACCTCTGAGCTGTTCTCAGGCCAGCGGCTCCTCTGGGCGACATAGCTTCCTCAGTGCCTGGCAGCAAATTGCTGCCTCCAGCCCTGCTGGCCTGGGACTTAAAATGGCCGCTTGTCAGGGCTGGCCCACACCTGCCAACTGCCTGATCCAGGTCTTAAAGTGGCAGAGCACCTAAGGTACTCTGACACCCACCTTCCCCTTTACAATTGTTGAAGTAGATTTATCCAGGCCTCTAACTTGAATAAGAAAAGAGAGTGAAGAAAAAAAAATAATGGTCCTGCTTCGTATTTTAAAATGTTTTAAGATAAGAAAAAAACCCCCTCTTCTGCTTATTATGACTCCATGCACAGTTCTTTTGGAACAAATGTTCTTCCTTTCCTAAAAAACAAAAACAAAAAGGTGATAAAAGTTTTCAAAACAAAACGTGCTGATGAGGAAGCAACTGTTATGTTTTACCCCGACTTGCTTTTCAAGGATGTTTTGTTTAAACAATTTTAGGTATAAAAAGGTGTGTTAACTTATAGAAGGGAGGAGTTCTGTTAGATCTCCTCCCTACGATCGTATGGTATGAGTTCCAGTAAACTCAGACTAAGTCTGTTAATTCTAATACCAAAACACAATGCAAAGTTCGATTTCTTCCACACAATGTTTAGCAGCAAGACTTTTCCCTGCTGCTCCCAAAAACAGGCTCCCCCCAGAGCCTGTGATAGCCCTGAAGTGGTGATCACCTGACTGGTGCTCCACCACACACCTCCCCTCTAAAACTGACTCTGAAGACTGTCTCTAGGCTGACTTCCATACAGGCACTCCTCCAGCCTGTTGCAGCCTACACTCTGTAGCAACTGGTGCTCCGCCACACAACCAGATTATTTCTTACTGATAGCTTGGTTTATATAATGTTAATATAACTATTCCTCCAGGGTCTGGACAAAGGTTGGGTTCAAATTTACGGAGTTAACATCAATAGCAGTCAAATATTTGGTTGTCAGTAAAATGTGTGCAGATTATCTGTAAAAGAAAAAAAATTGGGTTGGCAACCTTGCTTGACTGCGGTAATGGTTTTACACCGTGCTTCTCCCAACAGGGTCCTCCATTCACCCTCAAACTCTGATGTCCCAAGTGTATCTCACACGGTGCTGCCCCTGCTAGACCTTACCCTCACTGGCCCTGTGACCCGTATCTTGGTAAAGGCACCCAAAGAAGGACTGCTGTTGGTCTACCTGTGGCAGTGTTAAAGGCAGAGACATAGCAGCAGCACATGGCTTGCAGGGGAGGGTCCATGGGTTACAAAGCCCTGAGAAAATGCTTCCTCTAGCTCCTGCTTAGACATCAGGTGGTAATGCTCTACTCTATCCTTCAACACTTGCCTCTGAGAAGGAATCTTCAATTAATTTTGGTTGCTTAGTGTTTATATGGATGGCTGGATTTTTTTTTATGGACTTAATGGACAGTCATTTTAAGACTTATTTTTTATTGTCTATCCATAAATGTTTAAATCTGTGGAGAATTACTCATGAAAGAATCAGAGGTAAAGCTACACAAGTTAAACTAGTTTAGTTTGACCTTAGGCCTTGTTTCACAGTACTTTTAGGCTGCAAAAAGTGCTCTTAACACTTGATTGTCCAAACATTAAAACACGAACACTCATTTTAAGCACCCTTTAGTTATCTTAAAGTTATCCCACTCTAGGATAGGTTTATCTGTGATTTGTGTTACCCAAGTTGTCCAGGGCGGGGTTAGGGAGGTCGGAGCCAGCACTGGGATGGCCACAGCAGCCTTATCTGGAGTCTTGGGGCCTTGAAGGGCTGCAGCCATGGTGATTCTGCTGCACTGAGCCTGCCTGGCAGCAGAACATGGCTCCGGGTGGCTCAGCTCTGCTTTTCAGCAGTACACACTGGCCGAGTGTACGTTGCTCCGCTTTTTTCCTGTAACATTTTTTTGAACACTGGAGATCCAGAGGTCAAAAAACCCAAGGAAAAATACCTCGCACAGTGCACACTTGGGCAGTGTGCCCTTGCAATGCAGAGAACACTGGACTATGTGGTATGTGTTTGCAGCACCACATATTGCATGACTGCACTCATCTGGACATGCCCTCTGAGGGACAATGGTGAGGGGGAAAAGAACCCTGACTTGCTCACCACCAGGGAAGAGTCAATAATAACCTCTGCAAGGAGCAAAACTGCCCATTAATGAATTCCTGACAACTTTCAGCGAAGTCTTCAAACAACAGCCTGGAATGGGCAGGAGGACTTTCCAGGGAGTTTTCCATTGTCCCACTACCAAAAAAAGGGCTTAATCACTTCACTTAGCCTCAAAAATTTGTTGGAAGGTCTGAACAAGTCCTGCTTTAGCTCCCCTGGCAACAAAACACTGGACAGGCTCCAACCCCCAATACAGAGGATCCTAAAATTGTCTGTTGGCACCCATTCCCAAAGTCATGGGATAGAGCTTCCCCTATGCCTGTATGTCCCCCCAGGCTGCCTCTCTTAAGAGAACCCCACTTCTGAGTGGCACAGACTAATGGCTTCCCCAGCTTTCCACTGTTCAAAAGCTATGTATTCCTAGAGTACTCTTAACAGGGATGCTCTGCTTATGGTGGAGCACAGCAACTCACCAGCTGGCTAGGTGGGTGGCTTTCCATGACACTGGAGTGGGGGGTGCTTTTCAGGAGGTGAGACACAGTCAGAAAAGTTGGGATAGTCAGCTGGGAATCTGAAAGGACAGTCAGGAGTAATACCAATGGGACAGTTTTGTGTTCAGTCAAAGGAATGGTCAGGTAGGCTGGCTCGAGGTACTTGATATCAGTGACTCCAAACTGTTACACCCAGATGGCTGGTAAGCCTCCTACTCAGCAATCCCAGACATGAGAGGGGGACTTTTCCAAGTCATCCTGATGCTCCTGGGCTTGTTTCTCTTCCATTGCTAGCACAGGATCTGGGGGCTCCTTGTGCTCATCCTGCCTGGTGACTGTGATAGTGGGACACTTTCTATTAACCCTCAAGGTGGTCCCGAAGTCCCCAAGAACACCCCTGCTCCCCTGGGATGTGAGGAAAGGAGGAGTGTGCCTTACCCAAGTGCAGCCACTTACTGGAGGAAGTGCTGGGGAATCCCCAACCCTGCAGCCGCACAGCTGCCTGCTTTATCAGTTCGTGCTGGCTCCGGCATGCAGCTGATCACATCATAAAGATGTGCCCCATCCTAGCTGGGGATGGGGAATTAAGGAGAAAGGAGTGTGGTGACTGGGAAGCTGGCTCCTGTTTGAGTGTGCCCCAGCAGGGGTGAAAGGAGAGAAGTGATGACTGCTTCTCCCAACAGAGACTCAGAGGAGTCTCAACACTTACCTGCATCAAGCAGCCTGGGGATGGTGGCCTGACAGCCAGCAACCAGAGTGCTGAGAGGTCCTCACTGCCTTGCTGGAAGAGAGAAGACATCAAACAGTGAGTCAGTTGTGACAGAAGGGAGATATTCCCCTGGGGCCCCTAGATAAGGGTGCCCCTTTGGACTTTGGTTTTTTTTTCTTTCTAAAAGTAAAAGTGCAACAGAAATAGCTAAAGAACAGAACCCAGCTGGTAGGGCTGTGCAAAATTTTGGCAGCCATTTCATTTCAGAGGTGTTTTGGGCCATGTCAGTGCCTGAAACACCGAATCTGAATCAAAATGAAAGGCTCAGAAACATCTCCAAAACGAAACGAGGCATCTGAAACATTTCAGAATAATTTTGGAAATGTTTTGGAAAATCTCAGCGTTTCGGAGCCGGGCTTGCAAGGAAACATCTGTATGCTGCTGCCCTGCCACACGACTCGGCTCCACAAGGAGCAGAGATCCATGCTGGGGGTCTCTTTGCCTCTGCTGCTTGGCCTGCACTGCCTTGGTGACACGGGGCTGTATGAGGCGGGCAGCAGTGGCAAGGAGATCCCAGTGTGGATCGCTGCTCCCTGTAGAGCCAGGTCATGCAGCAGGGCAGTGCTGGTTCCTGCTGCACAACCTGGCTCCATAGGGAGCAGAGATCTGGGGCTACATGGGGCAGGCAGTGGCAGCAAGGAGACCCCTGTGCAGATCTCTGGTTCCTGTGGAGCCTGGTCACGTGGCAGGGACCAGCACTGTCCTGCCCTGAGACCTGGCTGTGCAGGGAGCAGAGATCCGTGCCAGGGTCTTCTCGCTGCTGCTGCCTACCCTGCACAGCTCCACATCGCCAGGGCAGCATGGGGCCACTAGTTATCAGGTCCTTAAAGATAAGAATTCTATGAGAAAAATGGAGAAACTGCCTCAGCCAGGACAGGTGATCTGCTGCTTTTTATGATCTCCATAAACTGCCTGGATGGGTGATGAGGAGACCCCTGCCTGGACTCAGCCAGCCTGGATCCTCTGTCCCAGCCTGGATGGGTGTTGAGGAGACACCTGGCATGCATCTCTGCTCCCTGTGGAGCCAAGTCATGCAGCAGGGACCAGCAGGCTTGCTCACCGCTTTGCACTGCTTCCCTGCCCTGTGACCCAGTGTGACAGGGATCAGAGATCTGTGCAAGGGTCTCCCTGCTTGCACAGAGGGCAGAGGCCCTTCCCCTCCCGTGGACAAGCCACCCACAGCTCCGTTCTGCTCCGCGCTGGGGCCATGCAGCCCCTGGCCCTGTAACCTTACCCAGCTGGGCAGTAAGGCTGTGCAAAGCTTGCAGCCCGTTCAAAACAGATTCGGGCAAAATGAAACAGGACAGTGATCCAAAAGACCAAAATGAATCACTGTCCTCTGAAACGGCCAAATCCAAAACTGAATTGAAACACAGATGTTTTGTACAGCCCTACCAACTGGGTGTCAATTATTTAAGCCCCAAGGACTAAGCTAAAAGTGGTCTATTGACTGTGCCATAAGACAAACCAGTTGTGAGGATGAGAATACTGCATGTTTCCAAAGATAGGAGACCTGAGCAAGACCTGTAACATCAGGTTGGCACAAGGATGGGGTGAAAGGGAGGCAGAGCCCTGAGGAACAATGTGTGACTAAGGGTTAATGGCATTTAAGATCAAGAATCCTCCCTCTTTTTAGTGTATACAACAAGATGTGTCGGGAGAGATGAGGAGTGCGCACCCTTAGCGATTACGTACTATGTCAAACTGTCAGGACCTAATAACTGGTGAACAGAAGATCACTTCTCAAAGTGTAAGCATCTGACTTTGACAATGCCAGTCTTATACAGTGACCAAGCAGGGCCAGTCCACATCCGTGACAACTCCTTATAATAGTGGCAAGCCACCCTCCAATGATCCAAAGCAACTGAAGTCACAGGCTCACTTATAGTCTGCCTTCAATATTTTGGCCTTGGCACAGACCTGGTGCCAGCTGCAGTTTTATCCCAAGTAGTCCTATTAAAGGAAATCTGCTTCTATGCAGCCTGGTCATGATGGCTCATCCTCAGAAAGTACTGAAAGTTGTCAATGCCTTGGATGGCAAAGAAATTCTCTTCACACATATAGCCAAGAATGCTAGTACAGACATTGTGGGCACAGACTGTTGATGACTTGCTTCAAGGGTCCTTGTGACTGCTCCACACCCAAAACACTGAAGGTGAAGCATGTCTTCTCACCTAAATAGGTGACCCTGGAGCACTGGAGTGCCTCATGAGTTACAGAGGTTACAGAGATGCCTCCTCAGAGCAGCTGGTGTGGGAAGTGAAACAAAGTAGAAGGCTTGCAGACCAAGCAAATCCTATTGTTTTGGAAGGTACAAACATACTATAAAGTGCTTCACAGTGAAATGTTTTACACAGTGAAATGCACCTGGGGTCAATGTTGAGGTTGAACATCCTCGTTTGAAATTCTTCATTGGCTACCAACATCTTTCCAGGCACGTGGAACACCACAAATGTTATGTCCAAACCATTAGTCATTTTGCTCTTCACTTTTCTAGGATCATTCTAGGAAGACCATAAAAAGCAGCAGCTCACCTGTCCAGGCTGGGGCAGTTTCTCCATTTTTCTCATAGAATTCCTATCTTGAGGACTTCTCGCTCCCCCAGAAAAACTCAATTCCAGAGTGCAGCTCCAGTACCTTTGCTGCTGATCCTGTTCGTACTTTGTCCCAGGAATTCCCTCATACCAGATGATGGTGCAGCTGCTGTGTCAAGCTAAGGATCAAATGCAGGGAGGATGTTAGGAACAAGACAAGGTTGTACAAAAGGCGCCTCTTCCTAGCTCAGTCATTCTGGAGCACATGAAATGTATGGAACATATGAATTTTCTCCCAGGGCTCACTGCAAGCATTCCCCTACAAAGCATATTCCATTCCACCCTTGCATACAGTTTGATTGACATCAGTTTCCTAAATACACAGTCATGCTAAAATGTAGCAAGCCTGAGGGACCCCTCAGGCAATCTGTCAACACCCCCTGTGAACCTTTCTTAGGCTGCTTTCCCCTCTGGCTATGTGGTATAATCTCTTGGCTCCCTTACCCTAACTTGATGTTACAAGTTATTAGTGCAGGAATAATAACTTGATGTTACAAGTTATTAGTGTAGGAAGGTCTTAATTAGCCAGGTTGCTGATTGAGAACCTCTCCTCGTCTTAGGAGGTCCCTGTTCCTCTCTCTCTCCTGCCAAGGCATGGCAATGGCCCCTAAAGATCCTGCAGACCTGTCCAGGGCCCTCCTTACAGTCCCTCTGGGCTCTTGGCCCTTTTTGCACCCTCCTCTGGGCTCTCAGGCCTCACTACATCCCCACAAAGTTCAGGATACTCTGCCTTAGTCTGTAGTCCTCATCAGCAAAATCAAGAAAGCTACAGAGCTTCCCTCAGCGCTCTCAGTGGCCTCCGTCTATTCCTTCACCCACTCCCACGCCGCACAGCTCTTTAAACGGCAGCATAAACAAAACATGCAACATAAATAACTTATCCTTGGTATCAAATTCCCCACAGGCTTCTCACTCCAGACTCCGCAGAGCTCCTTCACTGAGCCTGGTTCCCACCAACCTGAGGGCCACTCAGTGAGTTCAGGCCTGTAAGTCCGTTGGCCCTTCTTTTCCGGACACCTGGCCTACCTCTCTCCCAGGAGAAACTTCCTCTTGGTTCTTGTCGGCAGAGTCTTAAGGCCAGCTGTGGCCTGTTGATTATGACATACATTAAAGCTAACAGCATACTGGGTTGTATTAGTAGTACTGCCAGCAGATAGATGAAAGTGATTATTCCCCTCTATTCAGCGCTGATGAGGCCACATCTGGAGTATTGTGCCCATTTTTACCCCCACCTGCCACTACAGAAAGTAAGTGGGCAAATTGAAGAGAGTCCAGCGGCGGTCAAAGGAAATGGTTAGGGGGCTGGAGCACGTGACTTTTGAGGAGAGGCTGAGGGAATCACTGGAGCAGGTAATGGATTTTAGAGTGCTGTGCTTTCAGAGTGTCATCCCTAATAAAGGGATCCACTGAATAAGAATAATTCTGGTTTTCTCTGAATCCATATTGAAGTGGTTCCACATTCTGCTGGGAATGAGGATGGGGAGGAGGCCGTTCCCCAGTGGGCACTGGGGTCTGATCCAAACCATGGAAGTCAGTAGACAGATTCTTTCCTACAAAACAGGTTAATAAAAGCCCTAATTCAGCAGATAAGGTTCTTCAGGTAAATCTGATATCTTTTATTAGACCAACTCATATAGTTGGAAAATTTCTTCTTAGCAAGCTTTTGGGTTTAAATAGCCTTATCATGCTGAGGAAGCACGTGCAGTTGGCGTGTGCTCTTCCTGGATGGAATGAAAAGTAAAGAAGCCAGCGGCTGGGCTGGGCTGCATGCAAGAAAGGCGGTCAGTGAAGATGTAAATCGAGGAGGTAGTGGGTGAGAGACAGGCTGTGGGGTGGGGGATAAAAAATATCAGATTTACCCAAAGAACCTTGTCTGCCTATGTCCTTAGACCAATATGACTACAACGTACATCCCTAATCCAGAAGATGTCACTGTGTGACCAGGAGAAGTGGCTGTGCAGAGGTAACAGACAAGAAGGGCAATTTATTTGCAAAGTCATAATAAAGAACCAATCAGTGCTGGTCATGCCTGGAAGCTGACCGCATTGCTGTCCAGCCGGCTACTCACTGCATCCCTATTCCTGAAACCTGGATTCTGGTCCCCAACCCTGCAATGCTTGTTGAAGTTCAGTGCTTGGCTAACTTCATCAAACTGAGAATAAATCTCCAAGTCAGGCAGGCAACCTGGGGAGTCAGCCCCAGGTAGGTGGGGCCAAGTACAAAAGATGCTGAAACCTTAAACCAGATTAAGTGTAATCCTGCTTTGGGAAGCTGTTTCTTTCTTTGTTTCTGTTCCCTAGCATTGGACTGTTGTCAAGTGCACAGTACAAAACCTAGACCAATGCCTACAAGAGACCCAGCCCCTTCCAGGGGCCCCACAGCTCCATATAAATGTTTCAGCCCATGGGAGTGCATGCATGAAGAGTATATCTAGTAGCACAGAGTGAAGCCTCAGGTCAGGGCTCCTGATGTCCCCCAGAGGTGGATTAATGTGTACTGGGGCCCTGGGCAAACACAAAATTGGAGACCCCCTGTAGGGGAGGAGGGACCCCCTTCCCCTCCTGGTGCTGGCAGGGGAGGCTGGCAGGTGGACCCTGCTGGGCTGGGGGGCACATGCCTGCCTCTTCTTTCTGCTACTTGCCCCCCTTCCTCCACTATAGCCAAACGCGCACACACACGCAGGTGGGCATGCTCGCTACTCACTCACTGTCTGCACTTGGACTTAGAGACAGAACATGCTCTCCCTGCCATGAACAGACATACGCACAGATGCACAGACACACATATGCACACACAGACACATGCAGATGGGTACGCACTCTACTCACTCTCTGCACATGGACACACAGACACAAACACACTCTCCCTGCCATGGATACAGACACACACATGTACAGACACATGCACAGACACACAGAAACAGGCATGCATACACTGAGGCACACACACAGAAGCAGACACATACAGATGCACAGACGTGCACACAGACACATGCGCACACAGACTCACAGACACATGCATATGCACACAGATGAGCACACATGCACACCTGCACTCACACGCACACACAGACATGTGCACACACAGAGATGCATGTACACAGAGATGCACGCACACACGCACATGTGCACACACAAGACGAGAGAGACAAACACACGCACCCACCTACATAACTTTCCCTCACAGGACCTCCCCCCCCACTCTCCATCACTCTGAGGCAGCCCCTTTCCCCTCCTCCCCTGCCCCACATAAGCTGCCCATGGCCCTGTTTCACTCTCCGTCAGCCCCATTGCACTGACCAGCAAGGAGCTACTGCCCAGCAATGTCCATGCCACTGTGCACATGTGCTGCGAGGGGTGGCTATGGGCATAGGTGATGCATAGTGGGGTACAGTGGGGGCTGTGCTGCCGCCAGCTTCTGTGGGCAGTTGCTGCCGGCAGCTGCAGGTGGTCCTTGCTCACTGCCCACCACTCGCCACCCTGTCCCCTTGCTGCTGACACTGGCATGGCTGCCAGTGGGCGGTCCCTACTCGCTGCTGTCATGCCCCCCACTGCCGACATTGCCACCTGTGGGTGATCACTGTGTTCCCCAGCCTCTGGAGGTATGCAGTTTTCATGGCTATGGGGGGGGCTAAGGTAAATTGCGCGGCGGGCTACCCAGTGCCACTGCCAGCCTGCAGAGGCGCAGTACAGCATGGCGCTCCCAACCCGATCTCCTCCCTGGCATGGTGCTGCACTGTGTGGCACTCCTGGTGGGCCTGGCCCCAGCCTGCCTCACCAGCCCCATTGGGGGAGAGCCTCACTCTGGCTCCAGGGAAGCAAATGCAAAAGCTGGGGTTTTATACTTAGCGCCATTTTTGTCTCCTTGCTGGGAGTCAGAATTGTGCCAAGTTTAAAACCATGGCTTTCACTTCCCTGCTGATCAGGATCCCAGGGCCCCTGGGCTCTTGCCCAGTTGATCCATGCATTAATCTGTCTATGCACACACAGTTAGGTTTATAAATGTGATTCACAAGATAAATCATGAGGTTTCAAAATTGGAACCTATTGCATTAAAACATTGATCTTTTGTCGTCTTTCTGAGTTTTGTCCAACAGAAAAATTGTTGTATTATTTTTCTGTAGTAAAAAAAGAACAAAAGATCTGGCGTTATTCAAGGGGTACTTTGAGTCTAATAAGGGGAGCCTCAAGTTTAAAACAGTTGGAGAATCACTGTATTAACTCATGCTCATCAGGTAGAAGGTAGGGCAGGGTAGCACTTCAGAGACTAACTGGTTTAGAGAAGTGGGAACTTTCATAGGCCATAACCTACTTTGTCAGATGCTAAAGAAAGCCTTAAAAGGTCTATAGACATGCTTTGTTTTTTGATGATCCAGTTTTTGATACATTGCATTTTTTTAAAAAAAGGTTCTTAAAAATTCAAAAGGAATAAGAACTCTTGGTAGAGGTGATATCTTTTATTAGACTAACTAGATAGTTGCAAAAAAAAATGTTTTTATTTGCAAGCAGACCAGCACAGCTACAACCTGTATCCTTTAAAAAGGGATGCTTTTCAATGAAAAAATAACAATGTCAATGCTTCACACAGAAACATGTTTGGGAAAAAAGCCATTTTATCAAAAACAAAACAATTCAAACAAACACGGCTCTAGTTGAAAACTGTTCATTCGGTAAAGTTAGAGCTTCTTGGATAAAAGGAGCCATGGACAAAATATCCAACTGTGAGTGCTTAACATTGACAGCTGTAATCCCATATTTATATTCCTAAATAACTGCCATTGCTGTGAAAGGTGCTGAATACCCATGGCTCCTACTGATAATAGTTTAAGTGTGGACTTAATTATGGTGATGACAGACAGTCCTGGCTTTTGTATATGTATGGTATTATTACTGGAACTTGTGTTGCATGCTTGGGTTTATGGTTCAGTCCAGCTGAATTTCTTTTGGCTGAAATTGCAACTAGGGATTATATTTTAGGAGAGTAGCTGCACAAATAGGACCCTTATGCAGAGACAGTGGAGGTGTTTTCCCTCCTGCACACAATCACTCTATCTTCCATTGAAGCAAATCAAATTAATCTAAGCGGCCACATCTACACATGCACTTAACTGTAGGGTAGACTAATTAGCTGTGGAGTACAGCCACCATCTACATATGAGATGGTATTAGGCCTCAGTAAAACTAATAAATACAGCAGTAAGATATTACTGTTGGGGACAATACTTTCTTATGCCAGGATAATTTACTGTGATTAAATGCATGTGCAGACACTGACCACGAGTATAAATTGCACTCAGGCAGTCAACCAGCTGGGACCAGGCTCCTGCCTGACACCTAGCTGCATGGCTCTGCACTTTCAGCACCCTCGCAAGTAGCAAATTTACTTCCAATTAGGTATTGCACAAGAACATGTGTAGACACCAATCAGGAGCAAATTGGCTCTCAGGTCAGCCTTGCCACTAGGGGACCTTCCTGAGGTTAGCCCCAGGGCTCTGGGCTGGGAAAGTCTCCTGCCCCAGGGCTAGGCTGCCTCTATGGCCTTTAAAAGCCTACAGCCAGTTTGAATCCTGGGGCACATGCAGGCAGCCTGAGGCCACTCCAGTACCCTGTGTCCCCCTGGGCAGGGCACAGATTAGCTGTGCCAGCCTGTCTGCACCTTGGTGCCACTGCCTGGCACTGCAGTGTTGCTCAGCTGCCAGACCGGCACCATCCAGGCCTGTAGGGTGCTGCAGGCTCCTGCCAGGTCTATCCACACTCAGGCCCAGCTGCAGGAAGCTCCTGGCCATAGGGTCCTGCTCCAGTTGCCCGTAGCGCACCCCCAGAAGCCTGCCCAGAGACTTCAGATCCTGTGAGTATTGCCTCATCACACGGCTCCCAGTCCTATGCCACGTCCCTGTGCTGGGTGCTGCAGGCAGCTGTCCAGGCCTGGCAGCACAAGGACAGCCACCTGGAGGCCTGAAGAGCCAGCATGGAAGTTCCAATGATACTGTCCTTGCCCATGCCTGTGCCTACCAGCTGGGGCCCCAACTGGCCCAGGGAGGAGACTTGCAAGCCCATGGGGCTGTGTGGCAAGTCAGAGGTGCAGCAAGTTTGCGCAGGGTGGGCATTCAAATGCCTATGTCTGTGAGGGGCTGTCAGGCCGGATGTGCGAGTGTGGGCATAACCCGTGGCCCCTGCCTCTGCCCCACCTCCCCACCAGGCCTGGTTGCACTCCCCTGGCCCTGTGTTTCTCCTCCTCAGAGCAAACAGGGAGGCAGGAGACAGTGCAAAACTTTATTGAGCAGCCCATGCCCCACAGCCAGGTGGGCATGGGCCTCTCACATGCTGAGGAACATGTTGATGCCAGCAGCAATGTCCTCCTTGTCTGGGGGGCAGAAATGTGTAGCACAGCCACAAGTAACCCTCTAGGAAGTGGCAGAGGTTGTGGGGCAGCCCAGGATTGCCCCCTGCACCATCAAAGCTCAGGGTCCCATGCCAGTTGTGCAAGTGTCCCTGGGGCACCATGGCAATCAGCAACAGCAGGAGATAGTGGGTTGGGCATGCCCTGGTCTGTGCAAACAGCTCCTCACACACTGTCCTAGCGTGTACAGCAGGGGTATGCTCAGAGCACAGCACTGGTGGGGGGGAGCTGGCCCTGGTGCACCTCCCTAGAGAAGACCCCTGCAGGGAGGGTGGGGGCACAGCCAGCTCCACATCCCAGTCTTCTGGTTGCTGCATGCCCCCTGAGCCCAGGCAACATCACAGAGCAGCAGCACAGGAGAGTGGCTGAACTGCAGGAGGAGGTGAGGCAGCAGGGTTTGGAGCCACAGCAACAGGTGCTGCTAAGATCTTGACCTGACCTGGCCTGCCCTGGGAATGGAGTAGGGGAGGCAGGCTGCTTGTGGCTTGTACCCAGTGGCCAGCCTGGCCCTGGGGAGTCAGTGGGGATAGAGGGCTCATCTGGTGGCTGCCTGGGCCTATCCCTGCCTGATCATCTTACCATGGCCCCCTCTACTTATCTGAATCCAGAAGAAAGAAGATGCTGTGGTAGGGCTCAGAGGGTTACTGGTTCCTCAATCCCAGAAAGCCTGAAGAGCCCAAAGACAACTAACCAGGAGTGGTAGAGTTGCAGGATTGGGGATCTGTGAGAAACCAGAAACCCATTGTTCTGCAGTCCACCTAAGGATAATTTTAAGGATAAATAGGGATAAACCTGAGACAGGGATCCCCACTGCTGGAGACAATTAAGCTGTTCCTTCCAAGGAAGCAGAAGCTGAGTACAGGAGGCCAGCCATTCACTGTATGATAATATATACAGAACCAAATTCTAGCCAGACAGCTCATTGCCTTGGTCTATCAGTGACCCCACAAAAAACAGAATAGGGCATGCAAAGAAATCATAGCCAACCAAAGGTCAACAGGATTTAGGCCAGCACGCCTTCTTCATTCTATTGGTACTTCAAGTCATGGGAGGTGAGATAGGGCAGCTGTGTTGAGAGAAACTTTAGTTAAAAGACCTGCTGGGACCTTGACACTAGCACGCACCAAATCCCAATGGTAATGTAAGCAAGTGATCTCATTAAATTCACTCCTTTGCTTACACCCTGGCTTGCATCTACCAAGGCATCTCAAGCAAGACCCACGAAGTCATCCTCCTACTTTACTTGGCCCTCGTGAGGCTGCAACTGGAAAATTGTGTCCAGCTCTGGGCTCCGCACTTTAGAAAGGATGTGGAGGAGCTTGAGAAAGTCCAGAGGAGAGCCACATGCATGATTAGAAGACAAGAGAACAGGCCTTATGAGAGGCTGAGAGGTATAGGACTCTTTGGCTTTGAGAAGTGAAGGCTCGGGGTGATTTGGTGGCTGCCTGTAAGTATATAAGGGGCACCCATCAGGAACTGGGATAATGTCTGTTCACTAGGGCACCCCAAGGGAAGACAGGGTCTAATGGTCACAAACTTTGGGAAGAACATTTTAGCCTAGACATAAGAGAAAACTTATTTACTGTCCATGTTCCCAGAGTCTGGAATAGACTCCCCCCAGAAGTGGTACAAGCACCTACTCTGGACACTTTAAAGAAACACTTGGATGCCTATCTTGCTGGGATCATTTGACCCCAACTGACTTCCTGCCCTTTGGGCAGGGGGATGGACCTGATTATCTCGCAAGATTCCTTCCAGCCCTAATGTCTATGAAATCTATGAATATAGAAAAAGCTAAGGTAAGGGGAATGGAAGTTAAATATTCAAACATTACGAGATGAGAAGACCTGTAAAAAATATGTGAAACTGTATAAAGGATGGAGGATGCTGAAGTGATACTATAAAAGCATCTGGGAGTGGTGGAAAATTATCAAGGAAAGAACAAGTGAATTTTTGGGGAATATTGGCTGAAGAGAAGCAAAGAAGAGGGTAGGAGAGCTGGAAGAACAGCAGTCAAGGAAGAAGGATTTATTAAAGGAAGCAATAAGAGGACTACAAGTGAAAGAAGAAATAGAAGAAACAAACCAATCAAATGAAGGAAAACAAATTAGAAAATCCTTTTGACCAAAGCACCTTGGGGGAAAAGGGGGATGGATGATGTAGGTATTTTTGGTGAAAGTTGAGAAGGAAGGAACTGAAAGCAGTGAGAATTGAAACAAGGAAATAGAGTAGAAGAGAGGACAAAGGTGTTGCATGCAGCAGAGAAGCTTTGTAAAGAGCTGTTCAGAAAAGATGAGTGGGTGGAATTAAAAATGAAGGTAATTCTTGAAGGGACAAAGGAAGGAATAAAGCATGGAAAAAAAAATTGAAGAAGTATGAAACAGGTGGAGGAGTGCTTAAAAACTTGGAAGAGAGGGGAAGTGCTGGAAAGAGACAATCTTCTGGCGGAATTCTATGATAAATTTTGCCAATGGCTGGGAAAAATATAATAGAGGCATGCAGGGGAATAATGGAGGGTGGGGAGATAGGGGAGGATTTTGCAGAAGGTGTGGTAATTCTGATATTCAAATAGGGAAAGGAAGATGAATTAGGCAACTGGCATCCAATAACCCTTTTAAACATAGACTACAAATTGATTGTGAAAGTCTTGGCCAAAAAAATATGTGTGCCTGTTTAGCAGATGTGATATAAGAAGAACAAACAGGTACTGTTCCTGAAACAAGGATATCA
This sequence comes from Crocodylus porosus, assembly GCF_001723895.1. Classification (NCBI taxonomy): domain Eukaryota; kingdom Metazoa; phylum Chordata; order Crocodylia; family Crocodylidae; genus Crocodylus; species Crocodylus porosus. The sequence goes on along the minus strand of NW_017728945.1, from coordinate 3,385,865 downwards.
CAGACCCTATGATTAAAGAGAGATGACATACTGTATGTTCAAGAGAAGAAAAGAAACCAAGTAATAATGAATGTATACCTGGAAAAAGCTTATGATAAAGTTGAACATGATTTCATGTTTGATGTACTGTGGAGGATGGGACTTCTTGCAAAGATGTTCAGACGGTGTAATGGGGGCCAACCCCATTACTAGAAGGGGAAGGGAGCCAGGCACCCCTGGTCTATGTCCCCCTCCTTCAACCCTCTTTCCCTTCTTGCAATTTTCCCTCCCCTATATGCTGTGTTGGTGTTGCTTGTTGGTGTCTTTCCCCTCCTTTGCCCTTCCCTTTCTTCCACTTCCTCTTAGTCCTCCACCACTCTCTTTCTCTGCCTGTGCCCTAATGGTGAACACTGGGTTCAACCCATTGGCAAGAGGGACCTGCAACAAAATGGCAGCAAGATGGCTACCAGGTCCAGGTGCAGGCAAAGCTGGAGGACCCAAGCTGAGGACCTGGCAACAACAAAGCCTGATGATTCAGGGAGCGGAAGTAGAGGAGTCATATGATCCAGAGAGCCCTGTATAAGCCATGCCTTGGTCCAGAAGGGCAGCTTGGTTATGGGAGCCTCTGAAGATGGAACCCTATGCAAGAGCCATGAGGACTGGAGCCCAGATTTCAGAGAGGACTAAGGAAGTATCTCTGATTAAAGGGAAACTGGAAGCCTGTATATGAAGCTGTGTAGAACTTAAAGCCATGAGTGTAACTAGAGGGTGGTCAGTTGTCACAGATGGCACAGAATAAGGGCCCGTGGGTCCTCTGAGGTGGCCAGAGGGCCCAGCACCCAGAGTAGGGTGGAGATAGGGCCAGGCGCCCAGAAAGGAAGGTCCTAGGGAGGCTCAGCAGCCCAACAGGGGTCAGAGGTGAAGCCCTTTAACAGCCAGACCAGAAGCTGAGAAGCCTGAAGTGTGGTTTGGTCAATGGACTAGAGCTGGATGAACCAGGAAGAACAAAAAGGGTGGAGGCTGAGAAGGCCAAAGCCTGACACAGGAACAACTTCAGTCGCTCTCTAGGACCCTCAGGCAGCCTCCCTCCTTTCTAAGCATCATCATCAAAGGCATGGTGGACAAGTAAAGGAGGTGATGTCCCCTATAGCTAGAGCTGCGGGGTGTCATGAGCACCACTGGGACATAAACGTGTCACAGATGAGTCAAGGTGTTATATAGTAAAGCAGGAAGTTAAGTACTGGTGACTGGCTACTTGAGTAAACATATAGGGGCAAGATATAGATATAGATGCCCACTGTCCCCCTTTCTTTTAATGCGCATGATGGAGCCATTGGTGAAGAGAATTCATAATGATAAACTGATAAGCGACATGAAGATACTAGGAGGAGGAGAAGTTAGATGTACATTATACATAAATTATGTGAACTTAATGACTCAGGACAACATCAAGCAAAAGGGTACTGAAGCATACTGAGTACCAGAGTGAAATGGTAGAGGCAAAATTAAATAATATGAAAAGTATGTTGATGGGTGTGGGGAATTGGGAGAATTTACAGAAATTCAGGCTGTGGGTGATAGAGGGTGTCATCAGGATCTTGGGAATCCCAGTGGACATCAAAGGGAAAGGAACAAAGGCGTGGGAGAAGTTAAAGATAAGAATAAGACAGATCTTGGTATCCTGGAAAGGGAGACATTATCACTCAGGGGTAAAGTGGCTGCAGTGAAATTTACACCAGAGTGGTGTATGCACCAAAATGGTAACAGATATGGAGGGTACAGAGGCAGATAGGCATTTTTGGAGAGGATGTAAAAGAGAAAGGGTAGCCAGAAAAGAGCTATAACAAAGCCAGGGAATTAGGAGGCTAGGGAATGCCAGATCTGAAAAGGTTTGTGTATACTTACCTTATAAGTATGTTCTATAAAGAGACAATGAAGGGAGTGGGGAAGACAGCTGATTGAATCAGCTATTAGATAAAAGCCCTGCTGATGTGCATGATCTATACAGATGCTGGGGAACTGGGTTGAACTGATGTGGTTCCTCTTCCAGTAAAGTGACATTTCCCCCCCATGTCTGGCAGGAGCCTAGAGGGCCACTCCCTTGACCCTTTCTTATTTCCTGATTTCTTCCACCTAGGCTTCAGCTTCTGGAACAGTCAAGCCCATACTTTGTGGCTATATTCTCCACACACACAGCAGAACAATGGTCATCTATCCCTTTGCCAAGACTTGGGGTGGGGGGCAGGATAGCTCTCTAAAATGGACTAATGTGATTCTTCTTTCACTATTGAATATTTACCTGGAAAATTGCTCACAGTCATAGACACTCTATCCAAAGCACCAGTTAGGCAGCCACCAACAGAAGAAATAACTTTGAAAGATGGTGTTAAAATATATATTAATCATATTCTGACAGGATTGCCAACTTCTGCTGCTGGATGTGAGCAAATCTTCTCTTCTTCAGCAATCCCGTGCAGTCAAGGATGATTGTTTTCCAAGATTATCTTATCTGTGCATCTGAAGATGGTTGATAAGGCTTATCCGGGATCGACAGACTCTACTGCAGCTCGGACATGTTTCCATGTGGGGTGAGTGGTGCTGGATTTTTTATTTGGTCTGTGACACGTTGTTTCTGCCACTCCCATTTTTCCATCTCCTATTGTTGTCATAAGGTTTCAAAGTACTGAGATCTGTGCAGCAGACTCTTTCTCCATTTGGGGCAGTCCTGGGTGATATTCTCCCATGAGTTGATATTGATGTTACACTTTTAAAATTTGGGCTTGAGGTCATCCCTGACGTGCTTTCTCTGCCCTCTTGAGCATACACGTTGTCTGAGCTGGGAGAGTAAAACTTGTCTGGAGCCAGACATCCAGACAACGTGGCTGGCCCAGTGAAGTTGATGCCAGATGATCATTTCCTCAAAACTCATGGTGTTTGCTTTCAGAAGGACACTAATGTTGGTGCATCTCTCTTCCCACTGGATTTGAGGGCTTTTCCACAGGCAGCATTGATGGTACTTCAACAACTTTAGATGTCTCCTGTACGTTGTCCATGACTCAGCTCTGTATAGCAAGGTGGGGATCATGACTGCTTGATAAACCACGACTTTAATTTCAGCTCTGATATCATGATTTTACAACACACATTTCTTCAGGTGTCCAAAGGCTGCACTTGCACATTTGAGGTCATAGTGGATTCTTTGTCAATGTCAGCCTTCTGCAAGACATGGCTTCCAAGGTCTGGGAAATACTCAATGTTCTCCAGAGGGTCACTGTAGATCTGGATTACCAGAGTTGGGGACCATTCATTAGGAACTTGTTGGTGGAGGACCTTAGTCTTTTGAGTGTGAAATGTCAGTCCCATTTTCTTGTATGCCTCAGTAAAGGTGTTGAAGATTGCTTGAAGGTCTTTTTCTGAGTAAGCACATACTACAGCATCATCATTATACTGGAGCTCAATGATTGTGGTTGGAGTGGTCTTGGTTTTGAGTTGGGTGAGGTTAAACAAGTTACCATCCATTTGATAGTTTAACTCCACTCTGGCTGGAAGGTTGGTGATCAGATGTAACACTGCAGCAAGGAATATTAAGAAGAGTGTTGGAGCAACGATGTAGCCTTGCTTTACTCCCATTTTAACTTCAAAGGGATCTGTAATAGATCCATTACTGAGAACCAGCTCTTCATACCATCATGAAGCAGGCAGAGAATGGTGATACATTTCAGTCGGAATCCATATTTCAGAAGGATCCTTCATGATGCTTTTTGGCTGGCAGAGTCAACATTTTTTGTTAGGTCAAAGAAGGCCATGTAGAGAGGCTTATATTGTTCCCAACATTTCTCCAGTATCTGGTGAGCTGTGAAGATGTCAGTTGTGCCTCTTTATGCCCTAAACCCACACTGAGATTCCAGGAGGAGCTTTTCAGTAAGTGAAAGGAGACAATTCAGAAGGGTTCTCATAATGATCTTTCCTGTGGTGGACATCAAGGTGATCCCTCTGTAGTTTCCATAGTCAGACTTTTCTTGAAGATGATTTCCTCATCATTCCTGATTCTTAAGATAAGAGTATGAAGCTGTATTGTGAGCTCCTCTGCTCCCTGTTTTAAGATTCCAGTGGGGATTCCATCTGATCCAGAGTCTTGTTCTTCATCTGCTTGATGGTTTTCCTCACTTTGTCAAGGGTTGGAGGGATTCTGAGATCATCTCTGACTAGTTTTTGTGGGACGGAGTTAAGAACACTCTCATCAACAGCAGGCTTTTGATTGGAAAGGTCTTCAAAATGCTCCTTCCAATGGGCATTGATGGGTCCCCTTTCCTTTATGATGTCTCTTCCATCCTTAGATTTCTAAGGGGTTGGTCCCTGAGTGCTAGGACCGTGGATAGGTTTGGTGGCACTGTAGAAGCCATACATATCGTGGATGTCAGCCAGATGTTAAATCTTCTTAGCCTTCTTTCTACTATTTGTTCTTCGTATCATGTCTGCCTTTGGACCTCTGCCTTGGCTTGTCATTTCTTTTGCTTGGAGTTGTCATTTTGCCAAGTACAACAGGGCTTGCACTTGTGATTCATCAACTCTTGGATCCCCTGGTTATTCTCATCAAACTAATTTTGATGTTTTCTGATAGAGAATTCAATTGTCTCTTCACAGGTGCTGATGATGGTGGCCTTGAGGGCACCTCACATGCTGCTGCCATTCTACCATTGTTGCTGATTCAAATTCACCAGTTTTTCATTGAGGTACTGATGGAAGAGGTCAACCTTGTTCCTTGAGTCCTTCAACGTTGGTCTTCTGTTGTCATTGCTTCCACTGGAGCCATTGTCTGGGAGCCAGTTTGAGTGACATAACTGAGTAGATGAGTGAGTGATCAGTGCAGCAGTCATCAGCTTCTAGCATAGCTTGAGTGATGTGGACATCTTTGCAATCCCAGGCATGGATGATGACATAGTCAGTCAAGTGCCAATGCTTAGATCGTGCATGTTGTTATGATGTCTTGTGCCTGTTTTTTTGGTGAACCAGGGTGTTTGTGATGAAATGTTCTACACATTTGGTCAAGGGGAGGATGGCATTGGAGTTGACCTTTCCTACTCCTTTGCTGATGGTTCCTCTCCTGAGGTTAGAGTCCCTTCCTATTTTGGCATTGAAATTATCAAGAAGAATAAGTCTGTCTCCCTCCATAACATTAGAAAGGACTTGATCAAGGTTGGTGTAGAATTCTTCCTTGGTTTCATTGGTGGCATACTGGCTCCTTACCAGCTTAAGATGGAGAGGCATGAGGTGGTCATTAATTCCAATGGGGAATTCATTGAGTTGGTTTATGAGTTCATTCTTAATGACAAAACCAACTCTGTGAGGTTAGCATTCTCCTTCCTGTTTACCCTTCCAGAATAAGGTATGGCTACTTCCATGTTATTTGAGCTACCCATCTCCTGGTCACTGGGTCCCACTCAGTATAGCTACAACAATATTGTGTTGCTTGAGTTCTTGGGCCATGATTGCAGTGCAGTGCTCTTGGAATTCACTATTAGGGTTGTTCATGAGGGTCTTTATGTTCCAGGTCCCAAAAATAATGGTGTGTCTTCACTGGTATTTTCGACCACAGTAAAGGTGATCCCACTGGAAGTGGTTATCTGGTCAGGAAGAAATACAGAATACTGTATTAGACAAGCTATGTTTAGGGGATCTATTCTAGCCTCATCACCATGTGTGGTGAGCAGAGTGGATCCTGAAGAGGGTTGCTCATTCAGTTACAACTGCTAAATCAAACTCCTGTCTTGTCCAAGTACTAGATGACCTTCTTGTAACTGCCACCTTTGTAGCAGTTCAGGACTAGGGGCTTCCAAACCTTACAATCCTGCTCTCATCACCCTTAGCTGGTTGCCAAAGGGCTTGAGGAATGTGCTGGCATGGAAGATGCCTGCATGTGATGTCCTTTATTGTGGAGAAGTTGCTGCACATCAGTTTCCAAACAGCTCTTGACAGAACAGGACCTTGGTCCAGTGGCAAGGAGACCAAGACAATTGGGGCTCTTGTTCTGCTGCAGCCTTCATCCATCTTCACAATTGTTGAGATTTTAAAATCTTCTTTGTCCTGCCCATGCATTGAGGACTTGTAGATCTATTGGTGAGGGCTGGGCAGGCTTATTATAGTGGCAACCTGTACTTGCCATGTCATATCAGGAGACCTCAACAAATTGGAGGATTTGACCCAAATGAAATCTCATGAGGTTCAATAAGAACAAGTGCAAAACCCTGCAATTAGGATGGAATAATCCCATTCAAATGTACAGTTCTGGGACTAATTGGCTAAGCAACAGCTCTGCAGAAAATTACTTGGGAGTTACAGTGGCCAATAAGCTGAATATGAATGAACAGTGTGCTAACAGCATACTGAGCTGCATTAGTAGGATTATCACCAGCAGACTGAGGGAAGTGATTATTCCTCTATTCAGCACTGGTGAAGCCATATCTATAGTACTATGTCCAGTTTTAAGCCCCACATTGCAGGGCAAACTGGAGAGAATCCAGGGGAGGACAATGAAAATGGTTAGGGATTTGGGGCACATGAGTTATGGGGAGAGACTGAGGGAACTGGACTTATTTAATCTAGAGAAGACTAAGAGGGGATTTAATAACAGCTTTCAACTACCTGAAGTGAGGTTTGAAAGAGGACGGAGACTGTTCTCAGTGGTGACGGACGATAGAACAAGGAGCAATGATTTAAAGTTGCAGCAAGGGAGGTTTAAGTTGGATATTCGGAAAAACTCTTTCACTAGGAGGATGGTGAAGCACTGGAACAGGTTATATAGATAAGTGGTGGAATCTCCATCTTTGGAGGTTTTAAGGCCCAGCTTGACAAGGCCTGGCTGGAATGATTTAGTTGGAGTTGGTCCTGGTTTGAGCAGGGGGTTGGATTAGATGACCTTCTGAGGTCCCTTCCAACCCCAATTTCTATGATTCTGTGACTGTGAGGGAGTTGGGAAGGAAGGATGGAGAGATACTGAGACCCCGAGCAGGCACATGGGGATGTAGGCACCCTTCCAATCAGGGGCCTGTGTGGGGAGGGGCACAAGGGAAGTCTCCTGCAGCCCCTTAACCTCAGATGCAGGATGTCCCTTAGTCCCACTGGTGTGTGTGTGTGTGTGTGTGTGTGTGTGTGTGTGTGTGTGTGTGTGTGTGTGAAAGAGAGAGAGAGATCAAGCAGGGGATACAGCTCAGAGTAAGACACACACCCCTCTGCCCCCCAGGAGAAGGAGCTGTATTGGGGCTGGAGGCCCACACACACCCACACAGAGGCAAATGCATCCCCGCACTTTCCTTCCTTCTTCTGCTGCACTGAGCAGCAACATTTCTCTCCCTCCTCCTCTCCACCAGCAATGGAGGCAGAACAGGTATGGGGATAGGAGCAGAGGTATTCTTGGGGACTGGTGGGTGATGGATCCAGGTGACTGCTGGGGCAGTGCAATGCAGCAGCTGAGCTGCAGTATTGGAGGACTGTTGCCACCACTGCTTCTACTGCTTCTCCCTCTGTTCTGCCCCCACTCTGGGGCATCTGTGGGGACCCCTTCACAACTAGCAATGTTACAACACTAATGCTTATAGCTCCAGGCATTCTACTACTTCCCATGCTGCTTCTCCACTGCCACCATATACAAAGTACAAAGTCATGCCACAGCGGGGATTGTGGGGGGGGTGGAGGGGAAGGCACCCAGAACCTGCAGCAGAACAATGCCTTCAGCAGAAGCCAAGACAGAGGGAGACGAGGGAAGGGGGGGTGGGTTAAGGGCTGAGAAAGGCACTCAGTGAAGAAGTAAATTAAGAAGCTAGTGGGTGAGAGACAGGGTGAGGGGGCTGTGGGGGAGAAAGAATATAGTGGAGAGGTACCCGGGGAGTCAGATGTTAGGCAGGTTATAATGTATCACAAATCCAATATCTATATTTAGTTCATGATATTTTTTTTAACCAGGAGGTTGATGAAGTGAAGTTCATAGGCTCATCTGTGAAAAGTGTTTTGTAAATTCCCTTTCGGGACTAAACTGAAAGATTGGAGAGAGAGAGAATGGGTTTCTTGTGAGAACTATGCCCCCACAGATAATTGAGTATTCTTGTCTTTTATAGTTTTTTGGTGTGTGCTCATTCTGGTGTGCTGTTGTTGTTTGGTCTCTTCTACTTATTTTCCATCAAAGCATTTGGTGCATTGGATGAACGATATTACATCTCTGGAAGTGCAGCTATAAGATCCAGGAATGCTGGTGGTTCTGTTGTGGGTGAGGTAATTATGCAGGTGGTGGAGGTATGTTGTCAGGTTTTACATTTCTTGTCATGGCATGGTCTGGATCCATTTGGTATGTTTTGGGCCATAGGAAGTTTGCTTCTGGTGATGAGGTTAGTGAGGTTTGAAGGCTAGGAAGGATGGTTCTGATAAGATCTCTTTAAGAACTGGGTCTTTTTCTAGTATAGGTTGCAACTATTTGAGGATTTTCCATATAGGTTTGAGGGAGAGGTGATATGTCATAACCAGCAGTGTGCAATTTGTGGGTGTTTTCATTCTGTACTACAGGAATTCTTCACATGGTATCCAGGTGGGTCTTTCAACTGTCCAATCTCTCTCTCTGGAGGACTGTCCTTATTGAGTGAAACCTTTTTGAGATTTGTGAGGTGGCAATCATGGGTGTTCTCCTCAGTGCAAATTCAGTGGTATCTGAGGGCGTGGTTGTATATTACAGCTTTCTTGGTGTGCTTAGGGTGATTGCTGGTTCTGTGCAGATATGGATGTTGGTCTGTAGGTTTCTTGTATAACATGGCCCATATTTTACCATTTTAGATACTAATTATCATGTCTAAAAAGGAGGTGTTGGTGGTGGAGTATTTAAGAGAGAGTTGGATGGAAGGGCGATGATTAGGGGTGTGTGAAGCAGGCCCTATTTGATTTGGATTCAGCCCGAATCAGAGACAGCGATTTGATTTGGGTCACTGTTCCTGATTCGAGTTGGCCAAATCTGCATCTGAAGAGTCGATGCAGTTCAGAGAATCAGTGATTTGGACATTAAAAAATAGATGCAGCTTTAAATTTTATTTAATACACACATACCTTGAGGTAGCAGGTATGGCTTGTGAATGCTGTGATACTGGGGCACATGGAGTGTCCCACAAGAGCATGGGGGGCCCTCCATGTGCTCAGTGGCAAACCTGGAAGTGGACTAATGGGTTTGCTGGGGAATGAGCTTGGCAATCAGCTCCAGGGGGACCTTGGGTGCCCCCCCAACCCAGGAGGCACCCGTCATTGAACTGGGGGGCACAGGGAGGCCCCCCTGGCAGACCCAGAAGTGCTTCTGGTCCACTTCTGGATCTGCTGCCAAGTGCACAGGGGAGACCTCCGTGCTTCTGTGGGACACTCCATGTGCCCCACCATTGCAGCATTCATGAGCTCCCACTACCTAGAAGTATGTAGAAAAAACATTTAGAGCTGTCTCTATGTCCAAGTCTCCAAATCGATTTGGAGGGTTCCAATTCAATTCGGAGAGGTTAAAAGGGTCCTCTGATTTGATTTGGATTCAGAGATTTAGCCACTGAATCTCCATTGAATCGAATCAGGGACCAAAGCTTTGCATAGTCCTAGTGATGATTGTTGAATTTCTGATGGAACTCCATCAGAGATTGCAGGTTTTTAGTCCAAATGATGAAGAAGTCATTGATATATATCTTAAATATAGCAAGGTGCAGTCCTTGAGGAATTCTTCCAGGTGGCTCATAAAAAGGTTGGCCTACTGTGGGGACATTTTGGTGCCAAAAGCTGTGCTCATGGTCTGGAGGAAGTGTTGGTTATTAAAAGTGAAGATGTTATGTGTGAGCATGAAGTATATAAAGTCAGTAGTATTCTTTGGGTCTGTACTGGAGTTGTCATCTTGCTCTTGTAGGTATGTAAGTATGAAATTGACTTACCCGCTGGAGCTGGGAGACAGCAGGATGCTGTGCTGGGAGACAAGTGCGGTGAAAATGAAACTGCAGCAAGTGGAGCCACTGCAGGTGAAGAAAGAGGGAAAAACAAAACAAAACAAACAACAACAAAAAAACCCACACATACCAAAAAAGAAGAAACAGATGAACCAGAAGGAGCCAGGGACAGCTGCCATATCAGCCTGGGCTGGCTTTATGCATGCCCGCTGGGGGTGATTGGCATGCTGGACACCCGGGGCCACTATAAGAGAGCCGGTAGAAGAGCAGCAGGGGCGGGGGGGACCGGAAGTGAAGTCCCTCACCAGCCTGGAGGAACTGGACCACACCAGTGGTCACAGAGAGGGGACGTAGTAGGGAGCCCAGGAGGGAGATGCCTCAAAAGGTCCATGACCAGTGTGATCCAGGGGAGCCACCCACAGAGCCAGAGTGGGTATCACCTGGCACTGATAAAGATTGGAGTCCACAAGGAACCAGCAACACTGAGGCGGGCACAGCCGACCAACAACAAAGGACCCCGCCCAAGAAAAAGGGATGAAGCACCACAGAATAAGATGATGCAAAAGATGTACGATACTTAGACAGAAGGAAGAGGCCACAGGGGACACTCGGGGAAGGAACAGCACCAATCAACTGCGGCCATCCGACCCTGCAAACTTGAGCATTAGAGAAACTCTTGGACATTACACTTGACAACACAAAGGGTAACATCATGATTGGCAGTTAGCAGGGTATAGGGGAGGCAGAGCCCCACATAAAGAGGAGTAGAGGAAGCGACCAAGGGAAGGCACCGGGGAGTAGAACCGAACATTGTCCTCCCGATTCATCCCAGCTAACCATCAAAGTTGCGGCAGGTGAGGCCCCCTGGGAACCGCCCCAAAGTCTCTGGGTGATAATAACATCTGCCCTGAGAACCCACAGCAAGGCTCGAGAGGCATCCTCACCCATGACGTCCAGGGGAGAGGCACGTATTGACAATATTTTATAGAAGCAGGATGCTGTTTGCTGTGGTTCCCCTGCTTTACCTGTGGCAGGTTAGGGTGTTAGGTCTCTGTTGTATCAGGGATGAGGGTAGCCTTATGCAGAGTTTAGATTATGGTTGTATTGGACGGTTTGGATAGGAATGATCATGCCTCAGGCATGGGGTTGGACTAGATGACCTCTGGAGGGTCCTTCCAGTCCTACTTCTCTATAACTTCCCATGGTTGTTGATGGATACCATAGCTGTTAGGATTGTTGCAGTTACAATATCTTTGTTGCAATACTTCTAATTAAATGTGTTAATTTTATAATAATATTGAATGCCTCAGTTCCCTTCATCAGCTTGTACACAGGAATGGAGAAGTTAGTTGTTTTGGGAACCAGAGTAATTGGGATTAGCCTAAGTCCTCTATCAGTGAGTAATGAGCCATCAGACAAGAGAAAGCTAATTTGCTTACACTATGATCAATATCCAGAATGGTAAAATACAAACCACCAACAAGACACCCACCAATCAACATAAATATTTACACAAAATCAGCAATCACGCTAAACACACCAAGAAAGCTGTAATATACAGGCAAGCTCTCCAATACCAAATTTGCACCAAGGAGAACGTTGAGGTCATAAATCTCAAAAGGGCTTTCACTTAGAGAGGAAATTGTCCAGAGAGATAGATCACACTTTTGAAAGAGCCACCCAGATACTACATGAAGAATTGCTGCAATATGAAAAGAAAATCTGTACAAATCATACACCATTAGTTATGACATACCATCCTTCCCTGGAACCTATACAGACAATCTTCAAACAACTGCAACCCAATTCTTAAAGGGATCTTCCCAGAACCACCCATCCTGGTCTTTAAACGAGCACTGAACCTTATCAATCTTATCACCAGAAGCAAACTTCCTATGGCCCAAAGCACACCAAATGGATCCAGACCATGCTGGAACAAGAAATGTAAAGCCTGCCAACACATCTCCACCACTCCCACAATAACTACACCCCACAACAGAACCATCACCATTCCTGGATCTTACACCTGCACCTCCTAGAAGTGTAATATTTCATTCAGTGCACTAAATGCCCTGATGGAAAATATGTAGAAGAAACCAAACAATAACTACATACCAGAAGGAATGCACACCAAGAACCTATCAAAGATTCTTCTAGGTTGGCGGACCTCCTCCGGTGGGCTTTAAACTAGGCTCGTCGGGGGAAGGGGAAGTTGAGCGCAGAGGAAACATCGGACTGCCAGACCAAGCAACACCCACAACTACAGCCGAGCCTAGACCAATGAGCAAAACAAATAAACAGGTAAGCGACAGGGGCCAGGGCAACACTGGGACTAGGGGGTCAGTACACACATCCACAGGAGGCCTCAAATGCCTCTACACAAATGCTCGTATTATGGGAAACAAGCAGGAGGAACTCACCCTCCTGCTAGCTGACACCAGCCCGGACATAGTGGGGATCACTGAAACGTGATGGGACTCAATGCATGACTGGGCGGTGAATGTCGAGGGCTATAGGCTGTGCAGGAGGGACAGGATAGGAAGGAGAGGTGGGGGTGTGGCACTCTATATCAAGAAGGAATACACATCCTCGTCAATTAGCAAGGAGTCAGAGGAAGGGCACTCTGAAGTGCTTTGGGTTAAAGTACAAGGCAGTCGAGGGGAAAGAGACTTAATGGTGGGGGTCTATTACAGACCTCCCAACCAGGGGGAAGAGCTTGACCAGGAATTCTTAAGTCAGCTCACTGAGGTAGTGAAGTCTAAGGATGTGGTAGTCACGGGGGACCTGAACTTCCCAGACATCTGCTGGGAAGAGCAGTCAGCCAGGTCTGACCGCTCACCTAGGTTCCTAGCCAGAACGCAGGACCTCCACCTAACCCAGGAGGTGCACAGCCCCACCAGGGGAAACGCCTTGTTGGACCTGGTGCTGGCCACGGGAGATGACCTGGTGAGGGGCTGCGGGTGCTCGACCACCTGGGCGACAGTGATCATCGCCTGCTGGAATTCACCACCAAGCGCAAGGTGGCAAAGGCCTGCAGTAAGGCAGCAGCCCTAGATTTCAGGAGGGCAAACTTCAATGAGCTAAGGAGGATAGTTGGGGAAGTGCTGAGGTCCCAGAGGGGAGGGGACCCAGGTGTCCAAGGGGAGTGATCACTCCTTAAGGAGACGATCCTCCAAGCCCAAAGGAAGGTAATCCCAACAAGGATTAAATGGAGCAGGAGGGCATACAAGCCTCCATGGCTCACCAAGAGCATCCGGGAATGTCTCCTTGCTAAAAGGGTGGCGTACACCCAATGGAAAGAAGGGGGCATCACCAGGGACGACTATACTGCAGTCGCTCGGGGATATAGGGGGACAGTCAGGAAGGCCAAGTCTGAGATGGAATTAAGGTTAGCTTCCCAGATTAAGGACAATAAGTCCTTCTTTAAATACATAGGGGGTAAAAAGAAGGTTCCGGGTAATGTGGGGCCCCTGCAGGATGTGTTGGGAAATTTGGTCGTCACACCAGACGACAAAGCTAATTTGTTTAACGATTTCTTTGCCTCCGTCTTCCTAAGTAGAGACCAGAACAGTCACCTCCCTGCTGGGCCCCCCTCGGTCCAAGGGGTAGTGAGGAACTAGTCAGGGAACTTCTGGAGGGACTGGACGTATTCAAGTCAGCTGGTCTGGATGATCTCC
>NW_017728945.1:3358570-3370287 GCF_001723895.1 Crocodylus porosus | reverse complement strand
CGTTTGAACCCAGTACTCTTTCCTGCCATGGCAGGGGGTCAGACTAGATGATCTACTCAGGTCCCTTCCGACCCTAGAAACTATGAAACTACTATAAAGACAAAAATACCCAATTACCTCTGGGTGCACACTTCTCACAAGACAAGCACTCCCTCCCCAGTTTCTCAGTTCTAATCCTCAATGGGAATTTACAAAACACGTTTTATAGATAAGCCTTTGAACGTCACTTCATAAATCTACTAGATATAAAAAAAAAAGTTCCAGACTAAATAGAAACATTGGATTTATGGCACATTATAACCTGCCTGCTATCCACTAAACCTAGATAACCTGCCTACATTTTAGAAGCTACATTCTATCATCAGGTCAACATTCCCCCCAATCCGCAGCCTCACACCTATAGTCTCCCATGGCCTCTGATCCTCACTGCCACATTTGCATTTTCACACACCTGCATTTTGCACATTGATTTTTATTCCACCCAGGAGAACACAAAACAACAGCAGACTCTTCCTGTGCATGAAGAATGGTGTTTGCCTCCCAAAGCTTGCAAAGAACAATTTTTCCAACTATTTAGTTGGTCTATTAAAAGATATCACATTTACCCAAAGAGTCTTGTCTGCCTTTGTCCTTAGATCAACATGACTACACCCCTGAAATTTGCTTACCTCGACACTTCAAGTAGACTCCAAACTGATAGCTTGAAAATGGTATTTAAAGGAGCTTTTGGGAATTCACAGACAGACACACACACAGTTCAGGAATGGGTGGCAGGGGTTAATTGCTTTCTAAAAGCCGGGGTGTCTCACAGTTTTCTCAGCCTTCAAAAGCAGACAGGTTGTCTAACAAGCAAGAACACATAGTCTGAGAAACTGGGGGCATGTACCACATTGTTCCATGACATGAAATAAGGTGGCACCAGCTCGCAAGACCAAAGGGAAGGGTGTGCATGCGATGAACTTGGAATATACTGATGAAACAGAATGTGGACAGCATGATGATCACAGAAAGATCAATCAGCAAGTCAGAGGTGAGGGTTGCCATCAGGAGTCACCAGGACGGAAGCAGAATACAAAAGCAGAGACTTGAGAGCAACAAAGGGTCCTTCTCCTCCTCCCTGTCCTCATCCTCCCCATCCTGGTCCCGAGAGGGTCTGTGAGAGGGGTCCCCATTCCTGTTCTCTGGGAGGGGCCCCGAGGCCAGCATGGAGAGAGGGCATGCCACCAGCCCCGTGGGGGGCAGGGGGAAGAAGAGGTCCTCAGCATTTCACCTCTAGGCTGCTGACATCTGACACCTAAGAGAGAGCCTTCAGAGTGAAGCCTGTGTCCTGGCCAGACATTTCTTGATTCTGATGATAGACCTGGAATTAGCAGAATTGTTTGTATTATATAGAATTGGTTGATTGTTTGTTTTGTTTCTTTTCTGTTAACACTTACATTGTATCAATAAATTTGCCTATTATCAAATGGAAAGATGGTAGTTGGTCTGAGGGTGTGGGTGGGTCTCCCTTGGAACAAGGCATCTGGGTCCTAAATCCAGAGCCAACACAAACGACACCTGAAGAGATTCCCTGCTTTTTCTGTTTCCAGCAAGCCACTAAAGAGAAGGATAGTGAAAAGAAATAGCTCTTTACACAGACAGACTCATAGGGCATGGATACACATTGCCCTACAGCAATGTGGCAATGTGCTACATTGCCGTATGGCACACTATGGTGACGTAGAAATCACGTGTCTATGTGTCCCTGAACTCTACCCATGGGGTGGTTCTGGCACCAAGCAAACTCTTCCCATCCTCAGGGCTGCAACCCCATGCAAACAGCCAAGTCCAGGGCATGCAAACAGCTGAGTCCAGGGTTTGAAAGGTGGCAAAGTAGGGAGCCAGGTCATGTCCCCATGAGCTGGGACTTTTTGCCAAGAGCAGGAGCAGTAGTTCCCCCAAAAGTACCTTCCTTGACAGCTCCCACTTCCCAGTCATCCTGGGAAGCATGCCTAGTACCCCTACACTCCAAACCCAAACACAAGACATTCTTTAGTTTACGTCCTCTTTATTTTATCCTGCAGTGGCTGATTTTCTTTATTTCAGTACCCTTCCCTACCCTGCATTTCCTTTCCACCTCCCATTTTGTTACTCAGCCTCATCCCATAACTCTCACTCTAGTGGCAAGTCACAGCTGTGCAGTTGGAGGACGGCAAGAAGAGGTTTTTAGCCTTAAGGTTTTTAGCCTTAAGGTGGGACTGCTCCAAACTGAAGCTGTCATTAACACCATCAACATTTGAGCAGCTCAAAGTACAACATGTAGCAAGGCCCTGAACGAGACCATGGACAACCAGGGTGGGACACTTATCAAAGGGTCAGATCTTGGAGTCAAAGGAGCCACAGCCTTATCTTCTCTAGAAGCTAGATCTAGGCTGGCTTCTTGGGGTTCTCCAAGACACTGAATAAAACTTGGGGGGGCCCAAGGAAATGTTCCCCTGGGAAACCTGTGACAACCTCTAAGGCCACTGAGAGACATTCTGTTAAAAGGTGCAAGAGAATCTGATATGCCATCCCAACAATCGCATGTCCTGCCATGCCACATGTGTGTGGCAGAAGCTGCAGTTGTGGGATCAGAGATCAGCTTTCAAGTCATACCCTATATTACAGCAAGCTGGGTGCCCAGTGTACCTGTGGCTGAGAGCACCACTAAGCTGATCAGATTCCCACCTCAGAGGAACACCAGAGCCGTTCAAGACTTCAGTGCAATCCCAGGACAGTCATGGCTTGGAGTGCTGGTCAGCTGATCAGTGCTCCCAGTCTCGGGGATGCAGCAGTGCACTCTCAAGGCTGGAAATGAGAATCAGCTGGCTTGTGCTGACAGCCATGGGAATAGATGGGAGCCCTTCAAAGCTCCATTGCACTCCTGAGGCTGGAAGTACTAATCAGCTGATCATCACTGGCCAAACATTCAACTAAAGGCATGATGGGAACCAAACACAAAGTTATTACACATATTTTGTGTTATAACTTTGTAGCTTATTCCCTGTTTTATTTTACCATTAATTGCACAAACAGTTAGTGAGTTACTGTTTAAGACACAAAGGGCCTGAGAGCACATCTAAAAGGCCTAAGACAGCACTGTGCAGAGGTACCCTATACTACAGGGGTGAGAAAAAAATACATGCTGTGGGCCAGATTCAGCCAGCCAAGAGATTTTATCCAGCCATAGTGGGTCCCTCAGCCTCACCCAACCCAGGTGTGGGGGGCAGCCTAGGACATGGTACTACAGCAGCTGGACTTGCTTCCTGGCAGAAGCCACAGCTTTGTCTCCTTCCAGCTGCCACTGGCAGTCTTCACCACCGCCAGATCTGGCCCTGCTACTCAGGCACCTTCACCTAGATGACCGGAACACACTGTTGGGAACTGTAACAGGGAGCCTGCTCTGGGCTGATTTCCCTGTGACCTGCCCACCTGCTCTGGGCCAGCCACCCATCTTCTCACCTGCCATGCCTTGTTGTTAATTAATAGTTGTTAATTAAGCAGAAGGCTGCCCATTTCTTGCCCTGATGCCAGGGGGCGCTATCTGTGGCTTCATACCTCCCCTACACCACAGCCCATGCTTTGCAGATTGCATCCTCTGTTGTCAACTTCACTGGCCCCACAATCCTACTATTTGAACCCCACCTTGATCCCTCCATTCAAGCAGCCTACTCCACCTTCATTCTAGGCTGCATAGCTCCCTGATCTGCTTCTCCCTTATGGGTGTGGTCCCCCCAGGACCTTTGGCTACATTGGCCCTGACCCCACCTCCAGCCCAGTCGGAACCGCAGGCCCTCAGCTCTGGGCATCCCTCAGTGGGTCCCCTAGCCCTTTGACCCTTCCAGTCCTGGCCCCAGAACTGACTAGTCAGGGGATGTCAAGACAGGTTTCTGAGTCTATGACCCCACTCTCACTGGGGTCCACCTTTCAGACCCTACAAGGGGGTAACCCACCCAGCTGTGGGAGCTGGGGTTAAGGCACCTCAACCTGCCTTTCACCAGGGCAGTAACTGGCCTGACATTTCCTGGGGGCTCCTACACCCCTGAGAGCCCCACTAGGCCACCCACTCCCAGCTGGGTGCAATTTTAGGTCATGCCCAGGACCAGGAGCCTCCTGACTATCCCCTACAGCTCCTCCCTTACCTACAGAGTGTTTCATGAAGTCTCACAGCCAAGTGATACTGCTGCAACTCCAGCCAGCAGCAAAATGCCCTGTTTATATGAGCAGCCAGAGCTCTAAAATGTCTGCCGCAATTAAGCACTTGCTGGCTGCTTGGCCCCGGGTCTTAAAGTGGCAGGCACAAACCGTGCCCTGCCACAGGAACACTGGACAGAGCATGGGGGTGGGGTTTCCATGGAGATTGGCCTGGTGATACCCATAAGGGCAGGCATGCTCTGTTGGGAAGATGGGCTGGGGCTGCAGGCAGGTGGAGAGCAGTGTCTGGGAGTAGCACCAGAGCTGGGATTAAGACTGGAGTGATGACAGCACAGAGCTGGGGATTGGGGCAGAGCCACAATCTACTGCCCACATATCCCTCCCTATGGAACTGGCATCCATCACAGGGGAGTGCAGGGAGCAGATCATGGCTCTGCCCCAGGCCCTGGCCCTGGCCCCATGCTGTCACAGCCCCACGATCCGATCCCATCCCTGGCCACCTCTTTCACTCCCAGATGCCACTCTCTGTCCACCTACAGTCCAGTCCCATCCACCCAGCCAAATGCAGGGCAAAACAACTGAGGGAGTTTTAGTGAGCTGTTGTAGGCTGTGGGGGAGAGCGGGGAGGGGAGAACAGTGCTGACTTGGCCCATGACTGCTTAGCAAAACTACCAAAGTGGCCCTCCAGCCCAAATAATTGCCCACTCCTGCTACACTAGCTCTGTAACCACAAGCAGTATAGATGTATTAGTGCAGCACTGAACCTTGGCTAATTAGCTCTTTTGAGAATGTAGCTATTCTACTTCCAGGTCTAGAGTAGGGAGCACAGAGCTAACTTGAGCATCACTTTGTGGTGTCACCTGGTGCTGCAGCATTCACCATGGATAGACAAAGTCTATAATGGTGGCTACAACACAAGGTTTCCCTTCCCAGGTTTTCTCTTTTTCCATTACATGGCAAAAGTATGTCCTAGCCCATAGATCTCAGAAGCAATGGGTTTGCCCCTCTTCTAGCCCATCTCCTACATGACACCCTCCCTCCCAATTATCTCTCTACTACAGGCTGTTACAAAACATGCTAAACAGCATGCAGAGGTGAAAGGTTCCACCTCTGTGGCTTATCTCCTCTACACAGAATTACAGCAGCTCTGTTGTTTTTGGGATCTAGCACATGTATATAACAGGGGATAAGAATTGGCCCTTGATGATCTTTTTGCATCCTCTATCTGCTGTTCAAGGGAGAAGTTAATAAAAACTCAACCTTAGACACCCCCAGCTACCTCCTCTATGTTCTGATTATACTTACATCAGTTTTCAATTTGTGTGACAAAGTGAGACTTCACAAGACAAACACTACTAAAACTGAGCTAGATCATAGTAAAGGGAATGTTCTAGTTCCTATTTAAGTACAACAATATATTTAGGGTCTTTTAGACTTAAAATAGGATTAAAGTGATACCCAAAGCAGAGAGTGACCTCACTGCCAGATGATTTCTTGGCTTTGCCTATAGCTTTGTCAATATTCTTTCAGCTATAATTGTGGTATGAATATTCTTAGCTCTAAGCAGAGGGGAGCTGTTGGTTACCAACAGCTTTTTCTGCACTCTTCCATCTCTATGATTCTATGATCTCATTTAACTCTTTTTGCTTTAAGTAGTTCTACCCATGGTGAAAATAATTGTCAGCCAACAGTCAGGTTTACTGGGCTTCCAATGTGAAGCTGAACTGGTAATAAAAATTGCAAAATTTCTCTACTTGAGGTATGTTGTGGTCATCACAGAAGTGACCAATATGGACAGAAAGTCTGTTGCATTATATTGTGTATATCTGGTTCCATGTGCATTCATTGCTTACAGCTTCTGGTTACATTATTCTAGGCTTAAGTGAGGCTTACTACATACTAACTACCAGGATTCATATTTTCCCTTTCCTTCAAGATGGTATTGTCTTACATTTTCTAATTTGCTACGACATCCCAGTCTTCCAAACCATAAACTCATTGATTAATGCCATGGAACTACTCTCCAGAAGTTTCCTTTTCAATTTGAAACACTGGAAGTACTATTTGATTGTCTGTTCCCTGCCCCTGCCCGCTTTTGTTTTCTCATTAAAGATGCATGCATCTGTGAGGTGCACAGATCGATGTACATATTCATTTACAAACATTTAAATTGGAAGGTTCCCCTTTTGTGAGTGTGCGGTGCTTAAAAATAGCACTTCATACCCTCGAACTTTTAATTTCACCTTTCTTTCGCCCAGTCATGAATATGGGCAGGATATGGCAAATGTTTTGTACTTGGATAGAGCACAGACTTTTTAAAAACATTAATATTTTTTTCTCTTATATTTTATCCAACCCTTTCAACACCCCACAAAGAAGAACATCAAAGCCAGAGCCCATCCCACTGCCAGTCCTGCTTGAAGTTCTGCAATCAGAAATTTTACTGGAAAATCTTACTGCTCTTTTAACTCAAGCTTAAATATAAACATCCATCCATAAACACTGTTTCTAAAATGTGCAGAAAATGCCAAAAGAGGAACCTTGCCCTAATTTCTTGATTATTCTTACTTTTACTCATTTTCTAAATGAAGGGCAAGCTTAAGTAAACAACAGCAATTTTTATTTTTACTTGTGAGGAAAAGTCCAGAATTGCTATGAAAACATAACAGGAGTTTAATTTTACTGAAAGTTCATCCACTTTCATTTGCCCTCCTTCTCAAAGCTGAGCTCCTCTTTATGTCAGCTGGGGACAACTATTTGCCTATGATTTCATTCAAAAGGTTCAACCGGTCAATTAGAATATACCTTTAGATCAGAGTTGGAAAGGTTTTCCAGCAACAGGCTGGAATGGCCTGACTTGGGACCAAGGCAGGCCAATGCTAGCACCTGGCTGCTGATTCTTTTTACCATCCAGTTGTAATGTAGCATGTATTAAGACCCTGCTTGCAAAGACCATATTCCACAGGCCAGATCCAATGGGGCTCTTGTGAAGGACTATGGGTTTTGCTGTAATCTCTGTGTCAATTGTGTTCATGGTATTAATGTTGTGTGACTCAGTTTCTCTCATGAGCCTGTGTACAAAGAATAAAGGGTCAGTGCTAAGGGGCAGGAGCCAAGATGGATATTTAGCATCAGCTGTCCTAAATTGCTTCTTTGATACATAAATGAAGATGAGATGCCTACAGTCAGGAATCTGGAAGGAAGCTGAATGAGATGAGAATAAAGACAGAGAAGAGAGTGTGAACAAGCAAGTTGTCAGTTCCTTGGAAGGGAATCTGGAGCTAGAGATCAAGAAAGGAACTTTAAAAGCTCAGGGTCGGGAGAGACTGGACGTAGAAGAACTTCAGGAGGTATACAGTCCCACTAGGGGAAACACCTTGCTAGACTTTGTATTGGCTACAAGGGATGGTGGGGGATCTGCAGATACAAGGTAACCTAGGGGATAGTGACCACCAACAAGTTTCCCTTTAAGGTGCGCGTGTGCGTGGCCATGCACAATTAAATATCTTGCTGCGCACCAACTTTTTAATGCTGCACACCCACCCAGAGTGGAGCTGGGCGCAGAGTGCGATGGAGGCACCGGAGCTGGTGTGAAACACTTACTGAAGGTAAGCTCCTCACTTCTCAGGCAGTGGCTCCTCCCTGAGGCAAGGCGGGTGTGGGGACAGGGGCTGGCATGAGCTCCACCAGCTCCGAGGAACTGCTTCGCACCCCCACATCGCCTCAGTGAGTGAGGAGGCACGTGGCAACAGGGCTGGGGAGTGGAGCAGTTCCCTGGAGCTGGTGGAGCCCATGGAGCAGTTCCCCAGAGCCGGCAGAGCCTGCATCAGCCCCCAGCCCCCATACGTGCCTTGCCTCACTTCAGGGAGAAGCTGCTGCCTGCCCTGTCTGAGGAGTGAGAAGATTATCTTTGGTAAGTGTCCCACGCCGGCCCTGGTGCCTCCCTTTCAGTTCTATCAATTGACTGGGTCTGGCCCATGGCTGGGCCACAGCACTCCACTATGCTGCTCTGGGCAGCAGTTAGCATGGAGAAGGGTGGTGGCCGAACCCTACCCGCTCCCATCTGGACACTTAGCAGTGGACCGTGCCGAAAGGGGGAGACGGGACTGAAGCAGCGTACTCACGGACTGAAACAATGTGCTCATGGACCAAAGTGGTGCGCTCATGGACCGCTACTCCTTAGAGGGAACATTGGCCACCAACCGACTAAATTTACTATCCAGTGAAAGGTGGGAAAGATAACCAGTAGAGCAGAAGTGCTAGACTTCAGAAAGGCCAACTTCAATACGATCAGGAGACTAGTTAGCAAGGCACTGATGATTGGGGTATTGGTGACATGGGAGTCCAGGAAGGGTGGAAGGGTGGAGAGATCCTTTGGGCACAGGGGACAACTGCACATGAAAGGGGACAAAGGGGCCAAGAAACTCTCTTGGCTTAACAGGTAAATCCAAGAAAGCCCAGGGGCAAAAAAAGAGGCATCCAGGCTGTGGAAGCAGCAGGTAATTACCAAGGAGTATACTTACTTGGCTCACGCTTGCACGGAGTCAGTTAGAAAGGCCAAAGCTGCAATGGAACTTAGGCTGCTGGCAACAAAAATTAAAGAAAACAAAAAGTCCTTCTACAGGTATACAGGAAGCAAAAGGAAGGCGTAGGGTAACACAGGACCCGTACAGGGCAGACTAGGGCAATTGGTGACAGATATGAGGGACAAACCTGGGGTCTTCAATGAGTTTTTTGCTTTCGTATTCCTGAACACGGATCAGGACAAACCTCCCCACTGGATTACAGACGATCACAGGAGTGAAACCAGCCCACCAACAGTTAGTGCTGACATAGTGAAGGGACACTTGGAGGGGCTGGATGTGTTTAAGTCATCAGGC
The DNA here is from genome assembly GCF_001723895.1 of Crocodylus porosus. Lineage (NCBI taxonomy): Eukaryota > Metazoa > Chordata > Crocodylia > Crocodylidae > Crocodylus > Crocodylus porosus. The sequence goes on along the minus strand of NW_017728945.1, from coordinate 3,361,234 downwards.
CCAGACAATCTTCATCCAAGGGTGCTGAAAGAATTGGCCAGTGTCACAGCACAACCACTGTTGTGGTTGTTTGAGAACTCCTGGTGCTCAGGTCAGGTCCCAGAGGATTGGAAAAGGGCAAATGTGGTCCCCACTTTCAAGAAGGGGAGGAAGGAGGATCTGGGTAGCTATAGGCCAGTTACCCTCACTTCTATCCTTGGGAAAACCTTTGAAAACATTATTAAGGATCACATTTGTGGGAGTCCAATGGGAAAAAATAATACTGAATGGCAACCAGCACGGGGTTGTAGCAGGTAGATCTTGCCTGACTTTGTTTCTTTTTATTGTAGCAGAAAGCCCCCTTTGTTCATTTCCCTTCTGGACTTGGATATAACAGAAGCCCCTTGTTGCCTGCACCCACCCCCCATTTTGCACATTTCTTCTCCTTCACTGCACGGGTGTGGCAAGGCTCAGGGCAAGCCAGAAAGCTAAAGTGGCTTTCTGTAAGAGAAACCTAGAAACTACATCTACATATCAGTTAAGCTCAGTGTCACTAAAGAAAAAAAAAGAACTAAAATATCCACGGCAAAGGCTGCAAATATATTCTGTGCGAACCTAATTCACTTACTGACCCCAGTAGCCTTTGATCCTCACTACCTCACATTGCACATATTTCTCACAGTGTATTTTCATATTTCACCTGTCTCATCTTTACCATGGCATTTTGTATTTTATATTTTATACTTTTAAACTCTTAAGGAATGTACTACCTGTAGAATGAAGTTACACCCTAGACCATCATTAAAATTGCATTGAAATTGTAATTGTAAAGTGATAAAATCTGTTGAGTGAATGCGAGTGAATGATGATCAGCAGTAGACAATAGCCTAGCCAAAGGAACTCCATTTTAAGCTAATCAAGCTAAAGAACTGATTTCTGGAACTGAGCACTTACCCTATGGACTATTCCTGTAATCCTGCAGTGAAGCAGGCACCCTCTCATTCAGCACCTGGCCTACCGAGACAGAAAGACAAGCAGGTGACCCCCTTCTGGACATCACTTTGAAGGAAGCTGACCAGCGACAGCAGACTCCAGAGCCTCAGATAGGTAGATATACTCTCACAATCATTACAGCAGCTACTATACAATATACTACATGGATTTGAATGAGTGAGTGCATGTGTGTGTGTATGCACTATGGTGACCAGTACCACCCATAACTCAAAGTTTGCATTTATGATTTTATTGGTAACTTCACATCCTGCCCAATAAACTAGAATTTATTACGATCCCGTGAATTGGTCCTTTGTAGACAACTTTATGACCCGGTCACAAAATGCTTAGATGCAAGGGACGAGGTATATGTCATCTACCTGGATTTTAAGAAAGCCTTCAATAAGGTATCTCATCCTGTTCTCATAAATAAATTGAGCAGCTCTGATGTAGATGATTACATGGTCAGGTGGGTGGCAAATTGACTAATGGGACGCAACTCAGAGAGTGGTAATGGATGGATCGGCATCGACCTGCGAAGATGTGAGCAGTGGGGTTACCCAAGGTTTGGTCTTTAGACCAGTGCTGTTCAATGTCTTCATCAGTGACCTGGATGAGGGTGTGGAGAGCACTCTGTCCAAATTCCCGGATGACACCAAGTTATGGGGTAAACAAATTAGCGGGCAGGGAATGAATCCAGGTGGATCTAGACAGGTTGGAGGTGGGCAGAACAGAATAGGATACAGTTCAAAAAGGACAAATGCAAAGTGTTGCACCTAGGGAGAAGGAATACTTACAAGCTGGGGGATGACCCTCTCAGCAGCACTGTAACAGAAAGGGATCTCAGAGTTATAGTTGACTCCAAGATGAACATGAGTCATCAATGTGATGAAGTGATCGTGATCAGTAACACTAACTGCACTTTATCATGCATTAGTAGGTGCATCACAAACAGGTCCAGGGTGGTGATACTTCCCCTCTATGAGGCACTGGTGAGGCTGCAGCTGGAGTATTACATCCAGTTTTGGGCACCATACTTCAAGAGAGATGTGGATAACCTGGAGAGGGTCCAGAGGAGAGCCACTCATATGGTTAGGGGCCTGCAGGTAAGGCCTACAAGGAGAGACTGAGGGACATGAATCTCTTCAGTCTCCGCAAGAGAAGGCTGAGAGGTGATCCTGTGTCTGTCTACAAATTCACTGGGTGGGGGAGAGGGGGACAAATGGACAGGCAGCAAGTAGGGCTGTGTGAGGCTTCGGACAGAGCTTCAGATCCAGAGAAGCTTTGGACACTTCGGGGTCCGAAGCAGCACATCCGGGTCGAAGCACTGGCCTCATTCAGCTTCCCGAAGTGGTTCGGACCTCCCAAAGTGCTTTGGAGACACGTTGGAGATCCGGCCATAGGGGAAACAATAAAATATCTATAACTTTGTTGTTTTTTGTATGATATGGATGGAATTTTAAGAGTTGGTAGATTCTGCAGAGTGGATGAAACCTGCCAAGTTTCAAGAAGATTGGTGCAGGGGTTTGGGGAGAATGGTACCCCAAATTCTTGAATGCAAAACTCATGTCAAGTCTAAGCGTTACAATGGGAATGTCTCCTTGCTAAAAGGGAGGTGTACACCCAATGGAAAGAAGGGGGCATCACCAGGGATGACTATACTGCAGTCGCTCGGGGATGTAGGGGGGCAGT
>NW_017728945.1:3326829-3358470 GCF_001723895.1 Crocodylus porosus | reverse complement strand
CTGTTCCCCCGAGCACTGCCAGGAGTGACCAGGAATAACGGTCACAAGCTGGCAGAGGGTAGATTTAGGCTAGATATCAGAAGGCGCTACTTCAAGTGTGTGCATGTATGGGTAAGGCTCCCCACCCCCCGAGGCATGTGGGGGGGAGGAAGTGGGGGAGAGTATAGGTGGGTGTGGTATATGTGGGGTCTGTGATTTTTCTTTTTGTGGGGGGGAGGGTTGTGAGGTTTGGGGAGGGTTTGTGGGGATGTTGGGGTGCGCATGGGAGCCCCCACATGGGCCCTCCTGAGCTGATCAGCCCTCGCACTACAACTGCCCAGAGCCCAGGCACCCTACAACACCTCCCCAACACTGCCAAGAGTGCCTGTACTCACTTGGCACCACCCAGCTGTGTTGTGTCCTGTCACCTCTGGGCATGCAGCAGGGCTGGAGCAGCTTCTTTTGGCTGCCACCACTGCTGCCCCCAGCCCTGCAGTAGCCACAGGGACCAGCACATGCAGCCCCAATCCCGTGTGCCCCAGGCTTGCCAATCTGGGCCGAGCAATAGCAGCAGCCGTTGGGCAGAAACTGTCTCTTGGCATGGAGAGAAAGCAACCCTGCCCCCTCAGGACGGCCAAGCAGTTTTGGGTGCAGCTGCCCAGCACACCATATGGCTCCATCGCTGCTGCCTCTGAGCTGGCCTGCACTACAAATGCTGCCGCACAGGACAGCCCAGAGGCGGCGGTGATGGAGCTGCATGGTAGCCCAGTGCCGTACATGCTCTGGCCAGCTGCAGCAAAACCTGCGTGGTGGCAGTGGTGAGGGGAAGGGGGTGCTTTCCCCCCATGCCAAGCAACAGTTTGTTTGCCTGCTGCTGCTGCTCAGCTGGAACAGGTGAGCCCAGAGCTGGGGCCCAGGCTCAGTAGAGACAGCATGGGAGAGAAACTGGTGCTCAGCGTGGGGTAAAATGGCTCATCTCCCTTCCGGCACTTCCTGGTCAAGCTGCCCAGAGCATACACAGAGCTGCCCTGCATCTGCTCTGCATTGCCACTGCTGCTCCATGAGACAGTGGTGATGCAGGACAGCCCCATGTGGCTGCACCAGGAAGCACTGGTGGTGGTGGTGGTGGTGAGGGGGAAGGCCCATTTCTGCCCCGCACTGAGCAGCAGTTTCTGTCCAGCACTGCCACTACTGAGCCCAGAGCCAGTGTGGGGCACATAAGGCCAGGTTTGTGTGCACTGGACCTCACTGCTACTTCAGGGCTGGGGGCAGTGGCAGCAGCCTTGGATGCCTAGAAAGCCAGTCCAGATGCAGAGCTCCCACAGCCCTGCTGTGTGCCTAGGGGGTGGCAGGACATGCCATGCCTGGGCGCTGCCTTGGCCAGGTGGGACCAAGGGACCTGCTGCAGGCCAAAGCCCCTTTGCAGGCTGGATCTGGCCTGCAGGCTATAGTTTGACCAAGTAAATACAGAATGTAAAACGTTTCCAAAAAGGCATGTGTTGGACCCAGCCTTCAGCTGAGTTCATGAGTGAAGTAAGATACCTCTAAAGCTGCACAGAAGGAGGTCTCCAAAGTAATGAAAAACATAACCTTTATGTTTCTCAGGAAACAGGCAACCATTGGCCTCTGAGACGGCCTCAACAGTTTTCCTCTTGCATGGAGGGAAGGGAAATAAATAGATCTGTTGGGTTCTAGTTAATACAACTAAACAAACCACTGGAAAGGATTACATGGATTTGGTTTGTTTTCTTTACAGGGAAGAAAAGAAGAGCCCCTAATGACAATCCAACCCTCAACTGAATGTGTAAGACTTTACAAAAATCACTTGGTTTGAATCAAGTGGGGTGGGGGGAGCAGCAGCTGGTGCTGCAAGGGTTGCTGCACCCCCACTTCCAACTCCCTTCCCTCAGGATGGGTAGACCAGAACAGCAGCCAAAGCGTGTGCGGTTTGTTTTGTTTGTGTTCAGTTCCTGAATTAAGTAAAACTCTCCCTCTCCTTACCTGCCCTGCTCTCAGCACCCCCTCTCCTTCCCTCCTTGCTCAGCCTTACTCTTTCTTCCATCCCCTCCCATTCAGCCCCTCTCTCACCTGCAGCTGCTGTTGTACAATGAAATACTGCTGGAGAAAATGACAGTGGCAGCAACAGTGGCAGGCAGGTCCCCTTTCATGAGCCTGCTTACAGGCTAGCAGGGAACACACAGGGGAATCAGCTGTTTCAAAATAGAACAAGTGCCTAAAAGAATCAGAATTGATACAAACCTTTGATACCCACAGTTCAAACTCAGCTCCTTTTTTATTTTGACACTTAATCCGTTCCAAGTTTTAATCAGAAAGAGAGAAAACAGAAAGACTTTCAACATGGTATTTGTATGAGGCCACAATCTGGGACAACTAAGAATTCTGTGCCGCACCCATTTCGAGCCCTATGTCTACAATTCAGGGATCAAGTATTTTGGGACTTTTTAAGTACTTCTCAATTCCATGCAAGTTTTGCCATTATTAGTGATCAGAAGGAGATCCACTGGGGGGAGGGGAGGTTGCAGTAGCACAGATACAACCCCATGCCATGGGAGAAGCTGCCAGGGACTTTTAAATTGCCATGTAAAGAATTCTCACTCCCTTCCTCTCCATGCTGTGGCACAGTCCCTCCCCTCCCCATTACAGCTGCTTTCTCTGGCTGCCTTAGGGGAAGGGGGGCAGCCTCCAGAGTCACTCCTGCTCACTCCACCCAGGCTCCATATGGAGCTGAGCTCAACCAGAGCCAGCAGCAGTAGTGGGCAGGTTTCCCCGCCCTGCTTAGTCCCCTTGGTGTTCCCTGCCATCCCAGGAGTGGGGGAAGGGAACCTGCCTACTGCCATAACTACTGCTGCTGTCTCTAGCCAAACCTGACTCCCTGTGCAGCTAACTGCAGTAGCTCTGGAGCCTCGCCCACATCCTCGGCTCAGCAGTGTAGAATGGGAGGGGAAGGGAGTAGGGAAAAAGAAGATTCTTACCTGCTTGAGAAACTTGTTCTGCTCTTGTGGCATAATCTGCCTACAACTAGGGAATACTGGGAGCCAGGGTGCAGCTACTCCTGCAGTGCAGGTCGCTACTCTTATACCCCTTTCCAAAATCCTGGATCCGCTCATGAGCGTGATTAACAATAGAGAGAAATTCACTTGTTCTTGTTCTTTTATTTTCTCCAAAATGGAGATCATGGAAATACTCCCAAGAATAAATACAAAAGAATCTGATTTGGTCTGTAAACAAGTTTTTCTCTGCCAGCAAGCTTTTCTTGGCTCTACAAAAGGCCGCAAACTCTTAATTAGCCTGTGCAAAGCATACGCATACTGAAATTCCTATTTGGAGATTTCTGGCACTTCAAACAGACGCTGGTTCTGGAACTCATTGTTTATATAACACCATGAACAGAAAGCTTCTTCAGAAATTTGAAGGGGAATATTCTCATTGCCCAACTGGTGTCATACTACCTGCCTTGGATCTTGGGATAGTTAGTTAACTCTGAGTGGTTTGGCATACACTGGTTCCAGAACATGGTAAACAAGAACCAGGAAGAGGCTTCCAAGAAATATCAGGCTGAGAACAGAGACCAGGACATAGCGGCCAATGAAAAAGGTATCCACAATCTGAAAAGAATGGAAAGAATAAGTTACACAACTCAGCATTTGTTTCTATATCGTCCATAACAAAAGTAATGCTGCATCGTGCCAATACCAAGCCAATTCAACCAGAGTCTTCAATTTAAAAAAGTATGAGACAGGCTTACAGCTTCTGTGACAGAAGGCAGGGCACTATGGCACCTTAGGGTGTCTTTACACATGCTCCGGGGTCAGGGTAGGGGAGGAGGCACTTTAATTAGAGCAGCTCTCAGGAGCCACTCTATTTAAAGCACTCACAGGATCTTGTGTTCAGTGTCCCACACTTCAAAATGGTGGGAGCTTGGCCTGAGCTTTAGTTTAATGGTTGAACAAGCTTTAGTGAAAGCACCCCTTACTGCCATTTTGAAGCTCAGGGATGCTGAGTACATGTGATGCCAAGGCTGTCACAGTGTGCTAATTAGTACACTCCAGCAGACTCAACTAATCTAGTTTGCTCAGACACATTCTAATTAGGACACATCGGAGCACACATCAGGCATGTGTATCAATGCCCTTACAGACTAACTCATTAAAGGAAGCATGAACTTTCATGAACTTGCAAGGTGCAAGTGTACTAAACAGAAGTGAGTAAGGTAATTTAAATACAAAAGATAGGGAAAAGGGAAGGAAAAGATGCAGCACTGCTGAGAGGTGAAGGTGGGCGGAAGGGATAAAAGGAGATAAACAAGGCAGTTAACCCATTGAGATGCACATGATTTCAGCTGAGACCATACTTAGCACAAAATCCAGTCTGTGGTTGATTTCTTGTTCTGCAGTTTCATGTTCAAGTCAACTACTCTGAGGTCAGTGATGGAATGTTGTAGCTTTTCTCTTTCTGGAATTAATGTTAAATTGGTGCCTATTCATTCTTTCACACAGATTCCCTCACTGTTTTTTTCTGCTTTTTACATTGGCCACTGTAAGCAGGTGGTGGCATTATATGTTGGTACAGGCATAGGTGACTGAACCCTGGATCTAAAAATCTATGTTATTTGGTCCAGTGATGTATTGACGGTGGGCACAACTGGGACCAGGGGTGCAGAACAAGACCTGGTGCCTGTTACTGAAGAGATGTTGCTAGAGTAGAGCTGAGGGGGCAGGGGCACATGTGGGCTGCTCGCTGTTAGCTCAGGGCTCTCCATCCTGCTGCCCTCCTACTGGGATCCCTACACTGGCTGTACTGCCATGGCTGCTGCCACAACTCTGCACCACCACTGCTGCTCCTGCTGTTGGGCGGGCAGGGGGCACCCCATGGCAGTGCAGCTGGTGTGGGGCTCCCAGGGGAGGGCAGCATCTGCCCTTGCCCCAAGCTTAGATCTGGGGGGCTCATGCCCACCCTACCTCCCCTCCCCAGGAATGCACACAGAAGCAGGAAGTTGTCCCCCCACCCACTTGCTGGATTAGCTGTCCATGGCTCTGTCCCATTCCCTGCCCCAGCTCTAGGCCCCATGCATTGCCCTGGCTAGGTACCGCCCTCAGGCCCAGCCCCTGCCCCACTCCCTCCCTCACCATGGGGGCTTCAATCTGCCTCCTCTTCCCCCCATAGACTTACCTGCCTGGGGCTGTATTCCTGGCTCTGTGTGTGTGTGTGTGCGTGCGCATACAGCACCCCCTGCGTCCTGGTCCCTGCAGCCCCTTGCAGGCTGGAATTCTGCCAGCCTGCAAGGGGAAATCTGCCATTTCCCATGGTAAAAGGAAAACTTGAATCCCTGCATGATACTGGGAATCCAGGACAAATGCTGTTCTGGAGTCAAGCAGCCTGGGAACGGGACTCAATGTTCCCATTTCAGGACCATCCTGCACAGTTAGGGACAGGTGATCACCCTATCTTCTTCCCAAGAGGGGGCACAGCCCTTGGGCCCCTACATACTCTGCACCTGTGCAGTGGTGATATGACTATTACAAAGTTGCATATGGGCAGCTAAGAGATGAATATACTGGATGGAGTATTCAAGAATCACCTGGTGGAAAATCTTTTAAAACCTTGGAATTTCTTTAGAGAAATTTTTCCCCATGCGTTCACATGATGCATCTTTAGGTATATCAATGGGATGAGAAAGTACATGCAGAACTGTCAACACAGCAGTTCCCAGAAAAAAGGAAAATACCTGCAGTCCCTGCAGACAGACAGTCTCATCTCTGCCCACAGAAGGGGGGTTGCAATAGAAGGTTTTGAGGACACAAACTAGACCGGTAGAGTTCCTGACTTCAGTGGGAAATCTGCCCAAGTCCAGACTCAGTACCACTATTTTCTATGGAACATTCTCCATTCAAGAAAGTCACAGTGCTGAGGCAGTCCCTCCCTCCCACTACCAGCTATGTAAAAGATATATACATATTATACCTGTTTCAAAGAGAGAAACGGAGGCATAAACAAGGAAAGTGACTTACCTAAGGCACAAAAAAAATCTCTGCTATAGCTGGACGTACAAAGCAGAAGTCCCGTCTCATTATTCCTAGCTCTAACTACTAAATGATACGTCAACTAAGATAAATTTTTTTGGTATCTTAAAAAAGGAAAAGCCAGATAGGGAGATGTATGCATCCTACTAACGTGAAATTTAAGCCTCACTGCTGGTACTTCATCTATTCTGGGTCCCATTCCTAGGGGTGTGGTTCTAATGCTACATATTGAGAGTAGATTTGTGTAGAAAGTACTTGAATGATGAACGATTTACTACTTTCTGGTCTCAAGTCTATTTCTAATGGAAGAGTTAGTTCCATGGAGCAAGAAAATACTAATCATACATAATGGGCCTGGTATCACTGCTCATACATGTGAAGTTCCATGACGGACATTGTAGGGGCTGTTGTTGCACGTGTTGCCTCCCCAGCTTCATGACATGGAAGAGAAAACATAGCTCCATCTTCACTGGTTGACTCCAGTCAATATTTTACTCCACCTGGACAAGATTTCAGTTACTGTATTTGTATAGTACCTACAACTACATGTGACACTAGTAAACTGAGTTCTGTTAGCTCAGGGCTATTCTGAAGCTTACAGGCCTCGATTCTGAGATGGAAGCTGTTATATGATTCTTTTCACATGGAGGCTGGAAAAGAATCTTATTATTCAGTGAAGATGCAGACACAAAAGGGAGACAGTGTTAGTGAGACATACCAACCAGAAAAAGGAGTGTTCTGAAATCAACCTCCCAACTCTTGGGATTGCTCCAACACTGCTTACAAAAAATGGGAGTTTTGTGGAACAGCATTAACACAAGCTTGACCTTGGCTCTGCTACAGAACAAGTCTCTGGTGGGCGATATGTTTGCTCATTCAACGTGTTTCACTTTTTAATTAGCCAATTAGCAAGCTTCAGGTACAGAAAGCTCAGATCATGTATTATTGATATTCTATCAAGCAAGACTACTGCAGGGGCCAGCACTGGAGATCCTGTAAATAAGCCTTCTAATTCTCCCTGACACGTAACTTGTCCTATTTCCACTATTGCCCTTGATCTTGCTTCCAAAATTTACCTGAATTGTTCATAGCCAGGAGACAACAAAACCCAACAACCTTGTAATGAGAGAGAGAGAGAGAGAGCTCTCAAAGGGCACATCTACATGATACACTAACTGCGCAGTAGCACAACACAGCAGAAATAGTACTAATATACTACTGCACAATATTATTAGGCTACTGCATAGCAGCGTCAGTAAAAAGGCATGTGCCGGCACTACTGTACAGTAACTCTGGTTACTGTGCATTAATGAATGTGTAGATGCACCCAAACCTAATCAAACAAATCGATATAGAGAAAAATAATATTCTTCTATACATTATTAGAACAGGGGGAATGGCACCTAAAACAGAGCACTCTAATATCCCCAACCCAAACACATACATGAGGTATGGGAGACTGAGCTGAAAGAAGGAAGGAAAGAACAAGTAGAAACAAGCTTAAACAGTCTGATGTGAGCAGAATTCAAGCAGATCCTCCATCTCAACCAGGGCTAACAGAACAAATAAGGTTATAAAACAAAAAACTAGCCCAGTGGTTTTTTACTGCTCTTTAAATCATAAGCAGTAGCCTGGAAAAATAGAATAAGAATCTGTTTTTCAAGTCACTTAGACTAAGCCAAAAATGAATAACTGCTTTTTTGGAAAAGCGTGTAACAGCAGCTAAAAATAACTGATGTTTTGCCTTTTGATAACAATTGAGTTGTATGCAGTCAGCTGGAATCTCTGTTACTCTGTTGTCAGCCGTGACCACTTTCAAGGGACTCTTACTTGCAGAAGTGTGGCTAAAATGGGCCACAAAGCCCGTTTCAAAATGTAACATCTGCAAAGGTTCAACTGGCAAAACCTGCGCGGCGGCAGTGAGAGGGAGAAGCTGATTTCCCTGCCACATTGAGCAAAAAATTTTGCCTTGGTTGCTGCTGTTGTTGCTGCTGCTGCTGCTCAGCCAGGACAAGTGAGCCTGGAGCTGGGGCTCAGGCTCAGCAGAGGCAGCATGTGAGAGAAACTGCTGCTTGGCGTGGGGTAAAAGTAGCCCCTCCCCCTCTTGCTGCCAGCACTTCCTGGTGAAGCCGTCCAGAGCCTGCACAGGATTGCCCTGCCTCTGCTCTGCATTGCCACTGGTGCAAAAATCAATGGGAATTTTATCATGCATTGCAATGCCTCAAGGATTTTACTCCAGAACAGGGAAGGTTCCCATGATAGGAAAACATGCTTAGAGAAAGCAGTAGAAAATTTTAAAATCAGAAATCTAAAAAGAGTCATTACTTAAAGCAAGCACTAACACGAACTATTGCCAACGATAAGAGAAAGATTCAAGAACTGATTTTCTCAAGACAGATTTATGTAATTGGAAGCCAGTTGTATAGAGTAGCTTGAATAGTTATGGAAATGAGCTTTGCAAAAAATAAAACTACTATTTGGTTACATTCTTGCTGGTTCGCAAGGTGGGGCATCTGGGGTACAGTATCTGTTTTGTAATAAGCCTAGATTGAATGAGAAGAATCAAGACAAAAGGATTAAAACGGGGAAAAGAAAATGTTTTACCTTCATTTCTGTAGTTGGCTCTGGAAACTCACTGGCACGAGGGAAAAACCAAAGAACCAAAGTAATGATCAGAGCAGAAATAAAGACCAGAACAACCGAGAATCTGAGAAAAGAATCAGACAGGGACAATCTCACTGTTGAGTCCCAGTCCCAGAGCTCTCTTTAAAAACACATTTACAACGAATGATACTGCATTCTATCTATCAGTAGTACCTCATCAGCATACTCATTCCAGCTCAGTGACAAAACCCTCCCTACAATCCTACACCAAGTATTCAGAGCATCTGAATGAATATGCATTCATCTCGTATGCAAGGAAGTCCTATTCTTCTTTTGTCTTTTCTATTAAAACGTAAAGAAAGTATGAACGTCCTAAAATTACTGCCATTCCCTATAGGATATGGAAAACCTGATTTTCAAGAGTGCCTGGGCAACTGGACACTCAGTTCCCACTTATCTCCTTATCTGGCATTGAAAAATCTGTCCTGCCACAAAGCTGAATTGTACATTCTGCTGCTGCATCTTTTTACCGAATACTATCTATGCTTCTTGTCTATAATAGTTACATTTGCTTTCAGCAATAATTTTGATAATCTATTAGATTTTCATGGGCCATATCTTGATTTACTAAGCAAATTTAAAACAAACAAACAAGGAAGGAAGGGTGGTTATTCTGGTTAGTCAACTGCCTGCCCAAGAACTACACTTGAGTGTTAGAGTAAGAGGCTTCAGAAGTGATTTAATCTTTGGGCAAAACGCAAACAGTAGAAGCCAGATCCTAAAGGAACACTTTTAGCAGTGACAAAAGACTATCACCACCAAAAATCCTGTCCTATGTGTAATATAGGTCCATGTGCTATATAGCACTTTATGCAAAAAGAACAACAAACTAAGCAAAGTTGTGTTTATAAACTCAACTAAATCCCAATGAACGTGAGTATTCTGTGGCAGGAAGTTAAAATAGGGCCCATTCAGACTATGAATTTAAGAATCCGTTTCTTGAAATTAGAGGTGCACCAGTCCATATCGTATGGGTACCAATAAAAGGAAAAAATTGACATTATAGGTACGTGGCTTTTTTTGGCTGATATGGAAGATAATGTCACTGATAAGCAGGGATCCCAGTTTTCCAAGATAAAAAATTGCAAATTCTCTGATTAAAAACCCCAAAAGCCATGATTAAAATTAAAGGTCCCCCCAGCCCTGCTGATGCCCCTCACTTCCCCCCAACAGCTCTGCTGGGGCTTCTTGCCTCCCACCCACAGCTCCTGCTGTCTTGCCCTGCTGGGGGGTAGGGGGCAGCTGCCAGGGCGATGGGGCCAGGGACCCAGGTCCACAGCTCCCTGCCCCCAACAGAAGGCGGCTGCAGCAAGAGCATGGAGCCAGCTCCCCCACTGCTGCCTGCCTGCTGTGAGCTCAGGCAGGGGCAGAGCTGGCTCCCGATGGCTGCGCGCACTCCTGGGGTCAGGGGGGAACCGTGCCCCAAGATCTATGCAGGGGGGACAGGCTGCGGGCCCCAGCTCCCACCCTGCTTCCTTCCTCCGTGGCTGATGTAGCCCCACAGGCACAACTTGGCATGGCTGGGAACAGTGGGGCTGCCCCAGGATCTCCTTGCCCCCTGCTGCCCTGGCAACACGCCTCCTGCGCCTGCTGCTGCTTTGAGTGGCAGAGCCCCATGTTGCTTCCCTTAGTGCAGCCCTGTGTGCAGGAGGCACATCATCGGGGCAGTGCAAAGCAAGCAGCCACTAGGAGATCCCTGTGAGGCTCTTCTGTCCCCAGTCATGCCAGGTTGCAGGGAGGGGAGCAAGGCGGCAATACAACACCAGCAGAGCTATGGGGGGCCTTTAATGGCAATCTGCCGCCCTGCTCCCTTCCCTGCGACTCAGGGGGCACAGTTCCTGCCGCTGCATGCTCCCTGGAAGGTGGCAAGGGGGGGCATGTGCTCCCTGGATCTATGCATGGGGCAAGGGCAGGCTGCCGCTGTGGGCAGTGCTGGGCCAGGGCTGCGCTAGGGGCAGGCAGCAGCAGTGCTGGGAGGGGAGCTATGGGGAGGCTAGAGCCACCCCAAAGTTCACCGCAGCCCCCCTCCCAGTGCTGCCGCTGCCCACTCCAAGTGCAGTCCCGGATCAGCCCCCCCACCCCGCTGGGAAGAGCCTGGAACTGCCTGTGGCCCCAGCCTGCAGTGGCAGCCCACTCTCACCTCATGCATAGATCTGGGAGGGGCATGTGCGCCCCCATGCCCTCCCTGGGGGTGCGCAGTGGCAGGAGCTGCCCTGCACTCCAGAGACGAGCCTAACAGGGTGCAGGGCCTGGGGCAAATCAGCCTGTGTGGGACCTGGACACGAAGAAGCCGGTGGCAGTGGGGAAGGGGAAGTTTGCAAGTGGCTGGATATGAAACCGGCGGCGGCAGCATGGAGTCACTGGCATTAGGTGGGCCCTGCAGGAGGGGTCATGGCCGCTCTGCCCAGCTCTGCAGAGCCCCCCAAAGCATGGGGCCCGGGGAGGTCACCCTGATATGCCCCTTGCTAGGGACAGCCCTGCCCCCCTTGCCCACCCTCTGGACGAGCTGCTTATGGCCCTATCCCACACCCCGCCCTGCCCCAGCCCCACTTCCTCCCTCATGATGGGAGTCTCGATCTGCCCACCCCCAACAGATTTACCAGCCAGACACTGCTCTCTAAGCTGCCTGGCTACGTATTGACAATTGGATCAGTATTGGCTGATCTGACTCATTAACAGTCTGCCATCCATATCGGTGCACCCCTACTTGAAATCCAAGTCAGCTGTTTTCTCTACATGCTTTTATTTTTAAAGACAGATGTCCTTACCTTTCAAAGCCAGATGCCCTGGATAACAGCACACAAAGCAGCAATACTAACACCCAGAGCAGTGCTACAATAAACACTCCTGGTCCAACTCCAATAATGGTGCCAGCCATTCTGGAAGAGAAAGATGCATCAGCAGACCAACTTGAGCTCAGCACAAAGCCTCCCCTACACCACACAGAATAACCTCCAGAAATCTCCTTTTTCTGAAAACTGTACCTTTAAACAAATAAAAATCAAACACTTTGGCCTTAACAATCCACTTAAAGAAAACACCTTGGAAAAGTAGTGCACAGACATAAAGTTATTTCTGAGACTGCTGATTTTTTATGAGAATGAGACTAACAGTCTCACGGTAGTCACTCTCCAGGTAATGGTATAAAATGCTAGAAATGTAGGAAACAAGATACAATGCTAATAGTTATTTGTTAACTATAGTTAACTAAATTCCTGCTCCAGTCCTAGCTTCGTACAGGATTCATCTTACATGCCTGTTGTAGTGCACAGCAGCACCATGTAACAACAGTTGCTGCATTCCACCTTAAAAGTGGCAAATGAAATGATCATTGCATGTCATCTGCAAAGGCACATATTAAACACATAGACTCATTTGGGATCCTCTGAGGTAAGAACTGCCACCTAGATGCAAGGTAATTATGACTGGAAAATAAATGAAGGTGTGCACCTTAGCCAAGTACACGGAGAGACTTTAGTGTACTGCATACAGTGCTGGGCATTTTCCAAGTTTGGAAGTGACCTTTCAGACTAGCCTGGCTTTTGTAACGATTAATGGTTAAATATCCATTCAGCGCTTCCAATACAAGGTGGGAAAATATGCTGTCACCCACCCTAGACAGACGCGGGACGCCTTCACCCGAGGCCGGTCCTCAGGCAGGACCGTGCTGGGAGCCCGGCGGGCGGACGAAGCGCGGGAGAGCTGCGGCCGCGGGGAGGAGGGACGCGCCGCCCGGCGGGCCCCAGCCTGCTACCGGCGCCGGGTCAGGAGGACTTGTCCCCACGGCTCCCGGCTGCGCCGCCCCACCCGGCCAGCACGGCGACTGCGACCTGACGCCTGCAGCGTCCCCCACGCCGGGCTCCGCCTGGACGCAGGCGCTCCTGACGGGATGCTCGGGAGAACCAATCGCAGAGCAGCTTCTATGGAAGGTTGTTCCACACGCACCAGTCAGCACCCGCCTTTCATCATCTCCCCCCTGCAGTTTCTTCGGGCGACCAGAACCAGCCCTAGAGGGCTCCCATTGGCTGGGGGGCGGCACCGAGCGCCAAGCGGCGGCCCCCATTGGGCAAAGCTGGCTGTGCCATGGTCCCTAGCGGCGGTGTCCGTCGGTCCGGGGCCCCGTCACCCTTCCCCGCTACGTCTCGCTCGGCAAGCGCCGAGGAGCTGGAGCCTGGCCGCCCGGGCGAACGCTGCCGCCGCGGGGCTGCTGCAGGGCGGCAGGGGACTCCGCCGCGGACCCTGCGCTCTGCTCAGCCGGCCTGGGCCTCCTCCACGATTCAGTTGCTGAAAACAGTATCCGCGGGAAAATAGGTTAAACTCCTGTACAGAACATTAGCCAAACCCCAAGATGGCCAGTCTGCTGTGGGTGCTGATGTTACATCCTAAATAAGGGATTTATTAAATCCTTGTCAGACCCTTCTAGCGGTCACAGAGGGAGGGCAACCTCTCCTCGGACTCATGAGCAAATCCGTGTGCTGCCCTGGCCTTCAACTTACCTTCATCCTGTTCTTATATAGTTCCAACGACCAAATTACAAACGCATCAAAATCCATTTCTAAATGGGGTTTTACAATATAAAGACAGTTCAACAATGATCTAGAATCCTGACACACATTTTTACATAAATAATCATCAGTAGCTGAACCTGCAGGCTTTATCCCCATAGCCTAAATCAGTGGTTCTCAACTGTTTTCATATCGGGACCCATTTGTAAGGATGGAGGGCTTGTCCCAAGCCACAGCCCCCTGGCCCTGCTGGTGCCCAGCCCACAGTCCCCTGCCCTGTTGTAGCCTTGGCACCCAGCCCCGTTCCCCAGTGCTGGCAGGCACTTGCCCTCGGCCCCTAGCTGCTTGCAAAGAAGCAGCCCTTGGATTGGCAGATCACCCACGCTGGGAGAAGCCAGAGCCTGTGCTTTTTTGTAGAGGTGCACTAATGCATTGGGCCGTTATCGGATCAGCACCAATACAAAGAAAATTTAATATATCGGAAATCAGCCCATATCAGGCCAATAATTTGGCTGATAAATGGCCAGTGCGTGCAGCTGCAGCACAGCACAGGCGGTGAGGAGCACAGCCTGGTAACATGGAGAGCTGCCTCCAGCTGGTAGGTCTGGTGTGGTGGAAGGGGAGTGGGGAGAGAAGGGACATGGGGGGTGCAGATTAAGGCTCCTGTGAGGAGTGGGGCTGGGGCAGGGGCTGCCCAGCCAAGGCGGGAAGGGTGTGGGACAGAGCGTTTGCTCATCCGGGGGTCGTGGGGAGATGGAGTGGATTCTGCCACTGTGTGCCTCTTGGCCAGGAGCCATGAGTCTGGCAGTCACCCAGTGCTTGTCTGGCGGCTCCCGCCTCTGCTCCCATCAGTTGTCCGGGAGGGCATGGGGGGAGCGCATGCCCCCGGGTCTGTATGGGGCGGGCTGGGGCTGTGCCAAGCTCTTTCTGGCAGGGTGGGGCTGGGAAGGGTCTACAGTGAATTTGTGGCTGCAGACCCCCATATGCCCTTCCCAGTGCAGCCCCGCCCTACCGGGAAGAGCTTAGTGCAGCCCCAGCCCCAACCCACCCCACACAGATCCAAGAGCACATGCTCCCCCCATGCGCTCCCGGACAAGCATCGGGAGTAGCAGCAGGAGCCACTGGACAAGCAGGTGAGTACTGGATGAGCTGCCAGACCAGCGGCTCCAAGCCAAGAGGCAGGAGCTGCCTCCCCTCCCCGCACCCCCTGGATGAGCTGCCGCTCCATCCCACGCCCACCCCACCCTGGCTAAGCAGCCCCTGCCCCAGCCTTCCTCCCTGCAGGGGCCTTGATCTGCCCCGCTATGCCCCTTCCCTCTCCTCTCCTCTTCAACCACACCAGACTTACCAGCTACAGGGAGCTCTCCAAGCTGCTGGGCTGGTATTGGAAATCAGATCGGTATCAGCTGATACGCCTCCTTAAAATTCAGCTATTGGTATTGGCCACAAAAATCTCTATTGGTGCACCCCTACTTTTTTGCTTACTTGATCTGCTCATCTCATTTATCCCCTCATTCGTCAGAGCACCCGAGGGTGCCCCTGGCTGAGACTCACTGCTCTAAGCTACTGAAGATTCCCTGAGGGCCTCAGTAAGTGGCACAAAGCAGTCAGTGGCATGGGGGGCCCTGCTGGCATGGAACCAGAGCTGGTGCTGCCAGGAGAAGGGGGATGAGTGCTGCATGCCTCAGGCTGAGCACTACTGAGCACTAACTGGAGTCAGACGGGCAGCTGGGGGGCAGGAGGCAGGGCCTTGTGATAAGCTGCCCCCCTAGCAGGCCTCAGTGTAGCCAGTGCAAGTGGTGTGGCACCTACACAGCAGAGCAGTCGAACACCCATCCCCATGGAGAGCATGGAGGCTGCACAGCTTGGTGCCAGCCACAGCTACCAGGAGGACCAGTCCCAGCTGCAGCCCCCCAGAGACCCTGTGGATGAGCTGCAGTGGTGAGGGGCTGGCAGGCTGGGCTCGGGCCAGGGGTGGGTGGTGCTGCAGCCTAGCAGGATTGGCAGAGCCCCGCACCAGCTGCTAGACTGGGGCAGAAAGCAGTGGGACTTGACACCCCACCACCACTCCCACCCAGACAGTCCTCAAGCCCTGGCCCTCCAAACACTTACCTTCTTCTGGCTTCTGGGGCTGCTTCCATACCCCTGCCTGCATGCCAGCCATGCCTCAAGCAGCCCCTTGCAGGCTGGAACACTGCCAGCATGCAAAGGAAAACCCACGCTTTTGCACGTTTTTCTGCCACTTGCTCGTGACCCTTTGAGATATCGTTGCTACCTAACCCATTTTTGGATTGTGATCCACAGGTTGAGAAATGCTGGTCTAAATTACACCCACTGCTGCCAAAATTAATAACTGACAGGGAGAAAGCATAATTACGTATGAAACAGCCCATATGTAGAGACAAAGAAAATCTGTGTGTTTATTCTTCCCGTTCAGTTCCTGGAGATGACTGAAGATCTCTGCTGGACCGCAGATGGTACTTGAAGGAATCTTGAATGCTAAGCTTAGTAAGATATCCTCAATTTCCCTCGACTAGATTCTACTCTGTCACATGTGAATGCATAGGAAAGTTTAATCAAAATTAGTGCCGAGCTGGAATGAGAAGGTGATATGAGAGCTGGTGTAATTTTATCTGAAGAATGTTTTGATTAACAGAGACTGAATAAGAATTAGATTTCACAAAAATAGCAAATTGTATTGTTTCTTTGAGAAGCTGGCATTCAGACTAGCTGCTTTTGATGCCAAGCAGGAAGATGCAAACAATTATATTGTGTGATATTAGAGGGTCTATTCTTGTTACTTTTCATTTAATATATTTCCAGAGCAAATTATTAAATCAAGATTTTCTATGGTATGGACCTGACAAAATGAGACAATAGAACGGGAAATCAAAACATCAAGTCTTCCCTTAGCGTTACTTTCTCATTATGTTTAATGAAACATCCCTTTATGTACATTTTTTTTCTTGGAGATGGACTCACTTTTTAAAACTGGCTTCAACAACATTCAAACAAGAACTGTACACTGTTACTCAGAATATTTACTGGTTTAATCAATCAGAAGATCCTTGAACTGAAAGTATAACTGGATATCTGAAGAGCTACATTGGGTTTCCTATATTCATATCAGAAGTAGTGCTAGACTCACTTCACCTACTGATCCCTAAAGGAGTTTGGCTCTTAAACTGAGGGTGTGCAGACATTCATGTGAAGCACATCAATGAAAACTTCCTGTCAATGTGAGAGCTCAGTTTATCAAGCATAGTGATCATTGGGTTCAATAAATAAAGTCATACACAAAGGAGGAGAAATAAACAATTAGTATGAAGAGCAGTAAACTAACCTCTGCAGTCCCTTTGGCCACATCCAGACAAGTGAGTATGTGCCTGTTGCAGTACCTCAAAGCAGTCTGAGACGCCGCAAGAGGCATACTAGGAATGAAAAAATGTTCCCCACGCTGCATATTTTCTAGGAAATCCCAATATAAAAAAAATCACACTCTAGGAAAAAGCGGAGCAGGGTGCACTCTTGGAGGATGTGGCACCAACCCTAATTTTTTTTTCTCTTGTGTGATGCAGCTGTATCACACTGCAGACTCAGTATTACTGAGTCTGTGATCCACCAAGACTTTCAGATCATTCATTTTGTATCTGTGTTTTTGATTATTCTTTCCAAGGCATAACAACTTGTTTTTTGTCAGCATTTGCATTGGTCATGTTAGCTTCAGCCCCACCTTCCAAAATTTCAAGATATTTCACGTATAACCTGAAATGTTCACAATCTTTTCCAATTTTGTGTCATCTGTAAGCTTGCTTAAGAAACTTCCTGTGCCAGCATCCAGATAATAAATGCATCAAATAGCACTTGGTCCAAAACAAACCACTGTGGGACTCCATTAAAAACCTCTTGCCGCTCTGACATGAATCTGCTAATAAATGGAGTGGATGAGGAAGAGGAGATGGGATTTTCTTCACCCACCCTAGCTCGTGGGATCCCAGTTCAGGGCTTCAAACCACTTAGTCCAGGGGTTGTCAATGGGGTACTTGGGAAGGCCCTAGGTGTACATGCGAACGGATGGGGATGGAGCACCACTACCCACCACGCTGAATAAGCTGGGGGGGGAGGGCAGTGCCGCCTGCCTGTGGATCACACAGATGCCACCCAGCTGGCCAGAGCATGGGAGGGAAGGTCGCATGCGGAGGCTACTGCCGCCACCCACCACCCTGTGCTGGGTCCAGCTGTGCGTCCAGCTGTGCACCACCCCGTACCCTCTGCTCTGTGTCCAGCTATATGCAAACCCCTCCCCCCTTCAACTCCGTGTCCAGGTGCTGGGCAGTACACTTACTAAAAAAGGTTGAACACCGGTGACTTAGCCCATTCCCTTCTGGCTCCCATGCCAAAAGTTTCTTCGTTCATCCCAGCAGCTATGTTAGCCTGGTGGAGAGGACAGGGCTTTTCCTGGAGTAACATATGCCTGGGAGCCCAGCTATCCCTCCATTCCCTGCTGGCTGTAGTTTGCTAGCTAAGGCAGAAGCTGCGCTGGCTAGGTCACTTGAAGCTGGGGGGATGAAACTTTCCCCAAGCAGCACTGCCTTGGCTCTGGAGAGTCTGGTTTATGGCTCTGCACTGTTTACCCTTACCCATCTCCTTTTAATCTCCTCACTGGCCCTTTTTCCTTGTTTTTTTTTGCCCTTTTCTTCTTTACTGGTTTGCTCCTCCAACCTCCTTCTGCAAAGGGAACTCCCAGCCTAGCCTAACAAGGTTCCCTCGGCACAGCTGCTGAGTGAATGAAACAGGAAACAAAGTGGGGGTGGGGGGAGGGAGCAAGGGTGTCTGGGCCAGTGCATGTCCTCTGGGTCTGTTCCTGGCTCCAGTAACTTCCCAAGTAGTAAAGGGAGGTTAACTAGTCTGTAGTTCCTCACTTAAAAAAAAAGCAGTGGGGGGGGCACTATGTTGGCCTTTTGCCAGTCCTCTGGAAACCTGCCAGTCTCCATGACTTTATGAAGATCATTGTCAAGGGCTCCAAGATCTCCGCGGGTTCCTTCAGCACCCTGGAATAAAGTTAATCAGACCCTGTTGATCTGAATTCAGACCCATCAAAAGCAATCTGACTGTCTCTTGTTCTCCCATGCCTCAGCTTGTCAAAGTTTAGAAACAGGTGTAAACCAAACACTCTTGTGATAAACATCTGCTGAAAAGAATACAGAATGTGTTAAATTATCTCCCCAGATAAAGAAGCTAGCTGCTGTAAGTGGGTGCAACAGGGAGGGCCTTTGGCACTGCACAGGGTTCAAAGCCCATCCTTTAGAGCTTGGGTGTCAAACTCATCTGGATGTCCAGGGACCGTCCACAGGCTGGATAAACAGGCCATATCTTTATTAGTGACTTGAATGATGGGGTCAAAAGCAACCTGTTCAAATTTGCTGGTGACACCAAGATTTTGGGTGAGGTGGACACGCTAGTAGGGAAGGACAGATTACAGCAGGACCTGGACAGGTTACAGGAGTGAGCTAACGAAAATGGGATGGGTTTCAATACAGACAAGTGCAGGGTGCTGCACTTGGGCAGTAGGAACCAGCAGCACACTTATAAGCTGGGAAACTCCTTCCTCAAGAGCACGGTGGCAGAAAGAGATCTTGGAGTCATTACTGACTCCAAGATGAACATGGGCTGACAATGCGAGGTCACGGTCAGTAGGGCTAACCGCACCTTGGCATGCATCCACAGATGCATCTCAAGCAGGGCCAAGGAGGTGATCCTCCCCCTCTAAGCAACACTGGTCAGGCCGCAGCTGGAGTACTGTGTCCAGTTCTGGGCCCTGCACTTCAGGAGGGATGTGGACAGCATTGAGAAGATCCAGAGGAGGGCCACCCACATAATCCAGGGACAGCAGGCAGACCCTACCAAGAGAGGCTATGAGACCTTACCCTATTCAGCCTTCAAAAGAGAAGGCTGAGGGAGGACCTGGTGGCCATCTATAAACTCACTAGGGGGGACCAGCAGGGTTTGGGAGAGACTTTGTTCCCCCCCGAGTGTCCCCCGGGGTAACAAGTAATAACGGTCACAAGTTGTTAGAGAGTAGATTTAGACTAGACATCCAAAGGCACTACTTCACGGTCAGGGCGGCTAGGACCTGGAACCAGCTTCCAAGGGAAGTGGTGATGGCTCCTACCCTGGGGGTCTTTAAGAGGAGGCTTGACATCTATCTGTCTGGGGTCATTTGAGCCGAGTTTTCTCTCCTGCCCAGGGTAGGGAGTCGGACTAGAAGATCTACAAGGTCCTTTCCGACCCTACTTCTATGAATTGATGAATCTTTGACACCCCTGCTTTAGAGAGCTACAATAGATGTGCAAACTGCATTTCAAGAGAGCTTTTCCCCGCCAGGAACCTGTTTGTACAATTCCTCATTTAAGTGACTGTCCTAGTAGCTCCTTTTTGTTGCACAACACTGTTTTCCAGTTTGCAAGCAATTCCTGAACTGTGCACATCTCAGCTTTGTCTTTTACTCCTATCCTGATTTTTGGTTCTCAGTCTTTGCTTCATGATCCTGTGGTTCTTGCCCCTTGCTTCCTGTATGCTCGGTCTAATATTGTTACTTTGCCAATTTTGACTCCTGAACTTCAATAATTTTCTATGGCACAGACAGAAGTGTGGCTCCCCACTGTAACTGAGAATGCTTTGCAGGAAGCATTCAAAGTTACAGTGGTTCCCCGGATCAAATAGAAGATACTGTCAGTTCCAGGGGGGAGGGGAATCTAGCTGCTGGTTGGGAGTCTGCAGCCAGGTTCCCCTAGCAACAGCTCCTCCTCTCTCCCAGCCTGTCCCCATTTCAGAATGGGAGGTGGGAAAGGAAGGAGAGGCAGCTCATTCTAGGGCTTCCCCAGCCAGTGCTGGAGGTTGGGGTGAGCAAATTGGAGCCCCCCTGAGTTGGGGTAGGGGGCTCCACTACACCTGCCCCACCCTCCAGCAGGAGCTGAAAAACCCTAGACTGAACTCCCTAGCATAGGCAAGTTTTGAAACATTCTCATCTGACCTCTCATGCAACGAGGGTTCAGATTTTTGTCTGATCAGCCATTTTGGAAGCTGTCTGTAGTCATGCACTTGTGTTTGGTTATGCACCTGCCTGCCTCTCCTATGGCCGAATGGTGAGCTGTTGGTGGGCCCTGAGCTGTGGGGGGGCTCTGGTGCTTCCCACTGCAGTGCTGGAGCCCCCCAGGACTGCCCAGATGGGGTGCTAGTAGATGGGTGCTGCCTGTGAAGTGTTGCCACCATGGAGGGAAGCACTGGGATCCCCCACAGCTTAGGGCCCACTGGCAGCTCACGCCCCAGCCATGGGAGACATAGGCAGGCTGCAGGAGAAAAAAAAAAAAAGATCAGGCTTCTCATTGCTTCCCCGTCTCTTCCCCCTCCCCAACAGTGAACAAAATCCCCAGTTTTGTTTTGTTTTTAATTTTAAAATGCATTCCCTCCCCTTCCCCAACCATTTCTGACTTTTTCTCTCCCTATTTCCTGTAGATAAGTATAAGTAAGTTAAGACATAGGATAAGCTTCAACATTTTAGTTTGGTAGTTATATTTCTTTTGCTTTTTCTCCTTCTTTATATTGTATAATATGTTTATATTGATTTTTACTATTCTATATTACTGTTTTACTGGTACTGTATGTTTTAGGTCTATATATGTAAGTTAGCGTAAGTCATGTCAAGTTTCCATCTTGTCCCCATGCCCTGTTGCATAACCTATGACTCATACCTGCTCCTCCTATGTAACTTGGTTCCTGAATGAATGGGGATGAATGAGGGTGCTTGAGAGACAATGGCAGTAGGTCTAAAAATAGCTCCTTCTGAATGACTGAACCATCAACACCAATACCTGGACCAAACGACCCAGCCATTGGAACCACCCTCAGCAATCAAGAAACAAAAGATGAGGCAACTCACCATTGTGCCAAAGCTGCACATGCTCAGTAAGAACACCTGGAACCCTCTGGAATAGGAGATCATAGGTAGTCTGCCCCATAAAAAGGGATAGTGAAGACTGACTCCTTGGGACTCCCTCTCCATCTGGACCAGCACCATGCCACACCACCTTTCCACCCAGAGGCCCTGTCAGCGACCCTGCTCTGGACAACCCCTGCTGGACAAAGATCCCTTTCCAGCCTGGATAGGTAGCTATCACTCCACCCTCTCTTCAACCAAGGACTTGGACTCTGTTTCTCTTCCCTACCTGGACTCCAACCCTTCCACTGAGTCTCTTTCTCCTGCTGCCATTGTGAGTGCTTGTGTGTTTGTGTGTGTGTGAACCAATAGCTTCATGGGGCTGTGTAATGTGTTGTCTGTTTAATAAACCTGTTATTGTGAAACCCCAAGTTGGGTTTTTGTCTGTTTTCTGACTGTTTCCTCCTTGCCACCACTTATCTGCTCATCAAACTCCCACCTTTCAGCCTCTGTTTCCAGCCCCAGGCTCCCAGGTTTCTGCCTCAGTTTCTTTCCTGGCTGTCTCCTCCTTGCCACTGGGCTTTTTCACTTGCACCAGTGACCTTGAGTAACCCTGGGGCCACTTGATCTTAAGTAACCCCAAGCCTCAGTTCCTCAGCGCAGCCCAGCTTCTCTCTCATCTACCAGTTCTAATCCCAGTTCCAGCAACTTTCACTCCTTACACTTTCTCTCTTACCTTAACCTTTCCTCAGGTATCTCAAGTACCCCAATCACACACATACATACCATACCATCCAAGTTAGGAACTCACCTGTGTGTATGTGTAGGTGGGTGGTATGTGTGTGAACTGGTGAATACACACACACACGTGTGTGTGTGTGTGTGTGTGTATGTATAAATATATAGGTCATTGTGTGCATGATGTATGAATTAGTGATCCATGTATGTGTAAGGAGTGTGTGGGTATTGACAACTAATTGTTATCTAATTTTTGGTGTGTAGTGTGTATGTGCTTGAATTGGTGATAGATATGCATGTGCCTAGGCTGGTTTGGATGTGTATGTGCCTGAGTTGGTAGTATGTGTGTGTGTGTGCATGCACCTAATTGATTTGTGTGTTTGTATATGTGCAATTGTGTCACACCCAGTTTAAAATGGGGGTTTATATCTTTTGTTGATTTTCGTGGGAGGCTGGGGGTGGAGGTAGTAAAACACATCAACAGTTTTCAGCTGTGTAGATTAGCATTTGCTTTAGTGTGTTGGATCTCTAATCTCATACATATAGGGTTTTTTTTGTAACGATAAATCCAATGAGACTTAATAGTCACTAGAAATGATAAAAACCCCTTCTTAGGAGAAAGGTTAACAAAATAAACCATTAAACATTGTAAAAGTTTTTGATGGAAATAAAGACTGAATTTAAGAATAAATACTCTCACTGATTTTGTATGGTATGGGCTGGTGGGGATGTGTATTGTAAAGATAAACCAGACCGCAAAAAAGCTGACCTGTGTGTTCAGAGCTCTGCATATTCTCACAGATTTTGTATGGTATAGGGTGGTGGGGGTGTGTGTTGTAAAGATAAACCAGACCTCAAAAAAGCTGACCAGTGTGTTCAGAGCTCTGCAGGTTTTAAGACTAAAGTTATCTTTTACCAAAAGGCCTGTTGTAAAGATAAAGTTAATAAGGCTTAATCATCACTAGAAATGATAAAACAAAATAAACCAGTAACTATTGTAAAGGTTTTTGATGGAAATGAAGACTGATTTAAAAATATATATTATTACAGGCCTTGTATGCTATGGCTGTGAATTTTCCAAAAACCAGGGGTATGTTGTAAAGATAAATCAGACCAGAAATAAGCTGACCTCTGTGTCCAGATCTCTAGATATTTTAAGACTAAAGGAATGGAGTTATCTTTTAATGGTGACTCCATTTTAAAACATTTATATTTTACTTTATACATACACTATTTTCCTTACTGTATTATTTAGTTTTTAATACAGAGGACTTACTTATTGTACCATTTCATTTATATTACAAAGAGCTTATCTAGTGGGAAAGCCACATGAAATTTTACCACAGCAAGGTAAAAATTATTTTTAAATGGTGGGTTATTTGTGGCTGTGTTAATATAATCACACTAAGTTATAACAACTATTGGTAACCATTTGTTTTCAAACAGAACCTCTTCTTCTAAAATAGAGAAGCAGAACAAACACTTGCAGTCATGTTTTTATCCAGTAGTAAAAGGCAATTTTTCTGAAATCAGCTTTTGAAACTCTGTGTGTTTCTTGTGGGAGGATAAGTTGTGTGTGTATGAATTAGTCTCCCCAGTGAATATAGAGGGTGGGGTTAAGCACATTTTAAATTTGTAGTGTGTGAGGAAAGTGAATTCTCAATGCTGAGATGTAAATTTTATATTTCTTAAGTGATCACATGCACCACTCTCAAAGAAGAGCAGGGGCCAGGGCGGAGACCTCTAAAAACACAACAAAAAACCCACAGAAATGCTCAGCCTGCAGATCATAACATCCAAGGAACAGAAGACCACTAGGACAGACAGAAGGGCATGGCTGCTCAGAGGAAAACCCGCCACCTACCTCTGAGAAAACCATATGTAAAAACATCTCCAAAACAGGTGATCTGGGCCCTGCGAATAAGAAACCCAGGACTGGTTGCTCACACAATTTAGAGAAAGAGGAGAGTCTTTCTCCTTTTTTGAAAGATCATGATTATTGTGAAAAAAAGAGGGTAGGTTTTCAGGGTGGGGGCAACCACTTTGTCTTGAAAGATCATGATTATTGTGAAAAAAAGAGAGGGGTTTGGGATGGTGCTGGCAGAGTGTGCAGTGCACTTTGAAAGATCATGATTACTACTGGAGCAAAAGGGTAAATGTTACTCAGAGAGGAGGTAGTCTGTGTAACTTGGACAGCAGTCGTGGCATATATCATAAGAGGGGGATTCATGGCAAACCCGGGGGTAAGAATGGGTGGCTAACCAGCAAGTGGCTCACGGGGTGAAAAGTAAGGGCCTGGTTAAAGAGGAGCGCGGGGAAGGCTAAACACCAGTTGAAAAAAATAAGAGATCCCCTAGTAATGGCGCTTTAGAAGGCCCCTCAATTGCTTCCCCTGCTCCCAGGCCTGACCCTCCCCTAGGACCCATGGAGCCAGAGAGGGGAGATGGTCACTATGATTCCTTTAGAGCGCCCCTCAAATGTTCCCTGGCCTCCCAGGCTTGACCCACCACCAAGACCTGAAGAGTCAGAGAATTGGGATAATGAATCTGGTGTAGAAGGCACTTTAGAGGACCCCTCAAGCACCCCCCAGTCCCCTGAGTCAGCAGAGGATGTTTTACCCGACCTATATATGGTGCAGGTGAGAAGGCAAGAGTGGTGTGTAGCCAGGTTTGGGGGCATGAGGTACACTGAGGAGTTCCATTTTGTGAATCTGGAGCATGTGCATTACACGTGGCATACGAAACCATAAGCACAGGGGTAGAAGAAATTGTAGCAGAACTCTGCCAGACAGTCATGGGCAATGACTATGCCCAGTTATGTATTCAGGCAGATAGCATGGCAAACTGTTTATACTCTTGATCTATTAATTTAAACCAGCTGACCACAGAGCTGTTTTTAGATTAGATCAGTAACCTCT
Organism: Crocodylus porosus; assembly: GCF_001723895.1. NCBI lineage: Eukaryota > Metazoa > Chordata > Crocodylia > Crocodylidae > Crocodylus > Crocodylus porosus. The sequence goes on along the minus strand of NW_017728945.1, from coordinate 3,333,690 downwards.
TACAAAGCCAGAGAGAAATATTGCTTGATTTTAAATTTCAGCTTGTTGTAGTCATTATGAGAGGTGTGGGTGGTGGGAGCTGTAGCGTTATAAGCTCTATCCCCTATTCCCAGATCACTGCAAAAAAGAGAAAGTATTTAATCGATTTGCATACCTATGATACTAACCTGTGCTTTGTAGGCACTCTGTTGGCTGTTACAAAATGTAGAGGGGCCAGAGATACCAAACTGCTAGATGGTGCCAAAGAACTGCACAGGAAGAAATTAGGCATGTCTATATATCAAAAGGTCATGCTCCACCAAGTACCTTTGTTTGAAGACCCCGAACAGGTTAACATTCATATAGTGATACATAAGGAAAAGAATGGGTGGAGTTTATTTCAAACAGAGGACGCACCCAGATACCCCAACACCTGTTTTCTTCTGCTGCATGGTGAACATTATTATGATATTTTATATGTGAAAAAGATGTTTTGCATGAGAAAGTACCGCGATGTTTGTCAGACGTTGTGCAACCAAAGCCATGCTTGCAGGTTCCAATGTTGTCTTTGCCTGAGCCGGAACTGAGCTGAAAACATGGGCAACAACTTGCTACCGTCCACTTGCTTTAGTTCCTGATGATAGAGTGCTGTAGTTTATCCCTGATAGAGCACTGTTGTATCACGATTGTTTTAGATGTGTCCCCAGTGGGGTTTGCCCCATAATCTAGAACAAGATCTCTCAAGGTTTCAAAGTTGACTTTTTCACAGTTGGCCACATTCAGGGTAACCCCTTTGATCTTCAAGCAAACCTTTCCCCCAGACAACTTGTGCCCTAATTGTAAGCTGTTCTGTCGTTCCAAAGAAGCTTAGAAAGGCACATGGCCCTGGCCTCTGAAAAGTGGATCGAATGTCTGACTAAAACTCTGTGTAATGAGTGTAAATCTTATGTGAACAAATAGCATGAGTGCAAAGGGAGGCAGTACAAACAATGTTATGGGAAAATCATGGATGTAAACAAGCACTAGTGCTTTATGCACCAGATTAAAGAGCCTGAAGAAGGCAAGGAGTACATTTTTTATTATTTTGAACGTGTGCAGGAGACGGGAATGCATGTGCCCAACTACATTTTTACAATGGAGCTAAAGACAGGGGAAAAAAACCCTCAGAAACCTGCAGGCAAAATCCCCAAAAAGGCTTGTAAAGCTAAGCCCAAAAAGCCACAAAGCACTTGGGAGTTTAGCGGCAAAGAGTATCTGTCTGATTTTATTAAGGTCTTTATGGATAAAAAGTTCAAGGACTACCTTCATAGCTCACAATGCCAAAGCCTATGATGGTTACTTCATTGTTAGCCAGTTATTGAAGGAAAAAAATGGGTGTGAAACTAATCACCTAGGGCAACGAACTCATGTGCATTGAAGTGACCAGGCGAGGCATCCGTTTCATAGATTAAACTTTTTGCCAGTGAAACTTAGTAGGCTTCCACAGGTGATGGGGTTTGGAGTATACAAAGGTTATTTCCCACATTTTTTTAATAGGGCAGAAAACCAAAATTATGTGAGGCCTCTCCCAAAAGTGGAGTACTATGGCATTGAAAATATGATGGCCGGTGAGAAAGAACAATTTTTAGAATTATATCAGAATAACCACGATAAGACCTTTGACATGTAAAAGGAGCTGGCCCATTATTGTCAGCAGGATGTAAACATTTTATAAGAGGCCTGCTGCCTCTAGAGGGATGAGATTATGAAAATGACACAGGGGGTAGACCGAGTGAAAATAGATGGTGAACTCCAAAATGCAAAACATTGCACAGATCTTTTCCAATACATCACGCTGGCCTCCGTCTGCATGGCCATGTACAGGTTTATGTTTTTGGAGCCACAGACCATAGCGCTTCTCCCTCCAGACAACTATCATGGACAAAGAGGTTTTCAACTCCATCTATCGAGTGGCTAATGTACATTTTGGAGAAAGAAAATATTCAAATTTGACAAGACTTACAGGGTGGGGAATCTCAGGTAGGCCCCTATTTTTTAGACAGCTATGCCAACATTGATGGGGAACCTACGACATTTGAATTTAACGGATTTTTTTTCACAGTTGTGTCACTTGCTACAATGAGAAAGACCAGAACCTGTTGACAGGGACCACCTACGGGTTTCTGAATTACCAGGCATTGCACAAGACAGATTATCTCAAGAGAGAGGGGTTTACCATTAAGACCATTTGGGAGCACGAATGGAGGGCTCTGTTAGAAACAGATGGGGAGCTTGCAGATTTTTTAAGCAGAACCCCACTGCCTTCTCCACTGGTGCCTACAGATGCTCTTTTTGGGGGAGAACTAATGCCATTTGTATATATCACCAAACTAAACCCAGCGAACAAATACACTATTATGATTTTACCAGTATTTACCCCTTTACCCCTTCAAAACCAAAATGAAGGAATACCCAATTGGACACCCTGAAATCATTCAATTTCAGTTTGACAATTTCCAACGCCTATCGAGTTTTTTTGGAATAGCCAGGGTGAAGCTGTACCCACTGCAAAACTGTTTTTTCCCCATGCTACCCATCAGGGTGAACAGGAAACTTATGTTCATGCTGTGATGACTCTGCGTGGAAACAAGACAGCAAAAGTCTGACCACACTGATGAAGAGGGCCCTCCTGGGTATATAGTGCATGCCAGAATTGAATAAAGCTATCGCCAAGGGGTATAGAGTAGCTCAAATCTAAGAAGTCTGGCATTTTGCCGAGAGGGCTGGCACCCTTTCTTCACACTACATAAAAATTCATCTCCGACAGAAGCAGGAAGCCTTGGGCTACCCCACCCGGTTTACTAACCAAGAAAAACAAGAGAGACACAAGAGAGATAATTCAAATTTTTGAAATTTCTTTCAAAAAGAAGGCATGACCTTATGCCCAGAGTATATAAAACCCACCCCGCAATGTGCCAAATAGCTAAATTGTTTCTAAATTCTTTGTGGAGTAAATTCGGGCAGAGAACCAACTTGCCCGACACCAGCATCGTGAGAAACCCCAAAGAACTCTTTGGCTACCTCTTTTCTCCTGCCTATGAAATTTCTTCATGTGACTTTATTGATGATGAGGCAGCCTGCGTGTCTTGGAAGCACACCAAAAAGTGTTACATGCTCTTGGGTAACACAAACACCTTTATAGCCTGTTTCACCACCTTAGAGTTGTATGAACTGTTAGCTTGCAAGGCTGGTGTCTGTGCCATGACATAGATTCTGTGATATTTGTGAGCTGTGAGGGAGATTGAAACCCACTGCTAGGTGATTATTTGGGCGAGCTCACCAGCAAAATCCCATCAGATGAACACATCACAGAATTTGTGTCGGCTGGCCCAAAAACCTATGGGTACAAGTTGTCCAGGGGAAAGGTTTGCTTGAAGATCAAAGGGATTACCCTGAATGTGGCCAACAGTGAAAAAGCCAACTCTGAAACCTTGAGAGACCTTGTTCTAGATTATGGGGCAAACCCCGCTGGGACACATCTAAAACAATTGTGATACAACAGCGCTCTATCATCAAGAACCAAAGCAAGTGGACAATAGAAACCAAAATCTTGAGAAAAATGCAGAAAGTTGTTTATGACAAAAGGGTCCTCACAGAAAACTTTAACAGTCTCCCCTATGGTTTTTGAACATGGATATGTGCTGGAAGCACCCCTTTTCTGTGATTTTAGCAGGCCCTGGCAACTGTGAAAGTAAGGCCCTGGTAACTGAAAAAGTTACTTCATTTAAAACCTTCTGGATCACGCTGATACAATGGTGTCTGCTATGCCTGAGAATATGGTGTGGTGCTATAGCTGTTGGCAGCCTTTGTATAAAGAACTGCTTTGTAAATATCCTTTTATCAAGTTTGTGGCGGGTCTACCCGACAGTCTCAACAATGACTGTTTGTTTCCTCCTAATAAAATAAATCTGGTTGTGGTAGATGAATTGACGGACTCTGCTTGTGACAGTGGTGAAATCGAGAAAGCCTTTACCAACTACGTGCATCATCGGAATCGTAGCATTATGTATATAATTCAAAATGTTTTCTGTCAAGGGAAAAGGAGCTGCAGCATTACCCTTAACACAAAATACATGGCTTTGTTTAAAAACCCCAGGGAGAAGCTACAGACAGTGTCCCTGGTTTGGCAGATGTACCCAGGTAAGACCCAGTTCTGTATAGAAGCTTTTGAGGATGCCACTAAAACACCTTATGGGTGTCTGGTGGTAGATTTAAATGGTTCTACCCTGGACGCTTTTAGATTAAGAACCGGCTTTTTCCTCCCAACCAACCTGCTGCTTAGACTTAAAAAAAAACAGTGGGTAGGAATAAAAAGAGATGATGTAGCCTCTTCTTAGCTCTCAAGACAGTGGAAGGGAAACATGTCTAACCGTGTAAAAAGAAATTTGTCTCTCTTTAAACTGCTTCTTCAATCCTCCCCACAGCAGAGAAAAGCTATACTCTGCTCAGCCTCTGACGATTTAGTAGAGGCCACTGCAGAAATTGCTCTGAACGCCTTAAAAGGAAACATCCCTTTGACACCGCATCAAATTCATGTGCTGAAAAAGAGATCATAAAAAACCTAAGAACAAAAGACTGAAGGTTAGTTTCAAAGGCTGGTGCCCTCCCTTCTTCCCCTTGTTTACAGGGTTGCCTTATGTCATTTAAGATTGCCATAAAGGAAAGATTTATGGCCTTGGGTTTGAGATGTGAAAATGGTAAATCCGTGGATGAGGAACACAAGCCATCAGAAAGAAAAACCACCTTCAAAAGTCATTCGGTGCATGCCCCAGCAGGACACCTCCCTTAGCGTATTCCAAGTATGATCGTCTTTGGGAATCTGCTTTCAGGAACTCAGCCAACAAACCAGTTTCAGAGTTACATTTCACCCGGTGTTTTAAGGAATGTTCTCACCAGTAAACCCTCTGGAACATGAGACAAGGCAGAAGCAGCATTCTCATGATACCAAGTCAAAAAGAGAAAAAGTTGACCCAATCCTTCAAACACACATACAAAAGTTGCATAGTAGCCTAGAGTTGCTCTAGCCAGCCTAATAACTTAACTGGATTCCAATTGTTACGGCTTCATATCCTGTTACATCATTCTGGAAACAACACTCCAACCTTCTACACGTTTAGGTTAGGACAGAGGTAAATCTTCAGAGATAAAGTTTAGAGATGACACAAAGATGGGAAGAAAAAGGAAAAAAATATATACGTTACTCACTTAAAATTCCCTGGCTAAAATGGTCACCTTCCAAAGAAGGAAAGAAGGTTTTTTTAATACAGTCAAATGCTAAATAAAGACATTTGGAAACAAAGAATATCTCTTATATATGTTATAGCTGCAAGATGCAAGAATCTATCTTGGAAAGCAGTGAATCTGAATAAGACTTACAGGTGAGCATAAATAATCTTTGACATGAGCTTTAGAATAGACAAATATTAAGTAGAAATACAGAACTTCCTCCTGTGCATACCATTGATAAGACTGATATAAGAATGCCATTTCTAGTTCTGGTGTCCTTATTTCAAAGACAAATACTGGAGAGTTAAAAGGAAAGCAACAAAAAATGATCGGGGGCTAGAAAGCTAGACTTACTGTCTTAAAAGTTGAGCCCCAAGAAGCTCAACTTTTTACTTACCAAAATGTAAACTGAAAGGTGATTTGCTCATTATGTGCAAGTACTTATATCAGGATTGTGAGGTCTTCTCAATCTTGTTGATCAAAGCTTAAGACAGTCTAAGGCTGAAAGTTGTATTTAGAAAAATTCATCTTCTAAGCAAAATGTAGTTTCTTACTGAGTGTCCATAGTCATTGGAACAATTTACCCACAGAAGTGATTACCTCATTGCTTATGACCATTAAGGAATAAGGGGGTTTTGTGTGTTTGTTTTTTAAAAGATGTGCTTTAATCAGGCTTCTGGGGCAGGTGAGGGTGGGAGGGTGGACGAGAACCTCTGGCCTGTGTGGACAAGGGGTTGATCTGGCTGGCCATGATGGCTCCTTTGCTCTTCGAGCCCGGTACCCTATCAGACTCCCTGTTCAACCCTTTCCTTCATAGGTTTATGGGAAAAGGGAATTACTTTTATTGTCCTCAAGATGCTCATAACATTTTCAGCTGTGGATTAAAACAATGTTGATTGTCAAGTCCCTTTTTTCAGGGCTTCAGGTAGTTATTCTCAGATGTCAGGAACAATTTAGTCTCTATTCACAGTTGGCTATTTGTATATTTGCTCTTCATCTGAAGCACCAGGGAAAGGGACCAAATAGAGTGCACTAGAGGTGTGAGGAATGACTTTCCTAATCAATTTCTTGCTATTGCTGGGGCACTGGGGATACCTCAGTCTCTCCTGTTCTCTGTCTGTGGCACAAAATGTTTAGTTTTCTGAAGACTTAATAGTTCCAGTCTAACTCAAGTTTTTCTGCTTAGATAAAAGGTATCTCTGGGTAAAATTTAATGGTCTGTTAAATACAAAAGGTGAGACAAAATGATCTGATAGTCTCACCTGACTTTAAAATCTAAAAAAACCCCTGATGCCATGGAATTAGGCTGTGGAGTAAGAAGTACTTGGGGAATTGATTTAGAAGTCTTAGCACAGTTGTAAAACTCAGTTTTACAGCTTTAACTCAACAATTCTAACTACATTACCAAATATTACAATTGGAAAAAAATAAGCACTGATGCAAGTATTATATATCTACATATCTATATCTATATCTATCTAAATATATAGATATAGATATTTATATTTAAGTATATATAGATATATATAAAACTCTCTTTCTCTCTCTCTCTTTCTCTCTCTCTCTCTATATATATTTAACTTTCTCTCTTTCTTCTGGTACCACTGAGGCCTCCTC
>NW_017728945.1:3307721-3326643 GCF_001723895.1 Crocodylus porosus | reverse complement strand
GGGAGGATAGGGGAAGCATAGCCTTTCTTTTAATGCATCTCCTTATTTTAACATGATGTAGTTCTAAAACTTTACAGTCTTACCAATCTGTCTGTTTTTATCCTCTGTTCTAGCCTCCTCCCTCAGACTTGACAGCTGGCCACCCGAGGAATGATTCCCAGTACACTAGCAAATAAGCCTATATTAGGAAAGGAGCTGAGGGAGTTCCACTGAGGGCAACATATGCATTCGTGCCCTGATAGGACCTGAACTATGCTGCTGATGTATTGTACCAAACCCCGCAACCCCAGGATCTGGCACAAGGCTTTCCTGCTTTCATTTAGGAGATGCTGGGGATTAGGGTTACAAGTCAGTGGGCTAAGGAGAGGAGGACACAGGTAAGTCAACATTAACATTAAGGTACATAGGCATAAGATTTGAGTAGCAGGAAGTAAATATGGTGATGTTGTCTTAAAATCAGCCATGAACAGGTAACTGGTAGAGAATACTAACACTGTAATGTATACTTGACAACCTTATACTCTCCTACAACCTTGGAGGGCTCCAAACCAGTGTCTGGTCCCCTAACATGCTTAATTACTGTCTGCCTAGGCTCCACTTCTCAGTCCCAGTGCTGCAGCTCAGTCCTAGCTCCACCACTCCCTCCAACTCACTCCTTCTAGCAACACATTTCCCCTACTGCTGCATGATATGTGTTCCAATGCTGCACCTTCCACTTCCCCTTGACCCCTGCTGCCTTCTGGGAGTTGTAGTACACATTGTAATTCATTCCTCTAGTCCCCAGGAGGCTCGTGGGAGTTGCAGTTCATGTAACAACACTACAGGCAGATGACATTCAACATTATAGTACATTAAAGTATATTTAAGGTGTAGAATTAGAAACTTGAGGCCACCCTGTGAAGTAGGAAGTGTCAACCCCCTCCCCATCAAAAACAACCTTCCCCCCCAAAACACAATAGGAATTGAAAACATGCTTCATATTACATTATCAGGTCCCATAATTCCCAAGAATTTGTCCTAGCTGTTTAGACAGAAGCTTGGTAGGCAAGAAGGGTAAAATTTGTAAATAGTCTTTTATCTTTGTTGACCTTGTCATAGATGTCAAAGAAGGGAGAGTGATTCCCTATTATTATAGATCAGGTTTTCGGATATGCCACATTGTCATTGTCATTTACACTCATCAAAGTGAGTCTAAGGGCCTAGCTACCCAGCACAATGCAGTGTCCTGCAGACACACCCAAGCTAGCTCTACTCAAGCCTTTCAGACCTAATTAGATGGGGTGGCATGCCTGAATATCATGGTTATACTAGCTAGCTTGTCCAATGCTAATTCAGGTTAGAATTGCATTGCACATGTACACATGCTTTACAATATTACCAGGACAGAGCAGCAATATTTACAGCCACCTGCAAGATGCTCTGAAGAGGTGTTACATACAAGACTTCAAAATTAGACATGACATCCAATCCAACACCAGTTTGGGCCAAAAAAAATCTGTTGGTGCCATTTCAGTACTATGTACCATTCCCTCCCCCTGTCATGATGAACAGCAGCTGAAAGCTCACTTTTAATTTTCCATTAAGATAGATTTCTTGCTTTATTAGTTACCTGCAGTGCAAAACTTCTAGCCACACTGGTGAATTAGGCCATTTATTAATCCAGTAGTGTCCATGACTTCCAATTCACAGATAATCATAGTATCATAGTACTTAGGGTCGGAAGAGACCAAAGAGATCAACAGTTCCAACCCCCCACCCCGGGCAGGAATGAGTGCCGGGATCATATCACCCCAGCCAAATATCTATCCAGCCTCCTCTTGAAGACCCCAAAGATAGGAGAGAGCACCACATCCCTTGGGAGCCCATTCCAGAGCCTGGCAGCCCTAATTGTAAAGTAATGTCTCTGGATGTCCAGCCTGAAGCTTCTCTCTAACAATTTGTGGCCGTTATTCCTAGTAACCCCCATTGGTGTTTGGGGGAACAAGGCCTCCCTCAGTTCCCTCTGGTCCCCCCTGGTGAGTTTGTAAATGGCCACCAGATCCCCTCTCAGCCGTGTCTTGTGGAAGCTGAATAGGTTTAGACCTTTTAGCCTCTCTTTGTGGGGCCTGACCTGCTGCCTCTTTAGCATGTGAGTGAGCCTTCTCTGGACCCTCTCAATGCTAGCCACATCCCTCTTGAAGTGCGGTGCCCAGAACTGGACTCAGTACTCCAACTGTGGCCTGATCAATGCTGCATAGAGGGGAAGGACCATCTCCCTGGACCTGCTTAAGATGCATCTGTAGATGTAGGACAAGGTGCTGTTGACCTTACTGACCGCTTCCTCGCATTGGCGGCTCATTTTCATCCTGGAGTCAGCAATGGCTCCAAGATCCCTTTCTGCCACCATGTTGACAAGAAGGGTGTTTCCCAGCCCGTAGGTATGTTGCTGGTTCCTTCTCCCTCGATGCAGCCCCTTGCACTTGTCTGCGTTGAATTCCATCCTATTCTCATCCACCCACTCTGTAATTTGTCTAGATCTAGCTTGATTCTGTCCTTCCTCTCCAGAGTGCCCACCTTGCCCCACAACTTCATGTCATCAGCAAATTTCGACAGCATGCATTCCACACCCACATCCAGATTGCTGATAAAGATGTTGAACAGTACAGGCCCCAGAACCGAGCCCTGGGGGACCCCACTGCCCACATCCCTCCAGGTTGAAAATGACCCGTCCACCACCACTCTCTGGGTGTGACCATCTAGCCAATTTGCCACCCATCTGACTGTGTAGGCATCTATGCTGCAGTCACCAAGGTTTTTTTAAGAGAATGTGGTGAGAAACCATGTCAAAGGCCTTCTTAAAGTCCAGGAAGACAACATGTACCCCAACACCCTCATCCAGGGACTTTGTAACCTGATCATAAAAAGAAACCAGGTTAGTCAGGCAGGGGCTGCCCTCAATGAACCCATGTTGGTTGCCCGTGAACATTACCTCCCCTGCTGGGCCCTTGCAGATGTACTCCTTGATCATTTTCTCAAAGGTCTTCCCAAGGACCGAGGTAAGACTGACTGGCCTATAATTGCTGGGGTCCTCTTTTCTCATCTTCTTGTAAATGGGGACCAAAGTGGCCCTTTTCCAATCCTCTGGTACCTGGCCAGTGCCCCACTAATGCTCATAAAGCTGTGCCAGAGGCCCGGCTATGACCCCTGCCAATTCCCTCAGCACTCTTGGGTGAAGAGCAACTGGACCTACTGACTTAAACACATCCAGCACCTCCAAAAGTTCCCTTACTATGACCCTAGGCATGGCAGGGCTTCCCCTCCATCTGTAATTCTAGTGAGGGAGATGTCCTGGACTCTGTTCAGGAATATGGAGGCAAAGAATTCATTAAAGAGGTCAGCTTTTTCATTTGCTGCAATCACTAGATTGCCAAGCCTATCCTGTAGGGGTCCCAAGTTACTTAGGGCCTTTTTCTTACTTGCTGTGTATTTAAAAAAGGACTTTTTATTGTCCTTAATTCTGGTTGCTAGCCCTAGCTCCATTTCTACCTTGGCCTTCCTAATAGCCTTCCTGCAATCCCGAGCAATGGAGGTGTAATCCTCTTTGGTGATAGCCTCTTGCTTCCACTGTTTTTATGCCTCCTTTTTTGCCATCAGGAATCCCTGGATGCCTTCGCCAAGTCATGGGAGCTTCTTAGCACTCCTGCCCCCCTTGGTGTGCATTGGCACTGACTCCCTTTGAGCTCAGAGGATCATCTCCTTAAGGAACAACTACCTGTCTTGGATTCCCATCTCATTGAAGCTCTGAGACCCCAGTGCCTCTCCTACTAACCTTCTTAGCTTACAGAAGTCAGCCCTCCTGAAGTCAAGGACCTCTGCCTTGCTGCTTGCTTTCACCACCCTGTGTTGGATAGTAAATTCCAGCGGGTGATGCGCACTGTCACCCAGGTGGTTGAGTACCTGCAGACCCCTCACCAGGTTGTCGCCTGTGGCAAGGACCAAGTCCAGAAATGCATTTCCCCTGGTGGAATTATGTACCTCCTGGGTTAGGTGGAGCTCCTGTATCCTGGCTAGGAACCTATGTGAGTGGTTGGACCTGGCTGACTGCTCCTCCCAGCAGATGTCTGGGTAGCTTAAGTAACCCATGACAATCACATCCCTTGACTTTACAGCCTCTGTGAACTGACCTGAGAATTCCAGGTTCAGCTCATCCCCTTGGTGAGGCGGTCTGTAGTAGATACCCACTATCAAGTCCCTTTCCTCATGCCCCCTTGCATTCTTACCTTGGGTGCTTCATTTTGCCCCTCCTCTGACCCCATCCTGATCATTGAGGATGTGTATTGCTCTTTGATGTATAATGCTACACCCCCCACTGTTTTCCCTGCTCTGTCTTGCCTGTACAGCCTGTATGCCTGGATGTCCACTGCCCAGTTGTGGGTAGAATCCCACCAGGTTGCCATGAGCCCCACTAGGTCTAGGTTTTTGCTAGCTAGCAGGAGGGCAAGTTTCTCTCGCTTATTCCCTGTGTTTCTATTTGGTATCAGGAAGGAATTTTACTTCAGGTTCTTGTACACGTGACAGGAATTTATTCCAGTGTCTCAACCTGTCCCTTAAATTGACATCAATTTATTCCATTGCTGTGTACATGTGACTGCTCAAAAATCTCCAAAATTGCTCCATGCTCTATTGAAAGTTAAATACTGTAGGGGACATTGCATAACAATCCACACCACTGACCTTTTATTACTGAATTACAGCACGGGGCAACTATAGCTTGCACAATGCTGATACGTGCAGATCAGCAACAGTTGTGGTGTTTCATTAATTGACATATTTTAGTTAGGTGTAAGTTCAGTACTTTCATTAATGTCATTATTGAATACACATATTTTTAAACAATTTTTTCTTCCTCTTTTTTGTAATTAATCATTATTTATTTTAATGTTTTTATTAGTCTTTTATTTTTATCCTTTTTATTCAAGTAAAGTTTATTTACGGTTAAAATCCACTTGCTGTATTCCTTTTTTCCCCCTTAACCACAGCGCTCAGCCAGACAGCTGGTGAAAGTGAGTTTGATGGGTGGGGAGTCTGTGGTGGAGGGTTCTGAGCCTATGCAGCCACTACTACACAGCAGGCCTGGGCTGTGCTCAGCATGGCACTGAGTTTGGGGATGTTTGCTTTTCTGAGTCCAAGCCAATGCAGCCCCTGTATGCTGAGGATGGCCACACAGCAGCCCCAGGCTACATTCTGGACAGCAGGGGTAAAAAATTGTGGGTGCTCAGCAGAACACATTAATCACTGAACCCTGAATCCAGGCTTAGATGTCTACTGCTTGTATCATGTCATGTCCCATTATCACAGCCACAGCTAGTTGCCAGGACCAGCAACAAAATCCCACTCATATTTTTCTACTCTTAGACAGAAGCCCCTTTTTGCATGAGACACTAGGGCTGTGCAAAATTTCACCAACCGTTTCATTTTGATGCTGTTTCAACTCATTTTGAGCTTGAAATAGTGAAATCAAAATGAAACAAAGGGCTTCAAAACAGCCTAAAAACGAAATGAAGACAGTTGAAACATTTTGAAAGTTTCAAAAGTTTTGAGCTTCAAAGCTGAAACTGGGCTTGCCTGCAGGGAAACAGAAAGTAAGGAGAGGGAGGGAGAAGACAGGGGAGGACTGCTCTGATATTAACTGTGTAGCTGGCCCATGACTGTGATCCTTCTCTGAGGTCCCTTCCAATCCCAGTGCTCTGGGGGAGGGATGGAAAAACAGCATGAAAGGCAGCATCATGTGAACTGGTCTGCTTTCTGCCTTGGGGTCAGTTACTGAGCTGTCTTCCAGCAGTTCAGCAGCATCAGAAAACTAAGGCTACTAGCACTGATCTGAAGGATTTCCTACTTGCTAGCCTAGCCTAGCCTAGCCTAGCCTAGCAAGAGGGATTCCAGAATACCTTTTTCTTTCTTCTAGAGGCTTTTATTTTATTATTACATTAATTGATTTATTCTTTTCAACTTTATAATTCTATCGGATAGGATATAACTATAGAATTTAATTTATATAGGAATGGAAATACATTTATATTTTATTTCTATACATTTAAAGCTTGCAGCATACATACATTATAGAATTTATATAGGAAGAAAGATATTTATATTTTTATATACACTTATACTTTGCACCACACACACATTATTAAATTAATATAGAAGTAAAGACATAGTAATTTATTCATATTATATTCTTTTTATACATTTCTACTTTGCACCATTCACACATTATTGAGTTTATACAGGAGGACAGACATATTCATTCTTATTTGTTTCTATACATTTCTACTTTTCACTACTCACACATTCTTTAATTTATATAGGAACACAAATAAACTTATATATTTGTATAAAAGGAAGACATTATGAAACACACCATGAAGCATGGTGGAAAGGCAGGAGGTGGCAAGCCTTCAGGGAGGGGCAGAAGGAGGAGTGGTATAAGTTGCCCCACTCCCAAACTGAGATGCAGCTTCTTTCCTCCAGCTAGCATGGATGAGGCTTCCACAAGCAGCAAGGAGAGGGGGGCAGTGCCAGTGCCACTGCTTGTGCCTGAGACTGCACCCCCTCCAAGAGCACCAGACATAATCTCCGCCACACCATGATAACAGCAAGCAGCATCACCAGCGTGAGAGTCTCCTCCACATCCATTTTATTTCCCATGCTGAACCTCCCAGCGCCAGAGGAAGAGCTGGAGCTGGATCTGGATGCCAGTATCCTAGCAAGGGAGATTCTGGGGAAGGAGGGGGAATCATTTGAGTTTGTGCTCCACACCCATCAAGTTTCCTTTAGAGTCAGGTCTCCTTCTGCAGAAGGCACTTCAGAGGAGGTTGATGTAGAGGTTGTGGAGCAAGCGGCTCAGCTGAGTCCACTCATCCTGTTGCTATGCTTCTGCATGCTGAGGAGGGGGAAAGTGCAGCATCCACACATGCACCCCCACCCCAGAAGTGAGCAGGTAGTGTGGTCTGAGATCATTTTGAGCTGGCAGATTATCCCATGCATGCTGTCTGCCTGCACTGCTGAGCCAGAACCAGCTGGGGCAAGGGAACAAAGCACACGAGCACCATAGGGATGCTGATGCATCTCTACAGGCACCACCCCCTTGTCCTTACTCTTCCTCAGCCTGACACCAGCAGGATCATGCCCAAAAGAAAGTCCCCCTCTCACTTCAAAGCCCCTATCCCCCCAAAGCAGAGTCACTTCACCCTGAAACAGTGGGCAAAAGGTGGACAGAAAGGAGGGTGCATTGCAAGGGTGAACGAGATCACCCAGAGTATTGGAGAGATGCTTCCTGTCAATGGATGAGCATCCAGGGTTCAGGTGCTCGTGGTCCCATCCTACCAAGTGCCCACATACACCACCTTCCGCTGGACGGTGGTGCTCTTCCTGTATGAAGGATGCAGGGAGTACATGAGGGAAGAGCTGCACAAGGTAGGTCCACAGATGGCCTTACACTTCACCTCAGACAACTGGAGCAGCTGGGGTGGAGATCATACCTCCCTCACCCTCACAGGGCTCTGGTGCTACTAGTCAGGCCATCGGTGGGCTCTCCTTCAAGCCAAGATGAAGGATGAGTCCCACATAGCAACAGAGATCATGGGGACCATGAACTTCTTGGTGCAGGGGTGGCTCTTTGGGCAGGGCAAGCTCACCAGTGGGTTCATGGTCACCAACAACTTTGTTGGAATCCTCTGTGTGGCACACAAGTTCTACCTCATTGTCAGGGATGCCTTGGAGGGGGACAGGTCTGAAGGTGGCAAGCTACTTCCACCAGAGAATCAAGTGAGGCAAGATGCTACAAGACAAACAAGCAGAGCTGAACATCCCACAGCACAAAATTATGCAGGATGTGGAGACTCAGTAGAACTCCACATAACTGATGCTCGAGAGGCTGGTGGAGCAACAGAAGGCCATCCATGAGATGGCCTTGCTTTGTGAGATTGGGATCAGCAGCCCCCTTAACAGAGCTAAGTGGGATACCATCTCCCAGATCTTGGTGGTCCTCAAGCCCTTCCTCAAGGCCACCAAGAGCCTCAGCACTGGTGATGTCCTCCTTACCCAGGTGATCCCTGTAGTGAGGGAACTCCAGAGCCAAATGGAGGAGTTCCAGGGGATCAATGTTCCTGGCTGTGGCAAGTCATTGTCACCATATGTCCAGGCACTGGTGAGGCAGCTGAAAGAGGGCATCAGGAAATGGGCTGATTGCTTCTGGTCCAGTATGATCCATGTGCTGGCCACCATGTGTGACCTGAGGGTGAAGGGTACTGTATGCAGTAGCCAAATCCTGGATCAGTGGACAGAAGTGCTGATGAAGAGAGTCAGGGAGGCAGAATGATGGAGGTGGGGGAACGTGGAGGAGGGGTGTCCTGGGAAATAAGCACTAGGAGAAGGGGGACCTCTCCCCATAGTGGGACGGGATACAGAACAGCTCACCTCACCATAAAAAGCCCTGAGCCTTCCAGCTTGAGCTGGCGTAAGCCAGTGATGTCATCCCTGGAGGCTGCTAAGCAAGGATAAAAGCTGGTGCTCAGGGAGATGCGGGGGGAGTGCTGCAGGGGATGGACTCTGGAGGCGCTTCCCCCGCCAGGTGGGTGCTACGCCAGTTGATGCTGAAGGATCCCAAGCAGGGGCACCAAGGTAAGCCTCCAGCAGAGGCAAGAGCAAGGGAACACATTGAGGGATGTCAAAGACTGTAAGAAAAGGGGTAGACCAGACACTGCCCTGCATCAAGGGTGAAAACCTTGTTTTTTTCTTTCCTTTTTTATTTTCTTTTCATCGACCCAGTTACAAAGGGGTCTTCTGATACCCCTTTGATAAGGACTAGCCCTGAGAGGCTTTGAGGCCATGACACGGGCACCCCAAAAGGCCCTGAAGCAAGGGGTGGGGGGGTGGGGAGGGCAAAGACAATGCTCCGAGAGAGAGGAGTGGTGGCAGATGACGGTCAAAGGCCAGACCTAGGCAGAGATCCATCAGGAAGTCTGGAGTATCTTGACAGGAGAGAGGCAACAATGGAGGGTGAGCTGGGAAACATCAGCAGTCATCATGAAGGCTAGCATATGGATGGGGTGTAGGGGAGGCGGAGGCCCATGGGAAGGCGGAGGCCCATGGAGAGCTGCTGAGGGTCGCAGTCCATCCAAGTGAGTACATTGAAAGGAAGCCCACCACTGAAATTACCATCGAAGTTGTGGCAGGATAGTATCAGGGCTTTTCCCAGGGAGACTGGGCTCATTCAGGGAGGGCTAACGCCCATGTCACAGTCAGTCTTGGGTGCATGCGCTAAGGTGGCATGGAAACACCTACTTGAGACCAGGTGGGCACAAGGAGGATCCACTGTCCCATGATAGCATGCCATCCACCAGCCACTCTCCTCCTCCATTACAGGTGCTGTCAATGTGGACAAAGGGCATGGCTTCCATGGTAGGGTCTGGAGGCACCAGACCCCACCATCAGGGAGGTAGCATTCAGGCCTTGGTGGCAGCCTATCTTGATGAGGACATGGAGCTGCTGCTGTGCAATCCCTTGACCTACTGGGCAAGCCACAGCCAGATGTGCTGGATCTGGCCATGGTTGCCCGGGAGCACCTGTCCTGTCCACTGACCAGTGGTCCGAGCAAAAGGGTGTTCAGCATCGCTGGGGATGTAGCAACACCCCACTGCATCTCGTTGGATCCTGGCTTGGTGGAGCAGCTGGTGTTCCTGAAGGTGAACCTCCTGCTGCTGGGGTTCCCCAAGATCCAGGTGCAGATGAAGTGAGTGCCACCCTCCTCACCCCATCTGCACCTATTTCCTTTGTTCATTTTTAAAAAGCTAGTTAATGCTCTGCTCTCAGAGCTGGACGGGGTGCTCACTGCATCACCAGCCAGCAGGGGAACGACATGTCCCTGCTGAGCTTCCGTGCCAGGATGAACTTGGAGGTATGGGCTGAGCCTCTGGGGAAGGAGGAGACCCCAGGTCCTGGGAATGACCACTAAAACTGCACTCTGCCAGGGTTGGGAAGGCCTGGTGGGACTGCTGGTGGTGCGGCAGCCCCAAGAAAGGCCAGGACTGAGGATCTTCCTGGTGAAATGTGGGTAGGAGGTGCCATAACCTCCAGCTACCACATGAACATACACAGTCCTGGCTGGGGAAAGCCAAGACACATCATGTGTTTGATAGGCCTGAGGTTTGCTGGTTGCAGTGGAGTTGTGAGGCTCTAGGTAAGCTCAGCTTAGCATGCCAGGGATGCCAGCTTTTGGGTTAAAAACCCTTTGTCAGGCTAAGGAAACACCTGCAGTTGGTGTGTGAGCTGTTCCTGGATAGAAAGAATGGTAAAGAAGCCAGAGGCTGGCATGCAATGCAAGCAAGGAAGTCAGTCAGTGAAAACGGAAATGGAGGCATCAGGGAGTGAGGGACAGCCTGGGGTGAGGGGGCGGGGAAGGGGAATGTAGCAGCACAGCTAAAAGTGGAGATGTACCCAGCGAGTCGGATGTCCAGCAGGTTGTAGTTTGTCAGAGTTCCCTTGTCTATACTGAGTCCATAAGTTTCTGTACCTAGGAGGCCGATTAAGTGAAGTTCATAGGCCCAGCTGTGAAAAGTGGTTTACAGTGAGGGCACACCTTAACACACACACTGAAGAAGCAGCTCCTGCAGAAAGGAAAGAAAGGCTCTGTGACAGTTCGGCTGCCTGAGATGCTGCTGATGCTACTGTGTTAGTGCTCACTGATCACTAAGTTATTTTATTACCTATTGTCATTTAAGGTGGTGGACTGGGCTGGGGCTCTAGGGGGAAAGGAGGCCTCATTGGGGCACACTACCATGTTGTATAGAGGCACCAGTGAGGGCACGCCTTAACACGCACAGTCATACACGTCATGAATTTTACTCTGAACAGTTTGAGGTGCAGTTTCCCTGAAACCCATGCACCGATCTCCTTGAAAGCTGGCAGTCTCCATGGCCTCATCAGGGCCTTGCATGCCTGTAGTTTTTACCCCGCTGCACCTTAACACACACAGTCACATGTCACAGGTTTTGCTTGTCAGCAGCTTGAGGTACAGTTTCCCATAAACCACTGCACCTATCAACTTGAAGTTTGGCAGGCTGTGTGAGCTCAACAGGGGTTAGCATTTCTGCAAGTTTAATCTGAATCGGACATGAAATGACAAAGTTATAGGCATTTTTGTGCTTCCCTATTATAGCTTATGGGCCAAATGTCAAAACAGCGTCGAAACAGTGAGACAGTTTCGATGAAATGAAACGGAACAGCGGTTTCAAAATGAAACAAAACTTGAAATGAAACACTATGCTGTCAAAACAGAAGTTGAAATGGAATAGTGCCATTTCGCACAGCCCTAGTGTCTCCCTCAGTGGTAAAACTATACTGTCCCTGAGCAGAGCACTTTAACCCCCAAACCCTGATTTCAACCTCAGGTGCCTTCTTTGGGAGAGGTTCCATGCACCCAAATTCTCAATAGGTCCCCTTATCATAGCCGCCGCTAGGCATCAGAACCCAACAGCAAAATCCCACTCCCAGTTTTGGTAGGTCTCCCAGGCAGCCTGCCCCTTTTTTACATAAAATGCCCTCAGCCACAAAAATTGTGTTTACTTTTGGGGGTTTGAGCTGATGCAGCCCCTGTGTGTGGCAAATGGCCACACAGCAGCCTCAGCCTGTGCTCTGGATGTCTGGCTTCAGTGAGTTCAGTGGTGATGGGAGGGTTTGGTGTTGTCTAGGGATGCTGTGTAGTCCCTGCTGCAGCCTATCACTCCCAACCCACAGTCACCCATCCCTGCTGCTGACCCTCAGTCCCTACCCCCACACCCCTTGCCCTGTCAATGCCACTTACTTCCCACCCCCCAGGCCACACTGGTGCCCCTCACTCCAAACCCAGCTCTGGTGGGGAGAGGGGGTATACTGCTCCTGTCATGATTGGCCCACAGTGAGTTTGTTCCAAGCAGGGGCTGGAGGGAAAAGGAAGGGCTAGGGCTCCAGTGCTTCTCCAGGAATTTGTCCATGCTCTCTTCCACCACACAGGCAGCATCTTCTGGCTGTACCTCCCCCACCAGAATGGGCACCAGCTCCCAAAACCCTCCTACCCACTCCCTTCACCCACTTTAGTGGCAGTCATCTCACCCCCCCACCCCCTCCCTTGCCCCAGTCAAAGTAGTTTATATTTCAAAGAACTGTGGGAAGCCACCCACACAGATGTCGCCCTCCCAGGTGCCAAGAGGGCACAGGCTCAGGAGCAGCCTGATGGCCTGTTCCTCCCCCTCCCCCCACCCCAAAGCCTCCAGCTCCCCCACCATCACCGCAGATCGTGCCCCTTCCCCCCACCCCAGTCCCACTAGAGGCATTGTACTGATCAGACAGAGTTGCTGGAATCACCCAACCCGAAGTGCCAGCTTCAGACTGCTGTACCACGGCCTGCAGAGCACGCTCTCCATTGGAACCAGCCGGAATATGTGCAGTCAGGCAATTCCTCACAATAGCTCCCTGACCACTGTTTGCTTGCTGCTCTAAGGGGTCACTGTGCCCTGCCTGGCCACATCTGCTTTTGGCCGCTGCCTCCCTCACTTCCCAGAATTCCTCAGCCCAAGAATCTCTGAAAATCTCACCACTGGTCTCACATTTGTGGAGCGTGAGGGCTGCCACTATGGCAGTGGTGATGTTTTATTGCTCAACCTCACGTCTGTAGTTCAGTGACCTCCACCATGCTTTCAGACAGCCAAAGACACATTCAACACTTGTATGGCATTTGCTTAGATGATAATTGAAATTCTGCCTTTGTGGGTCAGTCACTTGTCTGCCATATGGCTTCATGAGCCAGGGCAAGAGTGGGTAAGCCGCATCTGCTGTGATAAGCAGGGGCATGGAAAGACCCTGGATCACTACATCATTGAGTCCAGGCACATGCTGCCCTTTCTCCAATAGCAGTGAGCATTTCAAAAGACATGCACATTGTGAGCACACCTGGCCAGCCTGCATCAACGTTAGTAAGTTGTCCCTGGTGATCAACTACAGCTTGGAGGATCACTGAGTGAAATCCCTTCCTATTCATAAAAAATTAGGGATGGCAAATAACCAGCTCTTCTGGGATGGGAACAGGACCAGAATGTGTGTATGGTCCAATGCACCCATCCAGTTAGGGAACCCCATGGCCTTGAATCCTTCAACAACTTCCCTGGGGTTACTTAGGCAGATTAACTTGTTTACTGTGATGTCCTGCAGTAGCTGGCATACCGAACATATCACCGCGCTGGCCATAAAGGGATCCACACTGAACTGGTTCCTGATGAAGTGGAGGCTGCTTTGGGTGGCCAGTTTTATGATGTCTATGGCCACCCTCTTTTCTTGTGCAATGGGCTGACATATGACAGTTTCCCATCACTCGGTGTGCAGCAACAGCATAGCGACTATGTGGAAGAATGTCTCCCTACTCATTCTTAATGTCTTCAGCCACTGGTGATCCTCCCAAGATGAGATTACGATGTGTTCCTGCCAGTCAGGGCTGCTTGCACGTGCCTAGACCTTGTGATCATTGCTCTGTAGGTTTATCCACAGAGCCCTGTCATTCTCAAGATCCATGGCTTCCTCTTGGTTGAACAACTGCACTATCCTAAAGATTTCTAGGTATAACAAGCATTTTGAAGCTGGTAACCTGCATTGGTGCCCCAATTCAAGGGTCAGCATAGTATGCATTGCATTCAGCATCAGGAGCACTTCATTATTGATTTGCTTAGCTCTCTGGTTGGATATCTCCAGGGCCTCCAAAATCATCAACATCTCCTCACTGATTCCATCAGGAGTCAAAGCCATCTCGTTATGCAGAGAACAGAACAACACTTGCATGTGCAAAGGGCCTTGTCTAGATAGGGCTGTTGAATAGAGTCATTAACATTCTAACAGTCATGCTTTTTCGTTTCAATTCCTATCCTCCACAGATCAGGTTACTGTAAATGTCCCTCCTGTGAGGATGTGGAGTGTCCAATGCCTACAGTAACAGTCCCAATTTCCACAAGTTAAATCCCACTTCCACATTTTGCAGGTGTCCCAGTCAGCATACAGTTTTTACATGCGATACCCTCAGCACTAAAACTACCTGGGCACCCTGCAGAATGTTTTAACCACTAAAACCTGAAATCAGGCTCAGGTGGCTAATGTGGATCTCATGTACCCATCCCCAACTTATCACAGGCACAGCTAGGTGCCAGAACCCAACTGCCAAATCCAACTTCAAGTTTTTCAATGTCTCCCAGCCAGCACCCCCTTTTTACATGCAATGCCCTCAGCGCTAAAGTTGTGCGAACTCTCAACTGGCAGCTTTAACTGCTGAACTCCAAATTCAGTCTTGGCTGGCTAATGTGGGCATCATGATAGGTCCCATTAGCACATCCAAAGGTATGCCAGGCATCTAGGGCCAGTTCCTGCCAGGGCAGTAGGTGGATGGAACGGTTGATGCACCAGCAGCAATTCCTCTCAATCCAGCTACATTAAGGGCACTAAGTTTCAGGTGTTACTGGTAGTGAGCCATTAGCACCTACCAACCTGTACAATGGGTGTGCCTGGGTGGCAGTTTGGGTCAGACTATGGTTTTCAATGGTGTTGTGTTACAAAAGCTCACTTGGGAAGACTGGCATGAGTGCAGAGTTCCCTCTAAGGTGCGCACGTGCGTGGCTGCGCACAAGTAAAAGTTTGGCGATGCGCAAACTTTTTCGGGTCGCGCACCCGCAATGAATGGAGCTGGGCTGTGGCATGGTACACTTAGTAAAGGTAAGCTCCTCCCCTAGGCAGAGGTGGGGGCTGGCGTGGGCTCTGTGGAACTGCTCCGCTCTCCTGCATTGCCTAGGGGAGTGAGGATGCATGTGGAGTCAGGGCTGGGGAACGTAGCATTTCCCAGAGCCGGCAGAGCCTGCAGAGCAGTTCTCCAGAGCCAGAGGAGCCTCACTTGGGGCACGCAGTGGCTCCTCCCCAAGGTGAGGCAAAGCAGGGATGGAGGCTGAGGCGGGGTCTGGCATGGGCTCTGCTGGCCCCAGGGAACTGCTCTGCTCCCCGGCCCTGATGCCACGTGGTTCCTCACTCCAAGCAATGTAGGGGAGCGGAGCAGTTGCCCACGCCAGCCTCCAGCAGAACCTCACTTGGGGCAGCCAGGCTCCAGGCCCAGCCTCCAGCCCCCGCTGCCTGTCCCAACCTTTTGTAAGTGTCCCATACTACACCAAAAGGGGAAGGCAGGACCGAAGCGGCAGACTCACGGACCGAAGCAGCACACTCATAGACCGCTACTCCTTAGAGGGAACATTGCATGAGTGTTGTGACTAAAGCACAGTTAACACTTGTATAAGTATGCATAACTTTTACATGTCAATCAGGACTTGTAGTAGAGATGATATCTTTTATTAGACCAACCAGATTTTTGCAAAAAAATTTTTTTGCATAAAAAAAAATCATGTTGGTCTAATAAAAGATATCATCTCTACTACAAGTCCTGATTGCTTTTTCCTCTAGACCAATATGGCTACAACCTGGATACCTTTTACAAGTAGAGACATTTTTGCATGAAGAGGTTCCATGCTCTCATCTCTGGTCAGAAAGCATCTGGCATAGCAACCCCTCTCTCAATGCCTCACTTTGGTCCCAAACAACATACTCTATGGAGTCACAAAAGAAGAAACAATAGGCATCCATCTTGGAGGAGCAGACAGATACATCTGAAAGCCATGGCCCCAACCGGGGCCATGTTAAAGTTGAGGCATTGATTGCTATCTGGGGGGGAACAAAAGATGATAACGCAGCTGGAAAATCAATTAAATAAGCCAGTCAATGCATCCATTGCTGAGCAAATGAAGTAAGATGGGTACAATTGTGACTAGGAACAGTGCTGCAGTAAGATGAAGTCCCTAAAATGTGCTTTCCATTGGGCCAAGGACTAGAATTCTTGTTCTGGGACCGCACACAAAGTAGTCCAATTCAGTTATAAGCTTTTGATCATTCTGATGAAAGACACAGGAGATGCTTACCTATGCTCATTTGGGATGACAGGTGTGCCTCAGGTGGCCACAGCATCACCTACCAAAGCCAAGTCTACAGGCTGTCCTGACACTGAAGTGAGCAGTGCAGTAGTATAACAGGGGGCCTTCTCGGGGCGATCTCACTGTAGTCCACCCACCTGTTTTTGGGCTAACCGCCTGCCTTCTCACCTGCCATGCCTTGTGAGTAATTATTTAATAGATGTCAATTAAGCAGGAGGCTGCTTATTCCATGCCCCAATTCCAGGGGGCGCTATCTGTGGCTCTATTCCTCCTCTACACTGCAGCCCAAGCCTCACTGATTCCATCAAGATGTTATTATAATCACCAGCCCTGACACTGGGCACCAGAATCCTCCTAACTGAACCCCACCTGGATTCCTCTCCTCAGGCCGTCTATTCCACCTTAGTACCAGGCAGCATAGCTCCCGAACTGCTTCCTGGGTGTGGCCCCCAGGCCCTGGGCCCACCTCCAGGTCAGCTGGAACCCCAGGTGTGCAGCTCTTGGGCATTCCTCATGGTGGGCCCCTGGCCCTTCAACCCTTCCAGTCCTGGCCCCAGCATTGACCAGTAGGGTGCAGTTTTAGGTCATGCCCAGGACCAGGAGCCTCCTGACCATCCTCTTACTGCCAGATGATACCAGCAGCCCTCTAGCCAGGCAATACTGTTACCTAACCTCCAGCAGCAGAACTGCCCTGTTTATATGGGCAGCCCCAGATTAAAAAATGGCTGCCCTCATCAGGCACCTGGCAGCTGCTAGCTCTAGGCCCTTAAAGTGGGAGGCACCAACAGTGCCCTGCCACAAGTAGTTACTGCTGAACTTCACTCAGCCACTTGGAGGCAGGGGGTGAGGGTTTGCAGCAGTCACAGGACATGGAGAACCAAGATCAAGAACTTATCTTGAATATGACTATCATCTCCCTGTGGGTTTTCCTGAGTATTCAAAAGGAGGAGGAAGAGGAGGGGATGCACCAGACTTCATCATTAACCTGAGGCAGGATTTTTTATGCATGCCAGAAAGATCACTCTCTTCTGTGCAGGAGATGCCTGAAGATCTGTGCCCTGGCACTTGTAAGTTATGGAGAAGGGACATTGGAGTGTTTGGGGTGACTAAGGCTTACATGCATGGGAATGAGTGAGGAAAGGTGTTAGTGTTGCAAGTGGCAAATATGTCTGCTCCTTGCAGTCACACAATGTTTCATGTACAATGGGTGGGTGGAGGATGCTCTGGGCTGCCTCTTCAAGTTGCTGGGTTTTTTTCCTTGTTATCAGTTACTGCATCCACTGGAATTCTGGCATGTGTGCCCAAAGCTCAGACACCAGCACACACCAGAGCTGAGCAAATGCATGAGCACTGCTGCAGGCAGCGATGGTCAAGGGAAGCAATGATGGAGGATATGGTGGTGGCTTCTCAGTTGTGAGTACAGGCGGCTTATCATTTGGATGACAAAATGCACAAGATGTTTGTATAGGTTGAAGAGAGAGAGGCAGCAAATTATGGCCAGCATAACAAGATTCCTTGACATGACCAGTAAGTTCTGCTTGAATACTGAGTGGAGCAGCTGTCAGGAGGGAAAGTTTAAGGAGCTCCTTAAACAACTGTGCAACAAGGGGCCCATTGAGACAAACTTATTGACAGGATCTGTGCCTGTGGATGAGGGGCGCCCCTCCTCTAACCACAGAAGGAGAGCCCCAGTACACCTCTTTAGGAATGAATGGGAGGATGATACAGAGAGGGCTTGGGGGGGAAGCGGTCCCAGTGATGGGTAATGGGTTCTCTGCTGTATGTGAATTGCTTAAGGTTACACTGGAAAACCTATGCAAGTTAGACATATTAGGTTGCAAGGTGAGGGGAAGGGGAAGGGAAAATGATTGGTGTTGGGATCTTTACCTGTATTTGTGCATGCTTCTATAGGAAAACCAAGGAAAAATATGAGACACAGGATGCAAGAGGGGTGGGGTGGGTCAGGAAGTGTGGAGGTGGAGGGAAGCAGCAGCAGGAATAGTCCAGGGTGATGGGTCTTTAGCAGTGAGTAATAGCAGTGTGTGAATGCCTCATCCTTCCATAGGAAAACCTAAGTGAAGTTGAGCCAGGGGGTGCAAGGTTGAAGGGTAAGGGCAATTAATGGTCATGTAGTTTTAGCTGTTAGAGGCTTTCTTCTCTTCTGGTTCATTTCAGTAACATTTAAATAAAGTCTATGATTAAATTTAAAATAACTTTCTTCCATGGATTTTTCATGAGAGGGGAATGGTTGCGGTGGGGTGGAATGCCTGCACACCCTCTGTCTCCAAGCTGCACTCCCACTGCATGCAGAAAGGTGAGAGGGAAATGGTACACAATTTTTTAACTGAACTGCTTGTGCTCTTAATGGCCTCTCAGATGTCCAGTGGCAATGTTACCCTCAGCAGTGGGGGGCAGGGACGTGTAGTGCTGCAACAGGTATCCATCCAGGTATCAGTGAATATTCCATGATAGCCCAGGCTTGCCCTAGTGCTGTCATAGCTCTGAGTCCAAACACCAGTGGTGGAAGGGGCGGGGATGGGGCTTATCCCCCCCCAAACATGGGCCAGTAGTAGGGCCACAAGAAAGCCTGGTTGAGGGTTTCCAGCAGCTGCAGCAGGGTGGGGAAAGGGAAGGGAAAGGTGCTGCTGCAGGACTGAGTCATGAGTGGCTCATCTGTGGGGCAGGGCTCCTGCTCCTGCTGCTTGGAGTGGCTGCAGCTCCCTGCTGCAGCCACCGGGGACTGCCTGAATTATCAAAGCTCTCCGAATCTTTGCCAAAGCTTCAAGAGCGTTAAATCAGTTCGGACCTTTAAATTGGTCCCCTGATTCGATTCAGATTTGGCCACCAAATCAGGCCAAATCGAATCACCACCCAAAGCTTTGCACAGCCCTACTGTCCAT
>NW_017728945.1:3291725-3307621 GCF_001723895.1 Crocodylus porosus | reverse complement strand
GTAATTTCTGTGCAGTATCTTAAAATTAATTTAATTCTAAAAAAAAAAAAAAAAAAATCTTTTTAGGACATTGTCACTGGCACTGCAGTGCACAATATCCTCAAAGAACAGCCAGCTTACATGAATGGTTTGCTCTCTGGACAAAAAACTGCCGAGGGTAACATTACCCCAGGCGTGAATGTGTTTTTCCATATGGGGTAACTACTTAGATGAAGTCCATGTTAACACATTAGGGTAACTTGTTGCCCCAGTGCAATTTCTGTATAAATGACAGGCCTAGACCTGTTTGGCCACTTCTGACTAATTTTGACTTTTGACTAATTCTTGTGCTTCCATTTTGGTTAGGCGAATGCCCCAGGTGGCTGCTAGGCGAGCAGTGCCATCGTGGCCAGGGTGCCCATGCTGTCCATGTAGCCATTCTGTGGCTAGCACTCCAGGGGGCTGCTGGAGGGAGGGGCTGGGCGCCTTCTCTGGGGGTGGCTGAGCTTCTGCTTCAGCAACAAGGGCTTCTGTGGTGCCTTTGGTTAACTCGTCTGCTTGCCTGTTCCACTTTGCTTCAGGCCCTTCAGCTTTTTTGCTTCCATGTGCTACACTAACATGTCGTATATGTAGTGGAAGGCCTCCCTCTGCCATTGCCCACAAAGCCTCCCAGTCATCATAGCTCCAAGTATTTTTGCCTCGTCTTTTGAAGTTTTCTTTTTTCCACAAGGGTAGCCACTTGCTGCAACCCTCTACTACCATCCATGAATCGCAGTAGATATAAATGGGTTTTGTATAGCCTGACCCTAGTAACAGTTCATAGTTGGCCACGTTGACTACAGTGGCCAGTTCAGCATACTGCGCACTTTGGTTGTTTCCCTCCATTGTAAGCTGCTAACCACCTCGAATTCGTATGGCAGCACTCCTCCAGGTGCGACCTTTGGCTGAGCCATTGGTAAACTAGACTTCTACGTCTTCTGATGTTTCCATGTCGGGTGAGAAGGGAGGGGCTTCCTTGATGGGAGATGGCTCATCAGAGTTGGTTGCGTCTGGTTATATGTTAACCATGCTTTCTGTGACTTTTTCCACTAGTGCTGGATGTCCCTTTGGGGTTACCCACTGTGCCTGACTTAAAATATAATAGATCCATTTCTGCACTGTTGTTTCTTGGGCCCTCGCTCCGGGTGGGAGGTGTCGGTCAGACAATGCCGTTCCCAGGATGGGTACCAGAGTGGTTATGACAGTGGGTAACTCCTTTCTCTGGGCTTCTGTGGCTTCTAAAATGGTGGCTGCTGCACACAGCATTTGTTCTAGCAGGGTGTATTGGGCTTCAGCCCCCTTCCAGCCTCGGCTCTAAAGCCCAAAGGGCTTTCCCTCTGGCTTAGGTGTATCTCTTTGCTATAAACTCCAGTGGGGTCCCCTGTGAGACACATTTACATGGAGCCAGAGCTCCCCTTCTGGGCATTGTGCTGCTAGGGAGGTGTGGCTGGTTACCACCTTCTTGAGGGCACACGTGGCATGTTGGTGCTCGGGGCCCCATTCCCACTGTTCCTTCTTCTTGCACAATGTCGCAGGGGGACAGCACAATATGGCCCTGAAGGGGAAAAGGGGTGCCCTGGGACCCAAAATAAGGCAGGGGAGAGAGAGAAGGGAAGAAAGAAAACAACGAGTTCCTTACCTGCAGCCGATGACGTGGGAATGGCAGAAGCGGCGGCAGGACCCACGCAGCTGATTAGCCGCATCTTTGTAAAACTGCGGCCAACTGTGATCAATAATGATTGGACCCAGCGCAGAACGATAAAGAATGCCCCAAGAGAAGAAGCGGGGAAGGAGAGCTGGAGACCAGCTGGGAGGGGAGCCAAGCCTGGCTCCTTGTCCGGAGGCGAGGGAGAGGCCAGCAGCCATCTGCGAGGCTGGGACATATCCCCCAGCTGCGGGACGGAGAGCGCCGAGGGAAAAGTGGCGGATGCCCAGGTTTGCGGTGGCGGAGCTGGGCACAAGGGTCTGGGGACAGAGTCTGGGGCTGAGAGACACCCCGAAGAGAGGGGGACGGAGGAAGACCCAGCAGGTCCAGTGGGAGCAGCACGGGTCAGGAGGTCACCCCAGACCCCATCCCAGGAGGGAACCATTACTCAAACAGCAGGAGGGACTGCAGAGTCCTGGATTCAGCCAGGTGGGACCACTCAGCGAGGGACTGAGTGAAGAGGGGAACCAGAGTGCCAAGGAGCAGTCCTGAGTGATTGTTAAGAAAACACAGCACCCAGCCAGAGGGGTGCTGCAGGGGAAATTAAGCAAGGAGAGGTTTCTCTCTGGACAGGGAGTCCAGACTTTGATTTTGTAAGCCTGAGAGACTTGCAGGCATTGTTTTTCTTTTGGGAGTTTTGGGCGGAGTAGCCTACGGCCGGAGGTCCAGGAGGGGAACCTCAGAAAGATTCCTGACCCACAGAGTCTAGAGTCAAGCCAAACCGACGGAGTTGCCACCAAATATCTCTTGGCACCGCAAGACGAGGGACGGGCCCCAGGAATCGTAAGCAACTCAGCGTGGCTGGGTCTTAGGGCGAGGTGTAGGGGATGGCGTAGCCTCACAGAAGACCAGCACCCCTGAGAGTCCCAACCCCGGATAAGTTGAAGTAGTCGGGCTCTCCACTGAAGGTTCCAGCAAAGTCGTGCCAGGCGAGATGGGGCGGAGACTACCGTTAAGATCACATCCAGAATAGACCATTCCAGGGACGAAGTGGCCAGCAGGCCCATACGCCAGAGGCCAAGCAGCACGAGACCTCATGTTTGAGGCCCGCTGGTTGCACACAAATTATACAAAGGCCGGGCCAACACACTAAATTCAGGGATGTGCAGGCACCAGAAATTAAGTGCTCCCAGCTGGGCTTGCAGCTCTTTTACATTGTTGAGGGCAGAAGTATCTACCAGGCTCTGCAGCTCTTTAGCTAGTATGGTGGGTCCACCTTGTTACCACTGGATCTCCAAGAATTCACACTGGGGCCCAACTTCTTGGATCTTTTTTTCTGGACAGCATGAATCCAAATGCCTGCACCGTCTTCTTTAGGTACTCAAAGGCACAAATGGTTAATTCCCAGTCCTGGCCTCCCACCATGACATCGACGTACGGCCAGACATGCACCTTTGGGTGGCTCAGTTGGACTTCATGCACCACCGCAGCCAGCACTCCATGGGCCAAGGTGGGGCTGTGCCCCCAACCCTGAGGTAGGACTGTGTAGGTGTACTGCTGTCCTAGGTATGTGAAGGCAAACAAAGGCCAGTGATCGCCATGGATGGGAATAGCAAAGAACATGTCTTTAATGTCCATGGATCCCATCCACTGGGGTCCATAACACCTAATGTTTTCTGTTAACACAGGCATGGATGGGACTGCGGCTGTCAAATGGTTGGTATTGGCATTTAAAGCCCTAAAGTCAATAGTGAATCGCCAATCCCCATTTGATTTACATACCGGCCACACCAGGTTGTTGTATGGAGAATGAGTCTGAATGTGATGGTTCCATCCTCCAGCTGCTGATTGATGATGCCCTGGATGGGTTGTATTGCCTTGGGGGGTGGGCGGTATTGAGGTTGGTGTACCCCCTTCATGGCCGGCTGGGCGAGCGGGGTCATAAAACATTGGGCTACTGCCGTCATCACGTCTTCTTGCTCAATTTCCTGGGCTCTGGCACAGCCAAACTGCTAGGTTTCCTGCTTAACAATAAACTGCTGCCCTTGCAACATATTTAGTCTCAGTAGGTTCGGCCCTCCACAGAGCATTACAGCAGCTGCTGTTACTACGGAGCCGTTAGGCAAGGTGAATGTGGGCCGGACCAAATGTCCTGGTCGTCTGGTGCCTCCAACTCATACCACTTGGTAGAGGGTTCCCCATGCCCCTTTCCATTCTGCACAGTCCAAAACACGTAGCTGAGCACCAGTGTCTAGTAGCATGTTAATTGACTTTTTCCGTCCATTTAAAGAAATCTTTGTAGGCACTTTGATTAAGGGGCTAATATTATTCTGTGTTACTGGTCCCCGATCCTTTACTGTCCCCACGATGGCCCCTTGCACAAGGGGCTGGGTCGGACTCCTGCTTCAGGGGGTCGGGGGTACTGAGGGTTCTGTCTTCTTCCCCTTCCTGCCCTCACAGGGTTTGTTCCATAACACCTAGAGGACTGTGGTAGGCAGTCCATCAATTTGCTCTTTACTAAACCCTGCTGCCAGTAACTCCCTCCACATTTGCGCCTGTGGAGCCTTGGGTTTTTCATTTCCCACTTTCCCAGATTTGGGGGGCCTGGCCAGGTCAGTTTCTTGGGGGCCACTGCCATGGCCTTGGCAGTTTTTACTGGTTTGGGAAGCCCCGGCTTCTGCAAGATAAGCAGAAGCTGTACTAGCCTCTGTATCACATTCCTTACTGGGTAAGTCGCTAATTCTTGTTGTAGTGCCAGGAGAGCTGAAGTGCATTTCGGTCGGTGATCTCCAGCAAAACTTCCTCCACATTGCTTCTGTCACCAGTTCTTCATCTAAAGTATGCCTCCAGTTTCCCGCCTGAATAATTTCTGTCAAAGCCAGCTGATAAAGACAACGAATAGTTTCCTCTAAGTTAGCCCATGCTTGTGTGTGGGGGGGTTAAACTCTTCTTCCATGTTACTGTAACCCACAGCAGCCGCTTGCATTGCAGCAGAAAACAGAGTAATATTTTGGTCCTGCCCGACCCACTGACCCAACTGGATTTCAGGGCGGAGAACCTATCGTGCTCCCTTGGTGCGACTCACAGATGAGGCTGAGGCTCCTTCACTATACATTCAAAATAACCAGTCTATTATTGGCTCCCCTGGTTTAGCTTTATGTTGCTCTTGCAGTTCTTTGATTTCTGTGTGAGTAAAGGACTGTGTCTCCGCCTGGGGATTTCCCCCTGTGGCCCTGCACAGGTCAGCACCACTGGGAAGGTTTGAGCTAACTCTCCTCCTAAATTCTCTTGGGCTGTTGGGGCATAAGGAGGTGGGATTTCATGGGCTTCTGTTGCAAGCCTCACATACTCATCATTTCCTGGCTTAGTTTCTGCAATTTCACCATACAGACTTTCACTCTCTGGGTCATCCCACAGCTCAGGTTTTGGAATTCCATTATAAAGACACTGCCGAACCTTTTCAAGGGAAGGTTCAATTGATCACGCCACATGCACTTTCTGCTCAAGGGAGGCAATTGCCTGTGTGACTAGTATCTTTCCCTCTCGATGTTCTAGTATTTCTAGTCGATCTTGAGCTGTCCTGGCAGCTGCGCACGCAACAGAACTAGAATCCTTTTCTTCTCTTAATTCACTTTCAAGCTGGGTTACTCGACTCTCTAGGGATTGAATCATTTGATGGAGCTGAGTGGCTTCCTCTGCCCCTAGTCTTAGGCAGGTTGCCAGCAGCCAAGACAGACATCCCTTCCTCGGTTTGCCTTTCTGCACGGCAGTGAATGCAGCCCACTGACAGGGAACCCACTCCAGGTGGGTTTCAATCTCTCTTTATCCCACCCCAGATTCTTAATACCCGTAAGCTCTTCTATTAAACCCCACTGCCCCCTCTACACCATTCTTCCCCTCAAACTCTCCATCCTCGATCCTGTTCGTGACACCATTTGTCACAGGCCACCTGGGCACTGTGAGTATCAATTTAGTTGCTGACTGACTGAGCACTGCAACTTTATTAGCCATTGGGCTTTTTCGTTCAGGATTGAGGAGGTGATGTTGGGAAGGAAAGCAACAACAAGTTTCACTTATAAAAAAGAATAAATTTTACTTATAGCAACAAAAGATATAGTTTGCACATATGGCAGTTAGTAAAAAAGGTTAAGCTAATAAACAGACAACATAACAATACAAGTTAAAATTGACAGTGATAATAAAGCAGACAAAGAAATTAACCAAGAGCTCCCACTTGGTTAGCAACTTATCAATAGTCTCTCAGTTAGAAGATACACGTCAAGTTGATTCAGCGAAGTCAGGCATCCCTGATTCATGCTGTTGGAGGGAAAACGAGAGGGGAAAGTCCCTCAGTCAGGATCTGGTCCTTGCTCTCACAGGGAGTAAGAGAGATCCGTGGGGCATGGGACACCAATGACCCTTCTGTTCCGCCCTTCCCTGAGGGTTACTTAATGCGCGTGTTGTTTTATGTCCTGTTCATGCTAATTTTTTAGTTATATAGCCATTCATAGTGTTACTTTATAGCTGTTATCCTATGGAGTTAAAAGGTGTTAGAAATCATTATAATAAGTTACTGCCCAAGCTTGCATTTACCTAATAAGCAAATCACACCACATCACTTTGGGGTCTGAGATTAACAAGTCCCCACCTAAGTTCAACCCACTATGTTAATTATACCATGTGATTAAGTTCATTAATTTTTACTGACAGTAAGCGAAATTTCATAAATCAGCTACATCTGCAGCTATATTCTTTAGTTCTGCTTTCTAAAGTTCATGCTGTCTGAAGACTAGTATAAAAAGCTATATATATAATTTCTCCAGACAGACAGGAAACTACTCCATAAGCTACTTCAAATATCTTCAAAAAGCAGATTTCTCTTTGTTACACGTTGCTTGTTAACCCTTCTGGTTCTGGCCATCACACTTGGTTGATAGGGTCAAAGGCTTTTGTGAGGTCAAAGAAGGCCATGTAGAGAGGTTTATGTTATTTTTGATACATTTCCTGCAGCTGGCAAGCTGTGAAGATCATATCAGTTGTGCCTCTTTAGGCCCTAAACCTATCCTGAGATTCCAGGATCAGCTCTTCAGCAAGAGGAAGGAGACTGTTGAAGAGGGTTCTTGCAATAATTGGGGATTGGGGGCATGATGGTAAAAGAAAGGATATGGGTATTGGGAGCACATTTCAATGAAGAGCTTAAAGAGGAGGATGCATGGCAGAAAACCACTGTGAAGGTCAAGGAAAAACTGGGACCCTGGAGTGTGTGGAAGCTAACACTAGTGGGAAAGGTGAGGCTGCTAAAAACCATGATCTTCCTCATGATTTTATATACAAAATTGGTGTTCCCCCCAACATGGAGCACAGCCTGTGCAATATAGGATGTGTCTACATGATGTCACATGGTGACATTGCTACAGCACTGTAGTTTAGTATTTCCTTTTGGAAGTACTAAATCATAGCACAGTAACTGCCTGTACTGTGCCATGCATGTAGCGCATGGTTAGTTTTTGCTGCTACTTCGTCATAGCAGCATGCTAAAACAGGGGAGCGCACTGCCTTGGCAAAGTAGCTGCCAATTATGTGTAGACTGACATGATTGCTACATTGCAATATGGTGTGTAGAACGCTGATACAGCGACATAGGGCCATGTGTAGATATGTTCATAAAGTAATTTTAGGTTACTTTGCAGTAATTTATGTTACTGGACAGTAACTGTGCACATGTACACACTGTGTGTGTATACTTCTGAGGGTCGCAACAGGAGTGACTGGCACAGGACATATTATATAGGCAAAAGAAACACAGGGGGATAGACTTCCCAGATGTGTTTTTGTTTATAATGGCAAGAATCTAAGTCTGTAGTGTAATCTGGTGGTGGGAAGGGAATCTAAAGCTGCATGTTTTGTCGGATACTTTGGAAGCAGACTATGGAGTAAATGGGGAATAAGAGACTGCTTGTTGACACAGCTGTGGGTATGACAGCCCCCTAAATGGTACCTGATAATAGAAGCTGTCCAGAACTGATATAATTTAAAACAGATAGAGCCAGATAAATTCAAAGAACAGCTCTGATTTGGAAACTCTCCACAGAGAAAGTAGACACCATCTGAAAGGAGGCATGTGAAAAAGTCTATCTAAAAGAACACCGAAAGCTAAGCTGGATACTGGCATACAGATTACTGGTAGTTTGTGAGTTTCAACATTGCTGGATTGCAAAGAGTCAAGGGATATGTGTACCTGGGAAGAAACACATGAGCACTTGCTCTGAGAATGTGCCTTTGCACAATGAGTGTGGTGAAGGATAGAGCTATTATACCAACTAATAATAGGCACCAAGCTGATGACTGAAGTGGTGTAGTGGGAAGAGATACCAAAAGCAGAACAAAATTGAGCATGCAAAAGTCAGAAGGTGGTAATTGGTTTAAAAAAATCCATTGTGGATGGTAAGATACTTGCTGTTCTTAAAAATGGTAGAGTGGTCTGTCCAACAGTGCTTAAAGCTAGGTCTATGCAAGGTGAAAACGTATCTATGGCAGGACTGGGTAGAGAGAGCGGAGGAAGAAAGAAAATTGAGTCCTGGTGTTTGTGGATGGAACCTAAGCAAAGAAAGACACACAAAAATTTGTGTGGGAAACTGAACTGTATAAATAAAGGGGATAGGGAAAGGTTCATGTACCAATATGATGTAAAATGTGGACTACCTAAAAGAAATGAGAGAGTAACTTGGAGAAGAATTTGAGTTTCCAGAAACAAGATACTTACTTAACTACTTAACAGGATACTTACGTATGGGGAGGGCGGGGGAAAGGAAGAAAGAGCTAAATGGAATTTGGATTTTAAACAAAACAAAAAACCCCCCAAACAGTTTATACAATGTATAAGTGGGTGTAAAAGTGCTGCTTAAAAGTGTGTTTACTAGGGCTGGGCGAAAAGGCACCATTTCATTTTGACTTGTTTTGCTGTTTTGAAGTGACAGTGTTTCATTTTGACATTTCTTTTAGTTTTGAAGCACTGTTCTGTTTCCTTTGGTCGAAACTGTTTCAATGCTGTTTCAATGTTTTGCTGATAGGTTATAATGGGGAATAATGAATCTTCCTATAACTTTGTCATTTCTTGCCTGATTTGAATGAAAACAGCAGGAAGATTAGCCCCTGATGAGGCCACAAAGCCTGCCAAGTTTCAAGGAGATAGGTACAGGGGTTTCTGGGAAACTGCACCTCAGGCTGCTGACAAGCAAAATTCATGACATGTCTGACTTTGTGTGTGTGTTAAAGCACACCCTCACTTGCATGGGGGCCTCTACACAACATGGTAGTGTGTTCCAGGGAGGAGTCCTCCTCCTTTACAGCCTCATCTCAGTCCACCATAAGCAGTGCACTGTGTTAGACCCCGACTCCATGTGCTACCCAGCTACTAGGGACACGGCAATCCAATTGCTCATGGATCCTGGTACTCATTAGCCAGAGCAAACAGGGAGCAAACACTAGCACATATTGCTCGCTTTATTCACAATGGAGACAACTTCGGACAAGGGTCCCTCACAGACGCACAGCCTGTGAACCAGGGGACTTCCATTGAACATTAGTTCTTTTCACGTTTACTATACTTTGGTTCATACATATTAACATTTACTCTGCCCTCATCTCTTCTTTGGTCCCACCCATTTTTCCTCCCATCTCAAGCTGCACCTCTGTTTACTATTTGCTTCATTAGCATGGTATTGCCTATGCATTTCATTTATTTACATGCCTCTCTGCTAAGAGCGCGTGCGTAAGGCTTTGACCTTCACTTCTTTTGGTCACTTGCAGTTTCTCACTGGCTCTTTCTGGTTATCTTGCTGACTTCAGCACCATCTCCAAGACTGAACTTCTGCTTTGTCTCCTGATGATAGCAGGTGGGCTGCATCCTATTTTTACCCAACACATCATGCACTCTGCACCCTATCCTTTGTTAGGAATCCACTTACTTAAGCATTAACCAAGTTAGTTGCTTTTAATATATCATCCAGCTTTGTGCCTAGTGGCTTTTGCTGAGGTTACTTTTAATATATTATCCAGCCTTGCGACCAGCAGCTTTTGCTGAGACACAGAAAAAAACTTGCATTTAGCTGTGCACTCAGTACTCCCCAAAATTCATATGTTACCCTAACACACTGCAGAACAGTAGCATCAGCAGCATCTCAAGCAGCCAAGCTGCCACGGAGCCTTTCTTTCCTTTCCTGCAGGAGCTTCTTCTCCAGCAGCTGCCAGAGAACTCTCCCTGCCAGCCCCAGCACTGGGGCTTAGATGTACCCAAGTCCCTATGTCCTTCTGGACAGCTGACTAGGGATAGGTGCTACAGGTGTAGGTTGTAGTCATGTTGGTTTAAGGACTTGGCACTGGCAGACAAGGTTCTCTGGGTCAATCTGGTATCTTTTAGTAGACCAAACGAATAGTTAGAGAAATATAACTTAGCAAGGATTTGGGTTGAAAAACCCAAATGGATCTAGGCCATGCCATGACAAGACATGCAAAACCTACCAACAATATCTCCAGTGTGGAGATATCTTCACAATATAATACATATTTCCACCAGGGCCCCAAGGGCCCTGGTGAAAATATGTAGGAGACACCAAGCGACAATTGAGTACCAGAATGAGTGCACACCAAAAATCTATCAAAGATGAGAACAGAACACCACCTGTCTCTAATCACTCAGACCTGATCCTCAAAGGGAATTTACAAACCACTTTTCAAGGTGGAGCCTCAGGCCTCTCAAAGACATGACAGGTCTGGGCTTCCCCCAGCCAGGGCTGTGTCCCTGTCAGGGTAATGGCTGGATGTTATGGCACTTCCTACCCACCTTTCACCAGGGAGATCCTCAGTCTTGGCATATCCTGGGGCTGCTGCACTGCCAGCGGTCCCACCAGACCTCCCGACCCTGGCAGTGCAGTTTTAGTGGTTATGCCCAGGACCTAGGGTCTCCTTCTTCCCAATAGCCCCAGGCCCTACCTCCAAGTTCATCCTGGCATGGGAGCTCAGCAGGGACATGTTCTTCCCCTGCTGCCTGGTGATGCAGTGAGTGCCACCTTCAGCTTTGAGAGCAGGTCATTAAATGGTTTTTCAAAAAAAGGAAAACAGGAAATAGGTGAGGAGGGTGGCACTCACTCCATCTGCACCTGGAACTTGGGGAACCCCAGCAGTGGGAGGTTCATTTTCAGGAACACCAGCTGCTCCACCAAACCAGGATCAAAGTAGGTGCGGTGGGGTGTCACTACATCACCAGCAATGTGGGATAATCTGTCAGCTCTAAATGATCCTAGACCACACTATCTGTTCATTTGTGGGATGTAGGTGCATGTGCGGATGCTGCCCTTTCCCCCTCCTCAGAAGGAAGAGGCACAGCAACAGGAGGAGACAACTCAGCTGAGCTACTTGCCTCTGCACCCTCTATCTCAACCTCCTCCAAAGTGCCTTCTGGGGAAGGAGACCTAGGTCTAGGGAAAACTTGAAGGGTATGGAGCACAAACTCAGATGATTCCCCCTCCTTCCCCAGAATTTCCCTTGCTAGGGCACTCAGCTCCACCTCTTCCTCTGGCACTGGAAGGCTTAGTATGGTAAGTGAAATGGGGGGAGAAGGAGATTGTGATGCTGGTGCTGCTGCATTTGTGTACTGGAAAATCTGTGTGTTCTTCTGCAATGTAATCTGATCTTTCTAATATATGTATATAATTGTAGATGAATGTATATTTATGTAACGTATGTATGTATTTATGTAATAAATCCAATTTATGTAATACATAAAATATAAAAATAATATATAAAATACATTCTATATTATAATATGCAATATATGCTATGCTTCCCTGCACAGTGAATGAAATGCACACTGTGATAAAAAGCATAGATTTCCTTTCTAGAGGAAAAGAATCAACATAGACTAACAAAAACAAAAGAGGATTTTGGAGGAGGAAAAAACTGAGAGGAATCAGTTAATATAATAATAAAATAAAGTGTATAGAAAGCAAAAGGTATTGATAAATCCCACTTGCTATGTTAGCAAGTAGGAAATAAATGGTAACCTTTGTTGTTTGATGCTGCTGAGCTGCTGGAAGACAGCTCAGTAACTGACCCCAAGGCAGAAAGCAGCTCAGTTCTAACAATGCTGCTTTTTATGCTGTTTCCCATCCCTTCCCCAGAGCCCTGGGATTGGAAGGGACCTCAGGGAAGGGTCACAGTCACTAGTCAGCTACACAGTCAATATCAGAGCAGTCCTTCCCCCTCCCTCTCCTTACTTTCTGTTTCCCTGCAAGCAAGCCCTGCTTCAGCTTTGAAACTTGAAACATTTGGAGACTTTCATTGACTGGCCTTATTTTGTTTTGTTTTGAGGATGTTTTGAAGACTTTTGTTTCATTTTGATTTCATTGTTTTGAGCTCAAAACAAGTCAAAACAGTATCAAAACAAAACAGCCGGTGAAATTTTGCACAACCCTAGTGTTTATGGAGTATCTGTGCTAAACTTCATCACTTTCCAAAAATGTAACATGCATCAATTCTGTACGAACAAAGTCTTGGGTACCCATAATAATACACAAAGTACTACAAGCACATTTATTTCAAAGTCAGTGTTTTCAAAATTTTCTTCTCATTTCCGTGTGTTCAGGGAGAGCAGGGTTTGATCGATAAGGGTTGCAGGGGGAAGAAGTTGGAGGGGAAAGGGGGCCACCTGACCCCCCAGATTTATTTTTCCTGCTGTAGCAGTGAGACAGGGACAAATTCAAAGCAAAACTGCCAATAATTAGATTCTATACTGGGAACATTATAACAAATTTATAAAGTTTCTATATATAGAATCTAATTATTGGGGGTTTGTCTTACAATTTAAGTCTGCCTACTTAT
The DNA here is from genome assembly GCF_001723895.1 of Crocodylus porosus. Classification (NCBI taxonomy): domain Eukaryota; kingdom Metazoa; phylum Chordata; order Crocodylia; family Crocodylidae; genus Crocodylus; species Crocodylus porosus. The sequence continues at coordinate 3,295,080 of NW_017728945.1, read as the reverse complement.
GGGAACTTGACCAGATCTCCAATACATGTAAACAAGGTAATTCTCATGTTACAGGGGAAGTTACATAAATTCATGCCATTGGCTAGGTCTTGGGTATCTGTACTTCAGCTGGGGTACTCACCATTTTTAAATCAGGAGTTTCTGCCTCCAAAGAGTCTCTTGTCTCTAGATAGTTTCATGGAAATTCAAGAAACTGGATTACAGCCAGAAATTTCATTACAGCAATCTCATTTCAGTTGTAGAGCATTTGAGTCAACAGTCTTCCATTGTTACCCTTACACTGTTAGAACTCCTGTCCAACATAGAAATCATAGAGAAGTAGGGCTGAAAGGGACATCACGAAGTCATCTAGCCCAACCTCCTGCCTGAGGCAGGAAAGGTCTTGTGTCCAGGTGTAAAATGCTAATACAGGAGGCTATTGAGGTAAACTTTCAAAGCAGAACTTTCAGCTTCATAAATAGGGACCAACCTAAGTTGTGGCCAGACAAAGTGTTTTTCACAGCCTGCTTGCAACATGCAGGACCAATCTTACAGGCATTTTGTGGAGGGCCTGCCCCTCACCCCTGATTGGTGGAGGGGCCCTGACAGCCTCGACTCTGATCACTGGTTGATGGAGGGCATTTTCACTCAGTCTACATCATTACCACTTTTTACCCTACCTCTCACCACTGATTGGTGGAAGAATCCTTTAATCAGTCTATGTCACTACTGGGTTTTTTGGTTTTGTTTTTTGGTTGATTTTGCAGGAAATCACAGCTAATGCTGGATTTCCTAGCACTTGTGGCAATCACAGACAATACTGTTTTTCACACTGTTTTTGCAAAATTGGTGAAACCATGATTTAGGTAGGTCCCTATTCCTAAACAATAAAACAGTGAGCTAAAATTTCACACCAAATTCATAAATTGTATAGAGACAGATCTCTGATGGGTGGATGGGTACAATTCATAGAAGATGACATTTATTTCTCTTTGGTTGACGCCATTTGGTCAGTATGCTTCAGTAAACGTAAAAGTGGGGTTCATAATTCCAAAAGGCAAAAATGGGTAATTTATCTTCCTTCTTTTTCCTTCTTAGTTCACTGTGTTCATGTGGAGGATCAAAGCTGCTCCCATGCCTTTAATTCGTGGTACTGTTCATAATTCTTATCTCCCATGACTGTTGCTGGGCATGGAATTCTTGTGCTGATGTCTCTACTGAGTAGACTATGCAAAGCTACCAGAGTTACTTGAATATAAGATAACCTTGTTAGACACTAGGGACCCCTTGGAAAATGCCAACTCTTAGGGTGCCTATACATGTGCTCTGAAGTGTGTGTGGGAGGGGTGGGGGGGTATTTTAATTACGGTAATTCTTGGGAGCTGCTCTAATTAAAATGCCTCAGCATCTTGTATTCAGCATTCCCCACATTTCAAAATGGCCATTTGACAAGCTTTAGTTAAAGTGCTCTCACAGCCATTTTGAACTGTGGGATGGTGAATACATTAGACACTGCAGCATGCTGGAACATTCTAATTAGAATATGCCAGAAGATTTGATTAATTAAGTTTGCTCCAACACATTCCAATCAGAATGTGTTGGAATGTGTATAGGCACCTTTAGTTTTCACTCACCTTTTGACTAGAGTAAACTAATAGAGCCGTTTTCCTTTTGTAAAGACCTCAGAAAGGACACAAAAGGGCAGAGAATTTTTAACACTATGGATTCCTATTTGAAATCCTTGGATTTATCTTGTGAATCATGTTTGCATGCCTAACAGTGCCAAAATAGCAAGGCATCCTGTGGCACTCTTGAAAACTCTCAAGGCATCGTAATTTGCTAGAGCAACCTGATTGAAAATCACTGATCTAAGTATTTAAGCACCTTTCAGACATGTATAATTTGCCCTCATTAGCCCTCTAAGGCAAGAAAATATTACTAACTCATTTATAAAGTTAGGGAAACTGAGCAACAGAGGGATCTGAGGCCCTATTTCTGAAAAACCTCAGCACCCGTTTCAGGACCTAAATGAAGTGGTTAGATTTTCATAAGTGTTCAGTACCCAGCATCTCCAGCCATTTTATTTATCTGTTGAAATGGGGGCTACGTTTTTTGTTTTTAAAACATCTCAGTTGTCTGCTGTGAGTTGCCCAAGGTTAGACAGAATCAAGCAGCTGTCCATGAGGGTAACCTGAAGCCATTTTCCCTTCCTGACAATTGCTCTTTAGGGGTGAAATTGTTCAGTCATCTACACAGTATTTTTGGGACTTACATGCCCAGAGGAATTCTATTCCTGAATGCATAGATCTACATGTACAGATGACTAAACATGACTACAGAGTAATGCAGACTGGTGAGGCAGAGGCAGAAGCTTCCTAACTTTTGGCCCCAGTACCTGAATGCCTAAGACACTCACTTAAGAAGACAAAGGCAATGGGGTTTAGGAGAAGCAGTTCTAAGAGAGGGGGAGAACATCCCTTCTGCCTCTACCACTGCTCTCCCTAGCTGATCTGGGACTTGGGGGGAGGGGGGACATGGTTTTTTATCCAGGTGGGGTTCCTAGTACAGCTCAGGAGGTGGTTGGCACGTTGTCAGTATCAGCCCTTCTCTTAGGTGGTGGGAAGAGGGCCTCATCCATATTGGAAGGACCAAGCTACACCTTGGCCTTATGCTTCACCTTGCCTCTGGGCAACAGATTACCACCTATATGGGACCAGCACTCATTCAGCCTTGGGTTGGCCCACAGAGGAGTCACCCTAGGGCTCTGGGAGTGATGCCAAGCTATAAGAGGGTGCAGGGGCAGGCATTCCCCCCTCACTACCCTCCATTGTCTATGGCCCCCCCACCCTGGGATGCCACCAGTGGCTGTGGCACAATGCCCTCTGAGCTTGAGGCTGGGACTCCACCAGCTGGGGTGCTCTCTAGATGGATGCTGGGGTTGGAGTATCAGTTGTGGTGGCACACCTAGCCTCAATGGGGGTCTGTGGTGCCCCTCTTTTAAGGCACTCTTGGTGGAGGTGGCCCAGTGCTCAGTACTTCCCTTCCAAGTAGAAAATCCTGTTGGGGGACCCCTGGAAGGGCTGTGCAAAGCTTCAGGTGCTGATTTGATTTGGAGGAGATTCGGCCCAATTCGATGGCCAAATCTCCAAATCCTAATCTAATCAGGAGACCACTTAAAAGGTCCGAATCAATTCAAAGCTCTCCGAATCGATTTGGAAATGATTCGGAGTGCTTTGGTGTTTTGAACAATCCCTGCTCACTATTGCTAAGTAGGGGGCGGCGGGGCGGGGCTGCAGGAAGGGAGAAGGGACCATGGGGAAACCACTGCCAGGCCCCATTGTCACAGGATCAAGGAGGTGTCCTCTTACTAATATAG
>NW_017728945.1:3289434-3291285 GCF_001723895.1 Crocodylus porosus | reverse complement strand
GTGACAAGTGTGGGAGAGGCGCTCGGTGTGTGGGGGTCGTAGCCCCGGCTGTGAGAGGCATGGCATAAGCCCCAGAGGAGGCAATGGGCACGGGAGGCATGGCAAAGGCCCTAGTGGGGCGAGAAGCGCGGGCGGTGTGGCAAAGGCCCTAGAAGGGGGCAAGAGGCTCCAGAGGGTGAGAAGCGGGGGGAAAAAAATGCAAGACAGGCCCAGTGGGGTGAGGCCTGGGCACGGCAAGCCCAGAGGCATTGGTAGTGGGGTGTAAGTTGCAGCAATGGTCCAGGGGCGCTGGTAACAGGGTGCAGGTTGTTTAACCGGCCCAGAGGCACTGGTAAAGGGGCGACAGGCGTGTGACCAACCCAGGGGTGCTGGTAAAGGGGGCCAGCGGCGTGATAGGCCCAGGAGTTTTGGAGATGGGCGTGACAAGCCCCAGGGGCACCAGGTGGGTGACAGGCCTGGGGGTGCCAGAGAGGGGGACCAGGGCAGGATGAGCCCAAGGGCACTGGAGGGCAAGAGCAGAACAGCGTCCAGGAACAGCTGCGAGGCTTGGGGTGTGCTGAAGGGGAGGTAGGAGGCACGCATTGCCCATAAGGCTGGGGGTGTTGGAGCACCCCACTTGACACCACGCTGGTATTACCTCCGTTCCAAGGGTGAAAGTAGGCAGCCTCCCTTACTGAACTTAATAAGAACAAAGACATGGCGGGCGAGAAGAGGGTGCTGGATCACCTTAATTGAGACAGCAGGGGGCACTAGCCAGCTCACAGCCGCTCGCAGGCCCCACTCCGTGACACCCATCCCCTGCCTGCTCCCCCAGCGCCCCTGAGCACTCCTTGACTCCTGCCCTCTCTCTTCCCCCCCATGGCTGTCCTGCCTGGCCCCAGCTCCCAGCTCTTTTAAAAAAAATCCCCCGCTCACTGCCAGGTGGGGGGGTGATTCCCACTGCCCTGCTCTGCTTGGGGGCCTTTGCCATGAGCCCCCTGACCCCCACCCACTCTCCCAGAACTCCACGGTTGCCCCACCTGCCCCAGCTCCTGGCTCTTTTTTTAAATATAAAAAGGAAAAAAGCCCTGAACTCACTGGATGCTGCAGCAGCTGTTGGGGCAGTGGGGGGGCAGCGGGGATTGTCCCCCCAACCTGGCAGCAGTTGGTGAGTGCCAGGCTGATGAAGCTGGGAGAGCAGGTGGGGGATGGGGCTGATTTGGAGATTTGGCTGATTCAGCAACAGTCAAATCTCTAAATCAGATTCAGCTGAATTGATTCAGGACAGTGAATTGAATTGCTGTCCCCCAAATTGGAAGAATCCGAAATGAATACTAACTGCTTCACACAGGCCTACTGGATGGTAACTTAGCATCAGAAGGATTGGATGTGGTGGAGGCCTCATTGCTTGAGCAAATGCCTGCACTACTGTTTCAAAGCAGAGTGCCTCTATCTTGGACATCTCACACAGTACCATGTAGCATCTCCTGATGGTGGGGAGGAGGCCCTGATTTCCTGAGGCTTTGTGCATGGAGGCAGTGGAGGGACCAGGCTTTGAGGCTGCAGGTTTTCTGCTGACCCAGCCCAGCCTGATTGGTGCATGGATCAGGAGCTGCACACCATCGCAGAAAGCCACACATGGAGGCATGGAGTTGCACGGCACTGGGCCAGGTAGGATCCTGCTTGCCTCTGCATACAGCTTGCTGCTGGAGTTCTGGAAATTGGGAATATAAGTATAGCATTCTTTACCTATTAAAGCACAGACTCCTCCTTTGCTGGCTAATATATAATCTAATGTAAGTCAGTTTTGCAATGTCATTTGCCTTATTTCCTTCATTTCTGTATTTATTTTATCAAAACTATCAGCAGTAG
>NW_017728945.1:3264673-3289423 GCF_001723895.1 Crocodylus porosus | reverse complement strand
GTCGTTTGACCCCAGTACTCTTTCCTGCCATGGCAGGGGGTCGGACTAGATGATCTACTCAGGTCCCTTCCGACCCTAGAAACTATGAAACTATTTCCTTCCCTTTAAGAGAAATTTCTCACTCCTTAGACCTGTAACTGACTCTCCTTTCTAGGGAAAAGGGGTTAATTTAAGGAGAGGCCCATGCATCCCTCAGGCAACTCATTTAATTCACCACACTCAGGATTGTGGAGCCGTGTCAGAAACTAGGATGAATAAACCTGTCTGTGTACTTATTACGGGTTTGACCTAAAGGATGCCTGTCAAGATCTAACAAACCTTGCCAAGGTTAAAACTACTGTAACTTCACTAAACTAAGAGTGAAAATATAGTAGGCAACACTCAATCCTCTGGATCATGGCATACGCTTAAGAGGTCTATTCAGGTGCCTGATGAATCCGCTCACATGGAGTCCTGAGACCATCATGCCAAGACCTTCAACACGTATGCTGAGGCAAGAGTATGGAGGAGTGGAGGTTGTCCAAGACCTACCGTTCTTTACACCATTGAGACAGAATCCAAAGTCCAGACCAAGTCCAGATGCTCAGTGCCTCGACGGTTGTGTGTTCTGCCGGAGAACAACAGATAAGAAATTCTGCTGGCTGCTTAATGCCTCAGCGAGGGTATGTTCTTGTCAGGATGATGTCCCTTAGCTTTTCTCCAACTGAGGAGTACCCACAAGGCAGTGGGGTCTAGGGTTTTTGGATGCCCTATACTCACCTTACTCTGGAGGTTGCAACATGGTGGTATTTTATAGGAGCTACCCCTCCATGAGTAGCACTACCACGTTGCTCCCAGTCCCCCCCGTGAGATGCAGTTTATGGTTATACCTAGGACTGTAAGTGAAAATATTCAAACATCAAATCAAGGTCACAGTCATAGTGGATAAAAAATCTATAAATTTAAATTGATTTTATTTCAAATTGACTTTCTTATTAAATTATTATTTGAAATTGTAATTCTATCTGAAATCTTGATAGTCTACATCTGGGGTTAGCAACCCCCTGGCATGTGTGCTGAGCATAGCATTCAAGGCCATTTTGCTTGGGACAGCACCACCAGCCCAGGCTCTAAGCAGCTGCTGCCAGGACTCGGAGCCCAGACTGCTCCCAGCAGGCGGCTGAGAGGCTACAAGCCCTGCTGCAAGCATGTCAGCGCTCCGGCACCTTCCAAGGTAGACATTGTGGGTTTTTTCAGTACTCCGGCCAAAAAACATTGCCTACCCCGGTCTATATTTTAAGCCTAACTTACTATAATATATTCATCATTTTAAAGTTTTAAGCAGTACAGGTTTACTTCTGAAATTTTAAAGAGAGTCGGAGGTGGAAATCACTTGCCAAGCACTCTGGAAGTAGCATTTGCTGAATACTAAATGAATTCTTAACTATTGCACATTCTTCAGCCATACATTCTTTGTATATGCAAAGTTTAGGAATGGATTTGGCGCTGAAAAAGCAAGTGAGTTTTTTTTTTTCTCTTACATTGGGAATTAAAACGAAGTATAAGAAATGAAATAAGTTTGTTCTAAAATTTTGAAACACAGTGTGACAAGAACAGTACAAAATCATTTGGTTTTGAATGCAAAACAGGATTTGATAAAATTACAGTAATAATTTTTCTGAGTTGCCAGTCCATTCATAAAAGCTGATTTCTACCCAAATTAGCTTGGTGTAAATCACGAGTAAAAAATTAACTATCTAGTAAGGAAATTCCTTTTTTTCTCATTCTAAAAATTTTTAAAAAATTCAAAATCCCAATAAAGGTCTCCTTAAGTAATTATGGGGCATCTCCATAGCTAGCAAAGACTATCCAATTTAGGGTGAAGCCCAAATATCTAATTGCAGGTCATGGATGCCTCTTGGCTGATTAACATCATGATTGAAATAGGCGATTTCAATCAGTCCATGCTGGTAACATCTGAGATTAAATCAAGTGTTCCAGAAATGAGGATGTTTAAGCACTGGAACAGACTACATCCTCTGAAACTTTTTAGTACAGTTTAGATTGAAGTCTTAACCTGCAGCCCCAGGCTGGTCTGAGTATGGGCCCCCCATCACGTTCCTGCTGCTGCCACCAGAGTCCATAGCAGAATCCATGGCAGACATAAATCGGTGGCTGTAAGAAACTACCCAGGGAACAGATGGAGTAACCGACTGGAAGGAAAGTTTGGAGGACCTTTGTGAAGCCATGCTGTAGCCAAGAATCTGCACTACAGGAAAGCCATATAGCTGTCCTAATGGTGAGAACCCCTATCTTACACCTTACTAGACATGTGAGAATCTACATATACATACTTTCTACATGGGAGAAGCTGCAGTAGCTGGATACATGGACCCTTCAGGAGGGGAAGCAGCCCTCTTTTTTCTCCCTGACAACATCTCCAGTATCTGTCTTTTCACCATGCCCCTTGCCGAGCACAGTGAGGAATCTAGTGACACCCAAGTAGAACCATGCTATTTCTATGTGAAAGGAGATCAGTTGTAGGCTCCCATCTCTATTGGACAAACTCCATCTTAGGTATTTATTTCCCATCAGATCCAGCTTCCATTGTCCTCGTAATTTCTGTGACTCCCAATGATAACTGCATTTCTATCCCAGTGCTCTTCTGTCCTGTTTTCTCTTCCAAACCCATGTTAATTGGTTTGGTTCTGGGGATGTGGCCATGAAACTCAACACCAGGACTTTTCTTTTGCCTCCTCCCATGCACCTGTTTCAGCCAGAAGTGAAGAGCTGCAGCCGCAAGATAAAACATCCAGTGCTTTTATTACTGTCTGAAATCATCAGGTAGGGTGTCTCAGCATAGAGATTTGTAACAGTCTTGGAGAGAAACAGAAAGACCCTGCTGGGGTGGGTCCTGCCCTGCTTCCCACTTTTCCTGGCTTGCTGTATGGATGGGATAACTAACAACTGAGAGAAGGGTAATGTGGCAGCAGACAAAAGGCCTAAGAAGCGCTAAGAAGTCCTGTGAAGGTGTATGGAGATATGTGAGTGTTGGTGTTGAATGTTGACCCTGCATTGAAACCTGCTGTGGGATCTAGGTCTGAATGTGGGCTAGCCAGAAACCTGGCACTAGCTTTCCTTTCTCTGAAAGGATCCTCACAGTCATTGTATTTTTTGAGCATATATTCAGTAGTGTAACGAAGGTGGGATGACTAGGGCAGCAGCCCTGGGTGCTGACCTGGGGGTGGGGTGGAAAAATAACAGCTGCTGCTTCAGCCACACAATTGCATGTATTGGCACTGTCCCCATGCATCGCTGCTGTCCTAAGCACTCAGCTGCTGTTACACTTCCATGTATATTGCTTGCATCTGCAACAGAAGATCTTTCTAGGCTGTGGTAATTCATGAATGAAACTTTCCAGAGTGACATCAGGCCAGCCTGCGATGGGCCATGCTGACTACATTCAGAGAGATCTGGCTCTAAATCTATGAAGATGATTCCCAAGAGGGAAGGAGTGGGAACTGCCTCCTACATCATTTCAGTTCCATTAACTGCAGTCCCATGTGTCAAAAGTACAAATGGACCACAAAGCATGAGGACACTCTCTTGCTATTAAGGTGTGTGCACATGTGTTGATGGAATGAATGGCTACATGTTTGTGGGAAATAGTTTCCTAAACCCCAAGTCCCTAATCTATACTAGTGCCTCCAAATTTATAGAAGTGTTGAAAGCTGTCATTGTGAGCTGTAAACCTGGCTTGATAATTCATTTTGTTCTTGAAACACTTGTTAAAACCCACATTATTTGAGGGTTGCAGGAAATAAGCGCAGTACAGTAATAACTATCATAAGGACCATCAGATTTATGGGGGCAATGTGACAGCCATGGGTTTGTGGTTTAAGAAATAAGTTGGGTGTTGGTATTTCCTTAAGACTAGACAGTATAGTCTACTGCTTCAGATCACCTTTGGGCAGGGCATAATGCCACCTTTGGGCAGGGCATTATGTCAAGTTCAACCTCTTTATTCGGTGCCTATCTGCATCATCCCCTGTACCTACTAAACTGCCTAGACTGTCAAGACAGGATCTTTTGATAGGAAATGTTAGGTTAAATCACATCAGTCACTTCTTTTATTTGCCTTCTCCAGAATCAATGAAACCCTTGTTTTGTCAAATTTGGTATTTGATTACTAGTTAGTGTATTAAGTTAATGGTTTGAAATTGATGATTTACTGATTCCATTTCAGTTGTAACCTTGACTTGATTATGAGGTTTCATGCTTAAGCGTTAAAGTGGCATGTGAGTAGGTTTAACCTCAGTTATACGTTTCTTTAACAGTAGATACTTGTTCATGTTTTAATAAGACCCATAACAAGTACACAGAACTATTTTTCTTTTCTATTTTATTGCAAGTCCAGAATCACAAGGAATGTTAATCAAGTGGTTAATAATGTATGTTAATCAAGTTGTTAATCAAGTGGAATGGCCCTCCCCTTAAATTAAACCTTTACTCATCATAGGAGATACCAGCAAAAGGACTGGAGAGTGAGTGATTATCCTTAAAGGACACTGATAAAAAAGAAGGAACTGTCCTGGTTTGGACTATCCTAATCTCCTGCTTCTAAAGCTGAAGAACATTAAGGAAATTCCTGGGATACAAGAGCGATGAAAAGTTCACAATAAACATTATTAGTGATTTTTGGTTGTCCCCAAGCCATGCCAGATACGGACAATTTTGTCTGCAAAGTAGGTAGTGAACTGGTCAGAGCAGAATGAAGAAGACTTAGTTTCCGAGCAGAGACGAGATGGATTAACCGAACACTCACCACGCTGAACAGATCTGTTTGATGACACCTCACAGATACAATGGCAGTGGGCTGAGCCCTTCCAGATAAAACCTTATTTTTCCTTTGCCTCAGTAAAACTCACTACCAACATATAAAGCCAGGAAGGGACAGGAGAATATTGTGTGATGTAAAATAACAACACAGCCTTGTGTTTGTCTTTCTCAGCTACGTAAGACAAAGCAGGCACTCATGCCTCACCACTCTTCAGGGAAGTCGATGACTTCTATTGTATCCTCTAGGGATTTCATATATTTCATGGACATTAGGGCTGAAAGGGACCTCGGAAGATCATCGAGTCCAGCCCCCTGCCCAAAGGGCAGGAAGATAAGCATCCCAGCAATATAAGCATCCAATTTGCTCTTGAAGGTGTTCAGTGTAGGTGCTTGAACCACCTCCAATGGCAGGCTGTTCCAGACCTTGGGGACAGAAGTAACAAATGGACAGAGAGGGGAAAGAGCTCTCACAGAGACATTAGCAGAGTTGATTCGTGAATCCAGAAATTAAAATGATCATAAACTCCTCTGGCTGGGATGGGCTTCAGGGGTCTTTTCTGCCTTTCCCTCTACCCAGTAGACCTCAGCCCCCTCTCAGAACTGAGAACTAAAGACAGGAGGAGGTCAATTTTCCAGCCTCCACTGCTCCGACCCACTGGACCTATTCCCAAATCAGAACTGAGAATTAAAACCCAGGAATCCTGAGCCCATGTTTCCTTACTGTTAGCCCTACACTGCCGTCACAATAACAAGACGATTTTCCAAACACCCCATTTTTCCTGGGAACCTCTCCTATTAATCTGCCAATTTTGAGTGCCTGTTCCCCAACTGCAGGGCTGTCCAATACGCTATACATCACTGCAAAATCTTGTCAATATGGATTAGCAATTCTTATAGTCCAAATATAAGCATCTATGCCTCTCACTGATTTTCAGAATAGCATTCCCTTTTCCCTAGGCACCTAACAGTGATAACAACTCAAAGAAGCCTGCAACAGGGAAATTTGTCTCTCCTTTGAATATGAAAACCAGTGAGAAACCCACAATATTGTCTTCCTAGCAATTCATTGTCAGATCCCTTTATCTCCACAGTACTCAGCACTCTGTCCTCCTCTGGACCCCACCAAGCAACTCCCATTAAAATCCAAACCATCTCCCCCTCAACCACTATGGTAACCGCGTCCAGATATTCCTCAAATGAAGCACATTCATATTTTGCATCAGAAGGGCACAGACTCAGTCACCTATAGTGAGAACCCCCAACAGCTCCTATCCCATGTGAAGTTTCTGGTGGGATACTAAAGAGACCTTTGCCTTATAGCTTTTCCCACAGTCAAGACATTTATAGGGTTTTTCCCCGGTGTGGGTTCTCTGATGGACAACGAGGGCTGAGCTCTGACTGAAGCTCTTCCCACACTCTGGGCAGCGATAGGGCTTTTGCCCAGTATGGATTCTCTGATGTCTCCGGAGGTGTGAGCTGTTACAGAAACTTTTCCCACAGTCTGGGCATTTATAGGGTTTTTCTCCCGTGTGGATTCTCTGATGCTTCATAAGGGATGAGCCATCATAGAAGCTTTTCTCACACTCGGGACACTTATAAGGTCTCTCGGTCATGTGGATTCTTCGGTGTGAAATAACTTCATAACTCTGTTTAAAGCTCTCTCCGCACTCAGGGCATTTATATGGTGTCTCTCCAGTGTGTGTTCTCTGATGGACAATGAGGTTTGATCTTTGTTTGAAGCATTTCCCACAGTTGGGGCATTTATAGGGAGTCTCTCCTGTATGCACTCGCTGGTGGGAAGCAAGGTTTGAGCTCAGAGAGAAGCTTTTCCCACACTCAAGGCACTTGTAAGGTGTCTCTCCTGTGTGGGTTCTCTGGTGTGAGACAAGGTTGGACTTCTGAGTGAAACTTTTCAAACAGTCAGGGCATTTATAGGGAGTCTCTCCTGTGTGGATGCGCCGATGTTTACTGAGGCTTGAGCTCTGCTTGAAGCCTTTCCCACAGTCAGGACATTTATAGGGTCTCTCCCCTGTGTGGATTCACCGATGTGAAATGAGGGCTGAGAAACTGGCAAAGTATTTCCCACACTCCAAGCAGTTGCAGGGCCGCTCTCCTGTGTGAACAGTGCGATGAGTGTAAAAGTCGCACCCCAGCGTGAAGCTTTTCCCACAGTCCAGACATTTGTATGCCCGCTCTCCTGTGTGGATTCTCTGATGTTTGATAAGGTTTGAGTTCTGGCTGAAGGTCTTCCCGCAGTCGGGGCATTTATAGGGCTTCTCTCCCACGTGAATCCTCTGATGCACAGCCAGGTATGCCTTCTGGTGGAAGCTTTTCCCACAGTCAGGGCATTCATGGGGTTTCTCTCCCACGTGGGTTCTCTGATGTGATACCAAGGATGAAAAATAAGCAAAATACTTTCCGCATTCAGGGCATTTGTACGGGGTCTCTCCTGCATGGACTGCGTGATGTGAAATAAGTTCTGAGCTAACCCTGACGGTCTTCCCGCAGTCGGGACATCCGTAGGGTCTCTCGCCCGTGTGGATTCTCTGATGCTTAAGAAGGTCAGAGCTCTGCTTGAAACCCCTCCCGCATTTGGGGCATTTGTACGGTCTCTCTCCTGTGTGGATTCTCTGGTGGACAATAAGGTTGGATACCTGATTGAAGCTCTTCTTGCAGTCGGAGCAGTTATATGGCCTCTCACCTGTGTGGACTCTCTGATGTCTCATCATGTTTGATCTCTGAGTGAACCTTTTCCCACACTCAGGACACTCATACATTTTCTCTTTACTGCAGATTGTCAGCGGGATCATGGTTTCATTTACATCCTCCGGACTTTGGTCTTGGAAAGTAGATTTAGCCCATTTCTTTCCTACCAGCTTTCCTTGTTGTCTTTGAGTCCTGTGGTGATTCTTATGGGTTTTTCCCTGCATGGAATTATGGGAAATATCTCCTTCAGGGCTTCCCGGTACCACCTTGTTCAGATGCACTTGCTCAGGACCTTCTTCGTAGGGACTGTCATCCTTGCTCACGGTCACAGTCCCCTTACCTTTTGGGATAAGGAAAGAATCTAGTCATGAGTTATCCCCCCATGTTGGCAGAAGGAAACTCAGATGAAGGAATGGGAAAGGGAGATACAAACCAAAATAAAACTTAGGAAAACAGAAGTCAGGCCCTGAATGCCTCCTCCAAATGCTTGTCCAGAAAGAGAGGGAGAGAGACTACTTCCCCACGTCCCATATGGACAGATGTCAATCAGGGTGAGAGGGAAGCCATGAGTGATGCCTGCCATGCGTGTATGAAGCCTGATGGCTAAGTCATGACCTGGGTGAGATGAGGCTGAAATGGAGTGCTTTTAGGGCATCCGTGGAGAAGCAAAACCTTTATGCCAGTGATAGCGGATGTAAGCATCCACTTAACCCATTCCTCACCTGCATTGGTGTTTCTCTGTATTTCCTTTCCTGGAAAGCCCTGTAGATCTTTGATTGATGGCTCTTCGTCCTGTTCTAGTTGGGAGATCACCTCAGGTTTGGATAATGGAAATCCTGCTCCAAGGAAAGAAAACAGGTAAAACTAGAGTTTTAGAGTTATTCTAAACTGAGCAGTTTACAAATGTACAAGCTGCGTGGGTGCCCATGTATCAACCAAGAGGGTGGGCGATTTGCTGGAGACCCTCTGTAGCAGTCAGGTGGTTTGTAGGAAACAAGTGGCTCCCTCTACCAGGTGTTCAAGGACGTCCACACATGGGATTTCATGATGCTGGTACACAGCAGAGGCATGAAATCTCTTGTCTCTTTCTAATCCAGCTAAAACCAGAGTCCTTTCCAGGCATAGTACCATGAAAACTGTGTGTAGGTGAGTGGGAATAAAAACTCAGACATGTAGATATAATACTCTACTCCCTTTGGAGTCTGGGGGTTGGACATGGGTTAGCACCTCCACTGCACACCGCAGCGTTGTCTCCCATGGATGGGGATGTGGATCTGTTTTACACAGTCTCTCAAAATCTGACAGACTGGGGAGAAAAAGCTGATCAAAAGCTGACCCAAGCATGTGGGAGACCCCAGAGCTTTGAATCTTCAAGCTGACAGGGATTCTTACCCAGGGAGTTCATGGTCTCATATTTCTCCTGCATGATGTCCCCTGGATCAGCTCTTTGATCTTAGTGCAGCAGAGGCTGCTGCCTATCAGTACACAGGCACCTCCTGGAAGGTCACCAGATCCTGGAATGGCAAGAGTTTCCTACTCAGTATCTGCTGCCCCTGCCATTATCCCACCAGTTCAGTCACAGGCAGAGCCGAAACATTCCTATTCTGATACAGAGCTTAGAAGTTTTCAGAGGGAAGGATCAATGAGATTTTCTGAGAGGTTTTTTTTTAATACACCATTTCTGTGGTTAAACTGATGCCCAGGGCTGCTGATTTCAGTGTGTATTTTAGCTGGCATTTTAAGTTTTCCACCACCTCTCAATTCCTGGTACAGAACTCACCTGTTTTGCCCTTCTTCTCTGGTCACCATTTCCTGTTACATCCATGGAGGCTGAATTCAAAACGCCTTTGTTCAAGATGATCCCTATCTGCAGTTTTGGCATGTAGAAACAAAGTCATTCCTAGTACATGATCACCACAAAATGTTAACATGTCCTTGCTCGGGGAACTGGACTGCAGCCCTGTGTCTAAAAAACCAGAAAAGAAATGGTGAGAAGCAAAAGAGATGTGGAGCACTAGGGGAAGATTTAAGTGGGAACGGCATATGTGGGGACCATAGACTGAGTGGCTTAAAGATAGATATATAGGAGCCAGATGGAGGCCGCATGTGATTTAGGGGAATAAGGAGTGCAGAATAAAGCAAATAATTCTGGGGAACTGAAAGGCAGAATACTCCAAAGATATAATGCCTACTGTAGACCTCTAAAACCAGAAGTGATGCAGTCTTACTGCCTTAAGGTAGCACTGTGAGCAGGCATGTGAGACAGGCACATTTGGATGATGTGTTGCCACATATGAAAAGTAGGTATTGTAGTTATGTGGAGTTATGTCACCTTGGATGTAAGATGCTGCAGTGGTTGCAGCCCTATGGAGACAGTTTTGAAGGAATACTCCCCTGTGCTGAATGTTCCCGGGGAAGTCCTTCCTCAGCAGCTTGCTGAAGACTTCTGAGTACAACTCCTTGAAACGAATCTTCTTAATCAGTGTTACTTTTAGTGTAAATACCTGGAGACTGGCCTTCCCATGGACTCACAGGTTGTTTGCAAGAGAAAAAAAATCTTCTTGCAGGAGCCCAGGATCCCAACACACCTAAAATGAGCTCAGCCACCAG
The DNA here is from genome assembly GCF_001723895.1 of Crocodylus porosus. Classification (NCBI taxonomy): domain Eukaryota; kingdom Metazoa; phylum Chordata; order Crocodylia; family Crocodylidae; genus Crocodylus; species Crocodylus porosus. The sequence continues at coordinate 3,279,289 of NW_017728945.1, read as the reverse complement.
CAAGACACTTTTGTATGAGCTTCCCATCAATCTGAAAAGGATGAAAAACATGTACCCTCTCTCATGCGCCTGTACTTACTTGGGGTTCCCTTCTGCCACTTTACGTAAATACATAAGACTTCACACCCAACACTTCAGCAAATAAGTCTCCATTACAAAGACAGATTGTTATGCTGTAGGATCCAGGAGGAGGTATGCTGGGTACTATGTGTGTACTGCACAACCAAAGCGAGGTATGGCGGCACTCTCCACACCTTCTCTGGATTCACCCCACCAGGACAAATAGGACACATTCTTCTACACATGCCCACACTGGAGGTTTTTTTAATAGTACCCAAGATAAATCATCATAGTTCCTCACAGAGTCCTACTTTTGCAAGCACAGCAAAGCTGGTATGTGTTATAGAACGTGGTCCACACAGCTAAAAAAAAGCTCCTGGGTGTTTGCTACCCTTCTTTATTCAACTTCCTCAGCAGTTCCTTGGCCTTGAGCCCAGTGAAGCTCTCCTCTCACAACTCTTCCAGCCTATCTCAAAAGCTTTGCATCTCCTCTGCTGCCTCAGTAGCTGTACAGGTGTGCCTTTCAACAATTTTGGTGGTAGAATTGAACAGTGGAGGCTGAATGTGGAAAAACCAGTCACACCTCTGATCCCGTATTATGAAATAACTTCAACATAATTACAGGGTACTTGTTCTGGGACAGGAAATCTGACTTACAACTTCTATGGATTTGCAGGACAATATCTACATCTGGGAGCAGTGACAAGCAGTAGTGGGATATGGTCCCAGCAATTTTTTGTAGCCAACCTTAGCAAGCTCACAGCATTCCTTCAGGTCTTACACGCTGACAGTTTAGATGTAGAAATATTTGTATATCTTGAGGTTAACGAGCAACATATCAACAGCCAGCAGCTTGCACAGCATTGTTAACTACCTGGGTGGTACAGTTTTTGTGACTGATTTTATGACCCATGGTAGCTGTCAGTATGGTAGACATTGCATTTGCCAGCTCAGCTTGCAGCTCCAATGTTAGAATCACAGAAAATTAGGGTTGGAAGGGACCTCAGGAGGTCATCTAGTCCAACCCCCTGCTCAAAGCAGGAGATCATGTTGTCCGTGTAGAAGATCACAAACTTATCCTCAGTGCTCTGCTTCATCAGGAATGTAAACAGAAGGCAAATCCTGCTTCACATGCATAATTGTATAAAGGCAATTTTTGGCACATTTGCAGTTTGAATTGTAATCCCCCTATGGCATTTTTAAATCTTAGAAATCAGTAAGTGATGGTGAACCAAACACTATAAAAGGGCAAAATCAGCTCTGTTCAATAGCACAGTCCAAGATAGTCCACCATGACTCCTGCAATGAGCCTGATATTACAGTATTTTCACTCAAATAACATGCCCAGAATAAAATATGCTCCTTGTTTTTAAAAGGTAGAATAAAGAAAAAAGGATCTTTCCTCGTAGTAAGTAATGGAGTAGCAGCAGCTAAGGGAGCTGAGCCTGTTACTTGTTCTACTCCCTGTGAGTCCATAAAGATTTTAATTCCCCTTTTGCCTGGTAAGTGGCAGAAGTTGCTCTTACCATATTTCTCACATACACTGCAATTTCCAGTAGCTGGTTTTTGGGCAAAAAGGTGTGTTCTATTCAAGAAAATACAACATGATGGATCAAAGCTTATTTCCCAGACAGGCAATACAATATGATGGATTAAAACTTATTTCCCAGAGAAGCAGGCAAGCTAAATCTACTGAGCTGCTTTAGTTCGACAGTGTAAGACATTTTCCAAGGCCTCAGATAGTTCTTATGGATCTTTTCTATACCTCCTTCGATTTTATAACTCATTCCGAAAATGTGGACCCCAGAACTGAGCACAGTATTCCAGTACTGGAATCCCTGAAGTGGCATATAGAGATAAAATCATCTCTTCCTCCTCCCTTCCACTCAAGGATTGGAGTAGCCGCCTTCACTACAGCATCACGCTGGAATCTTGTGATCGTGTCTGGTTTCTACTTTGACTCCTAAGACTGTTTAGTAGGATATGTCCCCTGTCTTCCAAATGTGGCCTCAATTCAACAGGTGGCAGAAACAGGCACAAAGAAAGGAAGCAACCTACTTTAGGTCACCCATGTGGGTGAAGTGGGTGACTTAAGAGCCAAGAATAGGATACCAAGAATAGGATACCTCAGAACTAAAATTAAGATACCTTAGCCCAGTATACTGGCCAAACCACAAATGCCATCTAATCCTGGCAGCAGTTGGTGGAGAAGAGAATTCAGCAAAAAGAATAACCCTGGGAGAATGCAGAAGGGGAGAGATCTTTTTGGGTGCAAGGTTAATCAATAAGGCCGTAAAGTAAAAAGAAAACACAAGCAAGTGTCCTTCTGAGGTGGAGGGAAAACAAATATGAAATTCTGCCTTTACTAGTTAGTACAGGAACCCCTGATGAGGTCAGGAAAATGGTTCCCGGGGAACTGTACCTGCCCATCCCCTACTGGGGCCAAAGGGCAGATTCTGGATTTGTCTGAACTGGAATTCTTTTGCACGCTAAGGCAAAGTGCATGTGTGTACACACAGAGCTAGTATGCATTAACTTCTATGCTGGAACAAGTCAAACCTTTTCTCTTCCATAACATATGCTAATTTGTTAAAGGAAAGCATTAATATCTGCTAATTTGTTTAAAGGAAAGCATTCTTCTTCAGATCAGACCTGAAGAATAGTTTGCACTTGGAAGCTTGTCTAACTTTATGTCACCTATGCATTTGGTTCAGTAAAAGATATCACCCCCCAATATTTGCCTCTTGCATAATTCCTGGACTACCATGGTGATTACGTCACTCTGACACTATTGTACTTGAAATACTTCCATATTTTTTTTCTGTTAAAATCCAGAATTCTTGGTTGGAAACCTCAACAAGCCTATACTAACCCCTAAAGATTTTCTACAATTTCCTGTAAAAGCAGGTGTTTTAGGATCAGCCCTCAGAGGAGGCCACAAGAACACACCGCTCTTCTACATGTAGGGTGCATCTACACGTGGAGACACAGAGCGGTGGAAGCTCCCAGAGCCGTGGCAGTGAACACTTCCACCACCCTGATGCCAAAATGCTGGACCCGTGGAGAGCCCCACAGGCCACATGACAAAGCTCCATGTGCTGGATGGGGCTGGGACACAGGCCAGAAGTTGAGCACCAATGTTACATATAGTCCTAGAGCAACCACAACATGATACATAGCAAAAGGGTGTGACTCAGTAATAACGTCTGCTGCCCTTGAAGGGTGCAAGGGGGAAGGCGCTTGCTCCCAATGCAGTGGGAACTTCTTTCATGCTGTTTACTCATTGGCTATTAGGTGCAAGGTGCAGGGTCCAGCTTCAAGGGGACAGCTCTGGGAATACCTAGCCAATGATGAGTGCACTTTGCTGGGGAGCAGGTTCAAACCCTTCTCTGCGTGAAAAGAATCTGCAACACAGGGGTAGGCAACGCATGACACACAATGGCATTTTGCTTGGCACTCATGCCTTGGGGAAGGGGGTGGGGCTGCACTGCTACAGCAAGGATAGGGGCCCTTGCAGCTCCCCTGCCATCTGCCCATGGCATGCCAACATCTAACAAGTCATGGTTGTGAGTGTTTTTGGCACTTGGCCCAAAAATGCTGCTGACCCCCTGCTATGACCTAAGGCTCCCAATTCTAGGTTGCTGGACTAGAAGATGGGAGGGCTCTCCTCTGTTTTACTTTCAGCAGCTAGGTGTGCAGGATGATCTTTTTCTATCTCAGGGAGGAAATAGAGTCCAAAATGTGCATGAGCACCAAAAATTGCTGTTATGCAGCTACGTCCGTGCCACTTAGACTCGTGAAGATGAAATAGGATTGAGTCCTCAGTGCATACTTGCACTTCACCAATGTTGCTTGGAAGACTTGTACTATGTCTCCAGTCTTTCCATGCAGCATTTTTTTTAAACAAAGATTTCTGTTTCCTCTTCCATGTGCATGTTTGTGTTATGTCTTCTTGCCTGTATTTGCTATTGACCTGTCATGCTCATGGTACTTCCAGGCCGCAACTACAACAGCATGAAAACCCCTCACAATCTTTAATGAATTTATATTCTCAGCTCCCCTGGGAGGTAAAGAAATACTATTATTTGCATTTTACAGCTGAACAGCTGAGGCACAGAGAAATGAAGTCCGGTATATACAGCTGTACTAGTACCAGCAGAATTATAATATTGTTAAACGGATTATAATAAAATTCAATATATTTATTGTGTTATATTGCAATAGTTCAGCATAGGGTTTGAGTTATAATGGAGCAATTATATTAAACAGGGGAGTGAGTCTTCAGTAATGTACTTTTACCCTTGCGTGGAAGCAGTCACACAGGTACAAGGAGACTTCATCCTGGTATAGACCATTTTTCTTAGGGACCAGAGTAAGCTCTCCCCTCACTCATTTCTCCTTCTCTCCCTTCTGGTCTTGCCTCTCCCTCTTCACTCTTCCTCCTCTTCTCTTCCCCGAGACAAGCCTACTTGACCACTGTCCCATTCTTGGAGGCGTTCGCGCTCCTGTAGCTGGGTTGGCGCTATCAGGTGTGAGAACCTGTCTGTATGTGTGGCTGTGTCTACATGTTCATTAATGCACAGTAGTAACTGCACATTTAATTTATTACTTGGTTAATGAAGTACTAAGTAAATGTGCAGTAACTACAGTAACTACCAGTGATGCTACTGCACAGTAGCCTAATAATACTGAGCAGTAGCAGATTAGCACTGTCTGTGCTGTGATGTGCTACTGCGCAGTGTTATTAGGCTACTGTGCATTAACCATCTTGTGTAGCCCTGGCCTGCATCAGTGAGAACAGCAGCTCTGGGACTCGCGGACCCCTGGGGAGCGGAGACAGGTGCAGAGAGGTTGTGTGTGCAGAGCCCCTGTGCTGCTTATGCCAGTGCTTTCCTCAAGGACTCTCCATTACCTGGAGTCTGCAGAGCTTGGGGCTGCTTCCAGCCATGGAGAAAGTCCCCCTGCACTGGGCAGCGAGGGGCTGCAATGGTCTCTCCTTGCCACTGAGCTGGAGCAGCAGCTACTGTCTAGACTCCTGGATAACAGTGAGGGAGGCACCAGCAGCCCCGATTACAAAGAAGTCAAATGCAAGACCCCCACCGTCTCCAAGCTCTTGGTTATTAGAACTAGTATTTACTGGATGCATTATAGCAGTAGGAACTAGGAGCACTCACCTCTCTCCACTTCCTGCTTCCCCTGACGCCAGTAGCAATCACAGTCCTTGTCAGCTGCTCCAGCCCCTTCCTGTTCTCCTGCACATCAACCCGGCCTGCAACACTTGCTGGGACTGGCTGTCTGCATCTGTCTGCAAGAAAAGACCCTGGGAGAACATCTGGATGTGACTGGGATGAAATATCCCCAAATGTCCCCAATCTCTCTCCTGTCCCTGACAGGCTACAGAACAACACTCGTGTTTCTATCCGGACCTCTTGTAGGGAAATGTCCTTCTTGGCTGTTTCCAGAGCATGCAGTGGTCCATGCTTCAGAGATCTGAAGCTGCTCTGTAATATTTGTGGAAGCTGATGCCTTCACTCTGCCATTGCTTGTCATAAAAATCCCCTCTGTGCTATAAAGGAGGACTAAAGGGATCAGAGAGGGCAAATCCAAGTGGAGAGTGGGGCAGAGTGTGGATCAGACGGGGGCCAAGGAAGGAGATGGGGGTAAAGGAAGGAGGGGAGAGGGGTAATATCAGAGACAGGGGCCAGGTGCTGGGGTTAAGACAGGGGAGCTGAATTGCCATTACAGGAGAGGAAACACTGGGATAGCGAAGGACAAAGAGGGTAAAAGATACCCCTGATAGGGGCAGTGGGGAGAGGGAACCATAGGGGCTGCTGGCTTGGGGTGTGGGTGGCAAAAGAGCTACTTTTCCTTGCTGGCTAGTACAACTCAGCGTCCCCACTTCAGGGCTGTGATGTTAAGGGCCCAGGGCAGCCCAGTGCCCCGTGACAGCCAATCCTTTTTGTCTGGACTGATGCACTGACCTGCCAAAGGGGCCAGGGTGGAGTGACAGATTTCACTCACCCACCACCCTCACATGCCATGATGAGGGGTAGGTCTCCCCACACCCATGGGTAAAACACAGCTGGAATCACATCGCAAACCCTGTGAATGTGGCTTTCCTTATGCAGGGTTTTTGGACCCACTGTTGTTCATTCCAGGCTTGCATGATGATGTGATCCTACCTTGCTGCACTGCTTGTCCTTCCTCAGAAGGCCGGTCTCTATATAGGCAATTACAACATGCATCAACATCCAACCAACACAATCTCCTCTCCAAAGCAGCCTCTGACTTACGAGGGTCCAAGCATCTCAAAAGCAATAACCTGCGGCAATAACAGTGCAAGAACAGCTTATCCACCTCTGCTGGATTTATGCTTTGGCACTGGTATTGTACTCATAACATCCCTATGTAGGGGTTGCAAAAGACAGGCAAGTTCTCCCACATTATAATGCAAAATAGTTCCTCGATAGGGTGAACTCAGGGAGGTGCTGAGAACCAACCAGCCCTCACAGATGCCCCTAGTGCTCTGAATTTCATCACCAGTCATACTTGTCAAAGCTAAATCCTGCAGTGAAAAGACTGGCAGCTGCAATAGAGGAGAACATCACCCAGCAGCAACTCCATTAACTCTTCAGCTACTGGATGTACACCAGAATTTGCTGGTGGGTCCTGTCCCTACTTGCCCCTTCCCTGAATTCCTGCCCCTTTAGGAGCCCTGTGGGCCAGATGATATAGTATTTTGGGCTGTATCTGGCCCATGGGCCATATCTTTGAGATGCTTGCTGTAGTTCATGATTGTTTTTCTGCAAGGATGTGACTTTCCCTGTCATTGCACTAGGGCAGGCAGCAGTAACAGCTGGTGGGTAGCTCCTCCTCCTTCTTGCTGCTTTTTGTGACTAAATCTTAAGGCTAAGTGCACAACATGCTACAAAAGTAGATATGCTAACAGTTTTCAGGGACTCAAGCAGGGTGAAACAAGATTGTACTTATGCACTGAGTCTCACAGGGGTACCTGATAGACTAGGATCTGGCCCTGGAGAACTCTGAAGTCCAAGTTTAGGTGGCAAGTTTAGGTGCATCTCCTTTCCCAGGTATTCAGGTAGGATGTGAAGCACAATGATCTCCATCTTTCCTTTTCTCCTGGAGAAAGGGTTTGAGGATTCTCTGACTATTCACTCTCCCCAGCAGCTGGCCTAAAGGTGCTTTGTTATAGAGATCTCAAAGGATTGTTTCTTGCCTGTTCCCAACATTTTCCCCGAACCTGCCAGAAGTTTCTTGATCAGGAACTGTTGTTGGAAAGAGCCCAGCTCTGCTATGGGGGGACTGGTTCCAGCCACCAGAAAAAGTCTCCTTTGGGCTGGGCACTGAAGGGTATCGTCTCTGATTATGCTCCGGGGCCATTACCAATCACCCATACTGAGCCAGGGCACGGTGTCTCTGCTTCCATGGATGGATGGCACGATTCTGCCTGGGTCCTGGAATTCCTCGCTGGGCTGGGTACGGGACAGGGAGAGGGGATGGATGCTGGAGGTGCTCCAGGGAAAAGGAGGCAGGCTGCAGCTCCTTTAGAGATGTGTAACCATCCAGCTTCTCAGAGAACAGCTGCTCCTGCTCCAAGCATCATCTGGCGCACACACCAGCCCAGAGCTCCTGAATTCTGCCTCTGAAGCTGCTTTTATCCTGCATGAATTACACCCCTGGCAGAGGAGAAAGGAAGTGAAAAAGATATGGGGAGTGAGTGATTCCTAATGCAAGGCAGGGAATAAGGGGAGGAACTGACACCACTGGACATGTCTGAGTCCGGGGCACATACTGTTTTCTTCCTCACCTCTTAGACTTCAGTAACCAAGAAAATCTGGGAACACTAGGAGAGGCGAGGGACTCACGACCAAAGTTTTATGACTATTATTCAAGAAAAATGGAAACCAAGCATGGTGAAAATCTCAACACAAAATAAAGACTCCTCCAAACCTCTGAATTCCCAGAAACATGAGGGGCAACCCTGCCCCACTAGGCTGAAATAAAAACATCCCTTAGAGAGTTATGTAAAAAAAAAAAAATCACCTGTGTGTGTGACATTGTAAGCTGGGCCTCTCCCTCAAAGCAGGGTAAAGGGAATGCATTTAAAACCCTGCTGTCTGGGTTAATAAAGCCCTTCACAACAGAGAGAGCCAGGAAGGGATGGTAAAGTTGGACATAAAATGCAGCAATAATAGTAAGACAAGGTTCTTTGGGTAAATCCAAAATCTTTTATTAGACAAACTCAAATAGTTGGAAAAATTCTTCTTAGCAAATTTTATGAAGCTTTCCTGCCCACTCTCTCTCTGCCTTCCAGAGTGAGTTGGTGCACTCTGTAATTAGTGATATCTAATACTTGCCTGGGGAGGTGGGAAGCTGTTATCATCACCAATAAAGAGGGTGGGGGAACAGCTCTTGAATGAGGATGGGAATGAACTAGCATGAAGCTAAACAAGGAAATGCTAGTAGGGCTGGTTATTAAAACAATGAGCCCTGCCTGCTACGACCCCTGCTCCACCAAGCACTGGCTACAAGGCCTCACTCCTCACTCAAAGGAAGGATCTGGCCTCAGGAACCCTGTCTTCCAGCATCTTGTGCTCCTGCCATAGCACCATGCTGCACCCCCACCTCTCAGGGGAGGTCAGGGAAGAGATCCTTCAAAATCCCCAGTTTCCCTTCATACCCCTGCCCAGCTGCACACATGCCTGAGATGCTGTCCCTGTGTCCACATCCCTGTCTGTGCAGCCTGGTGCCTGCCTTATACCATTCCCCATTCTTCCACCCCAAATGGCTTTAGGGCAGTGGGTCTCAACCTTGTTAGACTCAAGCCATCACTTGTTAGAATCAAGACACCCCTCAGAAAATGCCAGCTCTTAGCTTTCACTGACATTTTGACTACAGAAAAATAATAGAGCAATTCTTCTGTTGTGAAGAACTCAGAAAGGCCACAGCCGGGAAGAATGGTTTTAAAACTATGAATTCTGATTTGAAATCTCTGGGTTTAATCTTGTGCATATTTGTACATCTAATATTTGACACCCTTGAATGGACCTCAGGATACCCTGGTTAAGAATCTCTGCCCCTGCTTCCCCCTGCCCAGACCATCCCCAGGGGAAGCACGTAATGTGCTTTGCTTCAGGAGTGCACAGAGACACTGCACAATAAGAGCTCCTGATGGCATCCATCCTATGCGTAGATCCTGGTGAAACTTTACAGGGATCCAGTAGCTTTCCCCTTTATTAGAGCCTATGTGAAGTCTCTCTCCTACTGGCACAGCAGCTCTTGAGGTGGAATAAAGCTCCGTCCCTAAAAAAAAGCTCCCCCTTCCCACGCCCCCATCAAGGTCTCTTCCCTGTGTGGGTCCTCTGGTGTTTGACAAGGGTTGAGCTCTGGCTGAAGCTGTTTCCACACTCAGGGCACACATAGGGGCGCTCGCCAGTGTGGACACGCTGGTGGGTGATAAGGTTGGAGCTGCGGGAGAAGTGCTTCCCGCAGGCAGGGCAGGCGTAGGGCTTCTCCCCGGTGTGGACACGCCGGTGCGCAGTCAGGGAGGAGCTGCCACGGAAGCGCTTTCTGCACTGGGGGCAGGCATAGGGCCTCTCGCCTGTGTGGATGCGCCGGTGGGTGGTGAGATTGGAGCTGCAGCTGAAGGCCCTCCCGCAGTCCTGGCACTGGTAGGGCTTCTCCTCCATGTGATTCCTCAGGTGCTGCAGCAGGTGTGAACTCCGGCCAAAGCTCCTCCCGCACTCAGAGCATGGGTAGGGGCGCTCGCCGGTGTGGACGCGCCGGTGGTTGAGGAGGTTGGAGCTGCGGTTGAAGCACTTTCCACACTCAGGGCAGGCGTAGGGGCGCTCACCTGTGTGGATGCGCCGATGAGCTGCCAGGGCAGAGCCCGACCTAAAGCATTTCCTGCAGTCAGGGCATGGGTAGGGCATCTCCCCTGTGTGGACGCGCCGGTGCACAGTCAGGGTGGAGCAGTCACTGAAGCTTTTCCCACAGTCGGGGCAAGCATAGGGCTTCTCTCCCGTGTGCACACGCTGGTGCACGATGAGGGCAGATCCTGAGCGGAAGCGCCTCCCGCAGTTGGGGCAGCTGTAGGGCATCTCCCCTGTGTGGACGCGTCGGTGCGCTGTCAGGTTGGAGACATGTGTGAAGCTCTTCCCGCAGGTGGGGCAGGCATAGGGGCGCTCGCCTGTGTGGACGCGCTGGTGCCGGAGGAGGTGTGCTCGCCAGTTGAATGCTTTCCCGCAGGTGCTGCAGTTATGCAGTTTCTCTCTACTGCATGTTCCTGGCTGGGCTGGGGTTCTGTCAAAGTCCTGCACACCTCCTCCTTCATGAGTGGACCTGCACCTTGGATTTGCTGGCTGTGTCTCTGGCCCGCACCAGCTCTCACAGGCTTCTTCTTGCTCAGAGCAATGGGAAATGTCTTTGTTGGCTTCTCCCAGTGCTGTCCCTTGGGGGTCTGCCTGCTCAGGTCCTTCTTGCAGAGGGATCTCCTCCTTGCTCTCACTCACCATCCTATCACCTGCTGTGACACAGAGATGATTCAGTCAGCAGTCATACCTTAGGCTGGGGGGAAGGGACACCCAAGGCTTTTCTATATTCTAGGGCCCCAGCCATGTGAGACAGGCCTATTGGGCTGACATAATGGGTAATCTTGGAGGTGTCGTTCCACCACTTTTCTGTGTGACACAAGATCAGCTGACAGAATGGCCCTTCTGGTGTCGTAACTGCATCCACAGCAGGGGTTTGTTGGTGTAGGCACCTTGGCTGGGGATGGTGTTTTTTGTATACTCTAGGCCAGAGATGGGAGACAGATGCTCCAAATCCTTCCCCAGTGGAAAAGCAGAAGAAGGTGACCAATTCGACCTTCACAGCCCATCCTAAATCTCAAGGGGGAGGAGAGCTATGCTTAAGTGTCAGTCAGGATGGGTAAGGAGCCAGGAGTGACCTCATCCCTGAGGATCCAGCACCACCGGGGGAAAATCCTGGCCTGCATGAGAAGTAGAACTGGAAGAACTTACTGGGCCACGGTGGGAATCTCAGCTCTTTGTTTCAAAGGCAGAAGATTTCTGGGGTCCCTTCCTCACCTGTGTGGATGTATCCCAGGATCTCTCTTTCCTGAAGATCCATGACCCATGGCTCTTCTCCTCGTTCTAGCTGGGAAATCACATCGGGTTGGGGAACCGGAAACCCAGCTGATTGGGGAAAAAACCAGTTAAGAGCAAAGTTCTACAGTTATGCTGATGCAGAGTTGTTTCCAGATGTGCTGGTGGAAAGCGTGTGTGTGCATGTGCATGTGAAGGCAGGGGTTGTATAAAACAAATGGACAGGAAAATATTCATGGAGAGGCTGTCGGAAAGCTAGATGGTTCCTTAGAGACATGCAGTTCTCCTTGCAGCAGATTCAGAGACCTCCAAGCAGGGTGGGATTTTGTGACTCTGGCACAGCCCAACTGTGCAGCCACTTTACCTCGTCCTAGCCCAGGTGAGACCCCAAACCTTACCAAGCTCAGAGCCAGTCCTGAGAAAGAATGAAAACATGACCTCTCTGTATTCATTTTCTCCCATATGAAAGCACAGAAAGATTGCACACCCCGTCTTCCCCTTTGTAGCCCTAGAAATATGGATGATTGCCCATCTCCACTGCCACCGACTCTCTTCTCCCATAGGAGGGTTTGGAGGAGAAAGTCTCTCTTACACAGGTTCTGGGAGCCTTGCGGTCCTCTGCCAGAAATCTAAGAGAGCAGGGAAGACGTCTGAGCAGAAGGCAACTGCATGTTTCAAAGCCCCTATACTGAGGGGACAGGGATCCTTACCCAGTGAGGCCACCATCTCATAATTCTCCTGCATGACATCTCTGTAGAGAGCTCTCTGACCGGGGTCCAGCAGAGCCCACTGCCCCTTGGAGAAATACACAGCCACCTCCTCGAAGGTCGCCAGTGCCTGAAACAGCAAAGGTCTCCATCTCAGCATCTGCTCTCCCATTAACTACCCCTGCAAGTCAACTACAAGCAGGTCTGGAAAATCTGTCTTGGTCATGGAAACAGGGAATCTACCCTCAGTGGGGAAGAGTAATTTCTGAAAGCTTTTGAGGAAAGCTGGAGATCTTATTCCTGCTCTTATAATGAAAGGTCTCCATCATAGCACAGGACTTCCACATTGTTCCCCCGGCACCATGGCTGCCATCACCCACTGCTTTCAGGAGAGCTAAAGTTAAAATTCCCTCATTTGGCTTGGCCACCATATCCTTACACAATGGTACATAGAAGGGAAGACATCCTGGCTTGAGAGGGGCACCAGCTCCCCTAGTATTCATGGAGGCAGAAGCTACAAGTTGCTCAGAGGGTCTGAAGGGGCAGAGGCGCATAGAGTGGCAGACGGGAGAGGTGGAGGTCTGAAAAGGGTAGGAGAGGTGATGACTGGGGAAGATGATGGCAGGGAGTGTGGAAGGAAGTTTCGATGGATGAGGAGTGCGCTGGCTGGGAGGGAGGAAACAGTCTGTCCCAGACCAGTTGGAGGCAGGCTACAGGGACAGGCAGGGATCCCAGTAGACTCCCTTCTCTCCGGCGCTGGTTCCCCATCTTTCTCATTGCTGCCCCACTGCTTCTTGGCCTCCCCCTTCTTCCTCGGGCTGATGAGGACGGACCCAGCTAGCAAGATTCAAATCTCCCCTACCTGAGCCAGATCCACTGTAGTCATTTCTTTTCCCTTTTCCCCCGAAGGATGGGATGATCTGGAGTGAGATGTGGACATTACCCTGCGGCCTGTTGGGGCAAGATGAGTAGCAGTTTCAGAAGCAGCTTCAGTCCACATCAGACCCTGATTCCTTCCTAAACTACATGACTAGCACATTAGCACAGTAACTCCAGACTGACTGCAGCTCCAGTCGCTGTATTACACTGCTGATCCAGGGCCATTTGACTTTGCCCCCATGGTTATCTTCCCTTTACCCTTCTCCCTTTTTGCCTGGACATGTGGGCACAGGAGCAGGTTCCTGCGAGGGAAGTGAGCGTGCAAACTGACAGACCATCAGTTACTCCATGGGAACTGCCCGTGGGCACACCTATACCTTAGTGACTGGCAGGCCGCTCACCCCACCTGCACAGAGGCATAAGCTACTTCAGATTTACAAGTGTGTGGCCATCACCATTTACCAGGGAGTAGCTGACATGCTGCATGTTTGGCCCCCAGCTTCACTTGTGGTAACAGGAAGAGAATGTGTGTGCAAATGCCAGCTGCAGGCAGGAACCCAGTGTTTTGCATGTCAGAAGTGTCCCCAGGCAGTGCTCTGCTCCTGGGGTACCTTCCAAGGCTGTTTGCTATTGAACACACATAACAGCCTCCCCTGTGCCCTGCCCTCCCTGCCACTGTCCACCTCTGGCTCACCAGATGTTTTTGTGCACTCACCCAGTCAGCCTCAGAGCCCCCGGGGAAGTGGGCCCAGGTCAGCCAAAGACCAGGACACGTCCCCTCGTGTGAGAGACAGCAGGGACAGACCACCCTGTGCCCTGAGCTGGAGCTGGGCACCTGGAGGCTGCACAGGTCTTCACAAAAGACTTTTCAAGCCTTTTGCACCCTTTCCAGCACTCCCCTGCAGTCTCCCTCCTTTACCTGGAGGCTCCAGCATAGGAGCTGCTCATGGCAGAGCCGGGGGCAGCCCTGGGGGCTGGTTCCAGCCTCTGGAGAGGGGTTTTAATCAAAATCTTTCCCAGCTCAGACCCTGCTGGGGGAGCAGCACCTCCTCCGCCTGAGTTCCTGGATCAGATGGAGAAGGCAGCAGCTATAGTCTCTTTTCCCAGCCTTGATTACCAACAGCTCAGATGCAGGAGCTGTGTGGCTTCCTGTCTCTGTTATCATCACTATATTATTTATTGCTTGTATTGCGATAGCATCCAGGAGCCCTGACCTTTCTCCCTTCTCAGCCTACCCTCCTTCCAGCCACAGCTGCTCTCTCCTGCTCCAGCCCCTTCCTGTTCCCCTCAACACCACCTCGGGCTGCAACACTCACTGGGACCTGCTGAAGCTGAGAGTACCTGTCTGCAGAGAAAGAGCCTGGGACAAACTTATTTAGTTGGTCTAATAAAAGATATCATTTCTGACCCACGAGCTTTGTGTATCTCTTATTTCTCAGACCACCACGGCTACAAAATAGATCCCTGGGACAAACTGGCGCTGACAGGGACTCAAAGCCCCTTCTGAAATCCTCCCATTGCCTGATAGACTGCAGAGCCATGTCCACATTTCACTATTAATCCACCTGCTCTTGCCTGTGGGGTGGGGGAAGCAGGGGATGGGTGAGGACTTAGGTACTTTGCTGTTAAGTGACCAGAGACTGCTCAGTCATTCATAGCTGTGAAGCTGTGTAATTGTGATGGTCAAAGGTGATGGGCATATGGGAACGCGGGTGCGCAGTGAAATTTTGTAATAGGAGTAAGAATGGTGTAACTGTAAAGGTGTGTTTTGGGCTGTCTGGTGAATCGCAGCAGTCACAGAATAGGTTGGTAGAGGTATAGTTTTTTATATATATATATATATA
>NW_017728945.1:3240456-3264573 GCF_001723895.1 Crocodylus porosus | reverse complement strand
TGTGTGTGTGTGTGTGTGTGTGTGTGTGTGTGTGTTCCCTTCCAAAAAACGCCCCAACCAAAACGAGACAAAACAAGAATACTCTGAAGCTGCTGCCCTCTGGCTACCAGAACCTGCTCTGCTACACAAGGGTGTGAAAGAGGAGCAAAAGGGACAGACTAGAGGGGAGAGATTGAATGAGTGTATACAGGGGCCAAACCTATCCAGAAGGTGAAAAGGGAAGGGAAAGGAAAGGGGCTGACAGGGAACATTGGGAATTAGGAATAGGAAGTATGGTTAGGGAAGAGGGAGCTGCACTGCCAGGCCATGAAGAGACTGGTTCCTCTCAGGGCTGTGGTGTTAGAGGTGCAGGGTATCTCACTGCTCAGACAGAGCAGCTTTTCTCTATTTGCTTATAGTGCTCACATGCTCTGTTTTAAGGCATTCTGCATCACCTCAAAGATCAGAGCATCTGCATGTCATGGGGCACTGCACCAAGCACGCAGGCTTTAGGCTGCTTTGTGGCCAGGACATGCATCTCAGTGGAGGCTTATGTTTGCAACACCCTGACTCTTCATGCCTGGTTCTAGAGGTCCAAGTTTAGCATTTCTCAGAAAGTACAAGGCACCAGTGGAAAGCCTGAACTTTGTGTATTACAGTTTTGATGCTTAGTGCACCTTTCCCAGGTGTGAGTATTGTAATGTGTGCGCAGGTTCCTATGGTGGGTTAAGGAGGTATTGACCAGTGACTAGAAGGCATGTGTGTGTGGGTGTATACACACACACACACACACACACACACTTTTACAAAACAAAAAACAAAACCACAAAAACCCTCTACTTTTGATGCTTAATTACCAAGCAAGGCCTCAACAGTGAAACTTCCCTCCTTCAGAAATAAATTGATAGTGAAATATGAACAAAAGATGCTTTAGCACAGTCAGGAACCCAGGGAAAGGGAATCCTGGCCCTACTGATGGTCTGGCCCTGGTTTTCACTGAGCCAGGATTGTGCTCTGGGAACTAAATTCTGTTCCCCTTTACACACCTAAATGGCATGTATGCCGTTGTGGAACTGCAGTTTTTGCACACAGTTTGTAATTCTATGTTAGCTTGCATATGAGATAGAGGAAGTAAAATGGAGGAGGAAGCAACACCTGTCACCTTTTAGTCCCATAGCCTAGGGGTGAGGACATTTGGCCAGGGAGAAGGAGACCCAGATTCTAGGCCCTCTTTCACCCAGAGGGGGCCTGCTACACACTGCATTTCATATGCATTAGACACACAACAGTCAGAAAGTTTCTGAAGCCCCATTTGGAGCAGAGGCTTGGGTTCTCACCCCTGCCACGGCAGCATCCATCTCACTGAGGTACACACCCTCTTGGTTGTTCTAATCCTTCTGGCCCCACACCCCCCTCTTCTTGCCTACCCAAGGGGGACAACTTGAAGGCAAGAGCTGGAGAACATCTGGATAATGCCTAACCTTCAGCCTGGTCGTTAGAGTACCTGGAAGCAGGAGATGCAGCTTCAAACCTCTTTTGGGTGAGGCAGGGACAAGGACCCCAGTCTCACTGGATAAGGGGTATAATCATGAAGCCTAAAACGTCACAAAGCCACTTCTGATACCACCTCCTCTTCTGGCATCTAACATCAGTGAGTTGGATTTTTCCTGGGACTAAAATTTCAGGACATACCCAGCCCTAGGCATAGACCTGGGCAATCCTGGCAGGAGCACAGTCCCACTGAGCATGAGGAATTGCAAGCTGTGCACAAGGGCTAAAAGCTGCGGTAACCTCATTGGACACCTGCCCTTTAGTTGCATACAGGGAAAAAGTGCTGAGTCCTGGGACTCTAATACGGTTGATCTAAATTTTAGGCACTCCATTTTCTTGGATCAGTTATTTGGCAAATATCTGCTCTGGTGAGCCTCCCTCTAACCCATTGTTTCTCAAACTTTTTAGACTCAAGGCATCTCTCATTAGACTCAAGGCTTCCCTCAGAATATGTCAGCTTAGATGATCAGGAAAGAACAGAAGGGTACAGGGTGGAGGTGGTTGGTTTGAAGGAAACCTGGGGTGAGAGTCATTACAGCAACCCTAATGCCTATGTTACCCTTCATTGTACGCCTGTGCCATGCCCCCATCTTCCCACAATCTGAATAACCAACCCGACTCCTCTCTTAGCCCCTGTTCCCCCTAATACTGAGCCTCTGCAGCACCCTCCTTCCCCACCCCCACTGACACCCCCCAAACTACCTTTCGTGCCCTACCACTTGCTGTTTAAGCCTGTCCCAGCACAGTGACAGGAGGATGTGTCCCTAACAGACTGCCTTGGAAGTGTGAGGCTGCAGCACTGGCCTGGGAAAAGTGATCCTGGACCAGGGAGAGCTGGTGTTAACCCTCCATTGCACCTGGCCCTCTCTCCTAGGCCTGGGTGCTTTCCCTGCAGAGGCAGCTGAGTGCCTGCTATGAATAACAGGAAGGGAAACACTCTGGCCACTGCATGAAGCTAAAGGGCTTCCGGGCTCAAAGTGAAACTAGCTTGCAGCTTCTGTTCCCATCTGGGGAGGGGCCATGGCTGCCTGGGATTTTGCAGGGAGCTTCAAGGAAGAAGCAACTTGCTCTGTGTGCCTGGATTATTTTACAGATCCAGTGACTATTGACTGTGGGCACAACTTTTGCCGCATGTGCATCAGTGAGTGCTGGGAAGGCTTGGGGCCAAATTTCTGCTGCCCCCAGTGCAGGGAAACACACCAACAGCAAAACCTGCGGCCCAACAAGCAACTGGGGAACATGGTTGAGCTGGTGAAACGACTGAGGCTGCAGGTGGGAAAACAGCCCAAGGGGCAGCGTGTGTGTGAGAAGCACCAGGAGGCTCTGAAGCTCTTCTGCAAGGAAGACGAAGCCCTGATCTGCGTGGTGTGTGATCGATCCAGGGAGCACCGAGCTCACACTGTGGTTCCCCTGGAGGAGGCTGCCCAGGACTACAAGGTAGGGAAGGGCTGTCCCCAAGCCTGGGAACACATACCCAGCTTCTCTGCCATCACATGGCCCCTGTGTGTGTCTGATCAGCTCGGGGCTGGAGCCAGGACCTGCCTGATAATGGGTCCTGGGCACGACCCTGGGAGTGAAAGAGCTCCGCGGGGGGGGGAAGGGCAGGCCTAGGCTCTGGCTTGGGATTGTCCAGGGTGCTGGGGTCATACTCTCCCACCAGCTTGGACATGTGGGAAATGCTCACGCAGCCTCCATCTGAGCAGAGAGGATTTTATTCCTGGGAACAAGTGAAATCAGGAACTAGAGCCGTTTTCTGTGTTTGCAGGAGCAAATCCTAAGCCGCCTGGAGCATCTGAGGGAGCAGAGAGAAAAGCTGCAGGGCTTGAAGTTTGCATGGGAGCAGGAGAGTGAAAGGTTCCTGGTAGGTGCCTGGCATTGGGGTGTCAGCACTGGCAGCAGATTTCAGTGCTGCTCAGTGGAGCCGGGAGGGTGGGAAGGATTTTCTGGGGCTCTGCCAGTGGGTCAGGCAGGGCGGCTGGCTGAGGGAAGGCTCTTCAGTCATGGATGAGTCAGGGCAGTGCAATGCTCTCAGGGCCTTGCCCTGCTAGCCCCTGCCTTGCAGGAGAGAGCTCAAGCATCTTGGAGCTGTGAGAAAGCCTCCTCTCAGCCAGGGCAGGGGTCACCCCCAGAAATCTCCCAGGATGGACCTTGTGGGGCTGGAAGGAGGTGCTTCACATAGCCTGGAAAAGGATTGGACCCCCATCTCATTCCCCTGTCCCTGCCCTGCCCTCTGACGTGTCTCCTCTGCCCATCCCAGAGGCAGACAGAGCTGGAGAGGCAGTGGGTGATGTTTGAGTGCAAGGGCCTGCGCCAGCTCCTGGCTGAACACGAGAGCCTTCTGCTGGCCCGGCTGGGAGAGCTGGACGAGGAGATTGTGATGAGGAGGGAGGAAAATGTTGCCCGCCTGTGCGAGGAGACTGCCCGCCTGAAGGCCCTGATCACAGAGCTGGAGGGGAAGTGTCAGCAGCCGGCGCCTGAGCTCCTGCAGGTGAGACCACGTCAGCTGTGCCCAGTGCCCAGGTGGGAAGATGATGGTTTTGAGTCCCTGGGAACTCCCGAGGGGACCCAGTGTGGAGGGCACAGCCTGGGGTGTCTGCAGGGTCAAGGGCCAAAGCTGCAGAGACAGGGGTTGGAGCAGTTGGGGAGGCAGTGGGGCAGGGTGAAAGGCTGCACCAGTCCCAGGGCCGGGTAGAGAGGGATGCCCCATCCCTGCAGAACAACAGGTGTGAAAGGGCCTCTGCTCCCCTCGGTGCGAGGATTGCCTGGGCTGGGCCATGGCACTGACTTTCTGTTTTCTCTCTCATTCCCTTCCAGGGTGTCAGAAGCACCGTGAACAGGTACATCTAGGCTCTGTCTGGCCTTGTGTGCCACATTGGCCAAGGCCAGGCTGCAGCTTTAGCCCCAGCACCTGATAGTGGGACAGTCACCCCTCTGGATCCAGCCTCCTCCATCCCCAGGGTCCTGGGGCTGATGCTGCTGTTACCCTGTGACCCAGCAGCCCTGGGCTAAGTAAACCTCTCCCTGGTGGCTAGGCTGGTTCAGGGAATTATTAATGGAGCTCAGGACCTCCCACCATGGGGGTCTGGGAGAGACCTGCAACAGCTGAAAGTCTGCCTGTCTGAGGGGCTCAGGGGTGTGTAGGACGAGAGCTGAATGCCTCAGCACAGGCTGTGGTAATGCAGTGTCCATAGTCTTGTTTCTGAGTGAGCTTTTGCTTTATGAATCACGTGAATCTGAAACCAGGGTACAGGCTCTGCAGAGACTGCTGACATTGTCATTCTAAAACTTGTGACTTGATGGTGTCAGGTCTGGGGGGCACGATGGGGAGTTGTGCCCGGGGTGTTAAGCCCGGTGTTTCTGACAGAAAAAAAATGCAACTGTTCTGAAATAGCAACCAGCTGATTATAGTTTCATCTTTAGTGATTTTTATGTTTTAGGAATTAGTGAATTGACTTCTCCAATAAAGTGCACACACTATACTTTCAGTAGGTGCAAAGGAACTTGCACAATAGCTCAGCTCTTAGCAAATGAAAATAGCTTTGCGTATAAATTTGCCTATGCTACAGCCTAAACCATACCAAAGTCTCCATACCAGGACCTTACACCCATGGCTGGGAACCAGCTGATTATACAGGCACCGACTGGCTCATGAGGCTGAGTCTCTGTCTTGTGGGTCCAGCACTTGCCTATTCCCCTTGTGATCTCAGGGATGGAGAAACTTCTGATTGATGAATGAAAGGAATAATTGCACGTGTTTCTTTGCAGGGGTGAGGAGGTGACATCTCTGCATCCAGCCCCTGAATTCCTGGAGCTGGAGAAGAGAATCTGGGATTTTCCTAGTGAGAACAAGCTCCAAGAGGCTCTGACAGGATTTCTGGGTAAGGGGTTCCCCCGTGTGTCTCTCTCTCTCTGAGTGTATCAGGGAAGAGTGAGGGAGAAGCTGTGGAGCTGGAGATGCAGATGGAGGTGGTCCTGGTGGATTAGGTGTAATTGGAGCCTGCGTGTTCACGTTCCATGGGGATCAGAGCTTGACTCAGCTCCCTTTGCCCAGCTCCAGAGGGACCCAGATCCAGAGAAAGCCCTTGGAGGAGTCCCAGCTCTCCAGGGCTGCACAGGCGGAGAATGAAGAGAAGCATATGATTTATCATTTTGAGTACACATACCTTTGCTACTTCCCATGTGGGTCCTGGCCACCTCAGCATAGGCCTGACACTCTCATCTGCACTTGCCATCAATTGTCCTGCTTTTTCTCTCTCTGGGGTTTGCTGACCTATGCTCAGATCCTGGCACTTAGAGCTGGCATTCTGGACCCAGTGGTCCCAGCCTGAATGGACGTGCACAGGGAGGGAGCTCACTTCCTAGAGTCTGTGAATAAATGCTGGTGAATAAATCCCAGCCCTGGACCACTGCCAGAAACAGCTGCCAGCAGGGGCCTGGGGAGGGCTGAGATGAAGTCCATGAGCACCCCCGGTGAGTCCTCACAGGACCAGATTGTGGAGCTCCAGGAAAGCTGTTTCACGGGCAAAGGACCACTTCCAATGCAGCCCTCCGTGCCTGAGTCCAGGAGCTCAGTGTGATCGTGACCCACCTTGCAGCAGCACCAGCCAGCTGTCATGGGGAGAGTGCCCTCCAGAGCAGAGGGACAGGTGTGAGAGACACTATCACAGACAAGTTCAGGGCCAGATCCTCAGTGTCCTGGCTTCCAGCTTGTCTGACTGACAGCAACTGAGTCTCTGTGCCTCTGGAAGCTCATGCATTAGTCCCCTTCCCCATTGGCTCTTAAGGGAAATGACAGCATTTGGAAGAGCCCTGGGACTCCTACCAGTGCTAACATGAAATCTAGACTCTGATGGGGACTAATTTCCTGCTTTCTCTCTTTTCCTGCAGAGCGGCTCACTCTGGACAGAGGTGAGAGTTGTGATGAACTCCAGGGGAGGGAGCAACCACTGCTGGGCCTATGTTTCTCTGTATGGACCAGCTGCGGGCTGGGTGGTGTGAAGTGGTCTCGAGAGGAGAGAAACCAGCAGGGAAATGTGTGACAAGGGCATGGGTCAGAACAGACAAGGGGGACTGGGGGCCCTTCCCATCCTTGTCTCTGGGACAGTGCAGACCCAGGCCTGTGGGAGGAGGCCTATGGGCAGGCCTGGCTACAGCTGTCTCTGGACACTTAGTTGTGTGTGTTGCTGAGATGACAACAGCCTGAGACTCAACTAGACCAAGGGGGACACTGCTGAGAAGGGACAGCTGGGAACTGAGACCCCAAACATCAGGGCATGGAGAAGTGATGGCTTCACAGTGATGCTGATTCTCCCTTGGTGCCCCTGGATGTGACACCAGCATTTCCCCACTCAGACAGGATTACAGCCCCCTCCTTTGTGTGAGGCTGATGAGGCAGGATTCACGCTGCTGAAGGGACCCTCCCTCTGGGAATCCCTGTATCGTGGGTGTTTAGTTCTCATCTGACTGCTGCAGAGATCTGGGGCCAAAGGTTGCAGCCCTCACTTCTCCCTTGCCCCCAGCTCCTGGGCAGACCCAGGCATTTGGCAGGGTGGGGAAGGCAGGGTTCGCCCCAGTGTCTCTGCACTGGGTACCACTGCAGTGATTGCTGTGTGAAGTCTCACCTCTCTCTCTGCTGGCTAATTCCAGGATACAGAAGAGACCGAGCACATGCAAGTGAGTGACCTTGACCCCTTTGTATCAGTGACCCCAGACTGCTCCCCTTGGGGAGTTGCACTTCCTTTATCTGCTTCTGTCACTGTCCTAGTGCCCCAAATTTGGGCTTTGTCCGTCTGACCAGCCAGAGCCACTGTGTCCCTGCTGCCTTCTCCCCTTGCTGCCAGTGCGCTCTGTACCTGTTGGGCCCTATGCAGGGCTGGACCCTGTGAGATCCCAGGCCCAGGAGTGAGCTGGGATCCTTACCCCTTCTCCTTAGTACAGTCTTGAGCCACGCACAGCCAGATCATTTGCCTTCACACTGACCAAGGACTGGCAGTTTCAGAGCTCCAATTTAAGCAATGAGGTCCTGGGAACCAGGTAATGAGCCTTAATGATGGCAAAGATCTGAGAGCAGGCTGTTCCCTCATGGATTAGCCAGCATGTGTACATTGGCCTGCACCTGGCAGTCATGTAGATGTGAAAGGGACTTGGCAAATGGCTGAGACCACTAACATAATCTGAACGTATCCATACATCACCCATGAGCACCTTACACGGTTTCATAGAAACATAGAAAATGAGGGTTGGAAGGGACCTCAGGAGGTCACATCTAGTCCAACCCCCTGCTCAAAGCAGGACCAGCCCCAACTGGATTACCTGGGTCAAGGCTTTGTCTAGCCGGGTCTTGAAAACCTCCCAGAATAGAGCTTCTATCACCTCTCTGGGTAACGCTGTACCAGATACAAGGAAATCACCAGCTGCACTTCATCAACCCCCAGGAAAATACCTCTGTGCAGACCCTGCAATGCAGCCCCTCCTGCGCTGGGCCTCCCATCCTGAGGGACAGCCTGACTGCTCCAGGCTGGCTAGACCAAGGGCCCCGTCACTCACTGATGCTGGTGCCACGCTCGTTGCCAGCGGTTACAGGCACTGACCCAGCCTCAGTCTACTCCCTGGCACTGACCCGGCCCTGCATGTGAGGATGCTGCTGCTCTGAGCTGCACTCGTGGGTATTGTCTGTGCGAGGGCTTGTGTGGCACAGTTGGGGCTGCTCTTTCCTCTGGCACTGGATGATCTGTGTGTGGGACAAATGGTGAGAGTTTGTCATCAGCGATCTTCTCAGAGACACATGCCCTGTACAGAGACTGGCAAGGGCCAGGCCACAAAGCACTGTGGCTTGGTGCTTTCCTTTCAGAGCAGCTCCTCCAGCCCTGTTAGTCAATGCAGCTGCCCCAGTGCAAACCCCTAGAGCAGGTGCATTACATGGGTGTGACCTGGCACTTATCCCTGTGCAGCTGCTCCCAGAAGGAGGCGGCAGTCCGTAGGGACTGAACCCCAGACTCATTATCAACAGGCCCAGCTTCCCCAGTGTCTAGTTCCACTGCCCAGGGCCCCCCTGCCTTCTCCTCTCCACCAGCTGAGCCCCGACATGGCTGTCCCCAGAGCTGGGTGAGGAGGAGAGTTGTGCTATGCCCATAGGGCTGGTGGGTATGGCACCCCCAGAGCAGCCCAACCTGGGCTTGGGGAGAGGCAGGGCACCAAATTGCTCTTAGCCCTGACTTCAGAGCAGAGATCTCCTGAGTCCTGCCCTATCCTCTCATCTTCCCCTCCCCACAGTCCTCTTCTTCCCTCTGCGAGGGCTTGTCTTCATCCTCCCCTCTTACCCCCACCCCTCGCAGCACCTCTTAGCCCCTCCCCCCACCAGGGCCTGACCTGCTGCCACCTCTTACTCCCTGGCAGTTGCCCCTCTCCTTACCCTCCATGGGTCCAACACCCACCCCTCATTCCCCCATGCCTCTGCCCTGGGGAAGGAACAGGCTGGGTGGGAATGTCCTGTTCTGCTCCTGGGGTTTTTTCTGTTTTTCCCCATTTCCCCTCTGGGCACCAGTGATTTCAAAGCTGGGAGCTGATTCCTGGGGATGTAGGCAAATTTCGGTCTGATTGCAGGGACCAGCCCTGCCCCAGCCCTGATCCTGTGACTCTCTCTCCCCAGTGGATGTAACTCTGGACCCAGACACGGCTCATCCCTACCTCATCCTGTCTGAGGATCGGAAAAGTGTGAGAGAAGGAGGCACACGACAGGATGTACCTGACAACCCTGAGAGATTTGATACTTATGTAAATGTCCTTGGCTCTGAGAGGTTCATGGGTGGCAGACACTACTGGGAGGTGGAGGTGGGAGACAAGAGGCGCTGGGGTCTGGGTGTATGCAGGGAGTCTGTGCGCAGGAAGGGGGACATCATATGCAAACCTGACAATGGATACTGGACCTTGTGGCTGCGGGACAGGGGATACAAGGCCAGTGCCTCTTGCAGAATTCCCCTCTCCGTGCGTGTGAGGCCGATGCGGGTGGGGGTTTTCCTGGACTACGAGGCAGGCAAGGTTTCATTTTATAATGTGACTGACAGGTCCCATCTCTTCACCTTCAACGACACCTTCTCTGGGACCCTGTGTCCTTATTTCAGTCCTTGTCTCAATGACGGGGGCACAAATGCAGGTCCCTTGACCATCTGCCCGGTCTCACCCAGCCCTGACCCTGACTCTGACACACACAGCATTGGCCATCTCCTCCCAGCTCTGGCGCAGCTCTCATCCCCTTTTTTGCCCCCAGGAGTGGGGCAGGGGCCTGCAGAGGAGCAGGGCAAAGCCGGGGCTCTCCCTTCTTGATACCAGCTCCCCTATATCTCTCTGGCTCCTGGCTGGGGCAGTTTGGCCATCGCTGTGTTTGAGTTTTGTATGAGCAGCTTTAAGAGCCAGCACCACAGATTGCTGGGAACAACCCAAGATAAAAGTCCCTTTACACCCCAACGCCTGCGCTGTTCCTGGGCCAGAGACTGCCTATATGACCCCATTGCAGTCTCTGTGCCACTGCCTGCTGCCGCAGGGTCTGTGGGACCTCCTGATGGCCCGGGACAGGAAGGGCCTCATTTGCAGCCAGCTGCTGCCCCAGAGAGCTGGGTTGCGAGGAGAAAGACAGAGCTCCGCATCCCTGTCTCCATGATGATACACTGCCAGACTGTTTTTTGGCCCCACAGGGTCAGTATTACCCACATGTCATTACAAAGGGATTATAGGATATGTTGGTTCTTGTTTCCTTTTTCATGTAAGAGTTGTGTAGGTAGTGGCTGAAGCGCTGCAGATTGCTGCATTTGCCAGCTATGGAAGGTACAGGGGGCAGATGGGAGATCTTGCTAGCTGGGTGGGCAGGTGGCAGCAGGTCTCTCTAATAGAAGACTGTCTGTTATTGTTACTCTCGGTAAATGTGTCTGGACCCCAGCTCTGACATTTGATAAAGCTATCAACCAACCAACTGCTTGTAGGTTAATCACCGTTTTCCTGGGTTTATTCATTACTTGTGACTACTTGAAAAACAGCTCCTGCCTGTCAGATGAGCTGCTCTGGTTTGTTGTCACTGGACATGTAGGTCACATAACATTTTCCTATGGCCCCTGACTGTACATGAGAGATTATTATGAGGAGGGTGGGGCCAGCCTATCTGCAAGCACAGGGCTGAGGTTACCTTTGCTTGAGTATTGTCACCTGTTGGGTCCAAGTCCCTCCAGGGCAGAAACCTGGAGCCTTGAGCCCTTACCAGCATAGTATCTATCTCAACCCACCACCATGTTGGTGCACCCAGAAGCTGGCTTTGTCCTGCTTAAAGACTCAACAGGGCCCAAGACTTCATCCACTTCCTGGCTGCTGTTACCTGCCACTCCACTCCTTCCTATATAAGCTCAGTTCTCTTGCCGCCTATAAGTGGCAGCCTCTTGTAAATTAGTGGGCTTAAGGCCCATGCAAAAATGGTTTCAAATAGGCCTATATAAGCTCAGGGAGACAAACAAACTATGCATCCTCTGCGGGGAGTGTGGTGGGTGACAGTCCTCCAGGAAAGCTATAAACCTCCCTTGATTACAGGGAGGCTACTAGGTGCATACCAATTGCTTGCTCAGGACAAGACATGAAAAACCAAGGATGGGAGTGAAAGTCATAGGTGGATAATGAGGCTTGTGAAGGGGGATACCAAGCAGAGGGCAGCAGCCAGCACCCTTTGCCCCTTGAACATATCCAAAGAGCCTGTGGATGCTGCCCAGTGAAACTATCTGGAGATGCGTGTGGAGGAGTGATAGGAAAGCAGCTGCACAACTTCCCTCTGGCCAGAGCCTCCTTCCTGGTCTGGTGAATGGTGAATTTGGCTAGTTTCAGGAGGAGGTTGACTAGGAGGTCCTGGGACTTTGTGGGACCCTGGATGGGAAGTGCATAAAATAAGAGGCATGGGGAGAAGTGCAGCCAGAAGCTCAGGAGGATGTTCCTGAGGAAGTGACAGAGAGGCTGCACCCTGGCACACTTGTAGGTGTGCACAAGGGTCTCCCTCTCTCCACAGAAGGGGTGGGTGTTGGGGAGTTGGTGTAGCATGCAGGATATGTGCCCGTGCAGACGGCTCTGTAGACGTCACCAACCTATTGTATTTTACATGAATTCAAGATGAGATTTTCCCCCCACTTAAGATGTGGGGGAGGGGGAAAAGGGGGCAGGGGGCGAGACAGCTGCTGCAGCTCTGACTTCAGCCCTGACTTGGTCTTGGATTTGGAGCTGCTGCTGCTCCTCCCCTTCCTCCCTCCTCAGAGGTGTGCCTAATTTGGTACCGTGCTGCCTGACTACTAGGTCTGCAAAGGACCCTCTGCAGGGAATGAAGGTCGAGGGAGATGAATAGGAAGTGTCTGGGCAACAGGGCTCTTCCTGAGCTTAGACTTCCCCTCTGGTAACTGGCTGCTTCCTGACCCCTTGGGGCCCTGACTCAGCTTGCTTGTAGACTTCACTCTGTTTGGTCTCCTGGGTCCCTGATTCAGCTTGTCCCCAAACTCACTTTCTGTCTCTGACTCTGGTTTATACCCCTATCTAGTAATCCTGAGCCCTGATTAGCTTCCAGGCCAGAGGTGGGTTTATGGTATTATCTTCTGGGCAGGTGCTGGGGACAAAAACAGCCCCAGTTTGAGCCCCCACACAGACCATCCAGAGTAGGTCTGCTCCACCCAGTGCAGTGCCCCACAGAGATACCCGAGGAAAATCCCAATGCAGCAACTCCAAGCCCAGGGCATCCTGGCCAGGTCAGCGCGGTGCCTGTCTGGGACCAAAGCAGATTGTTCCAGCAGAGCATCACATTAGGACAGGTACATCTTTTTCAGGGCTAAACTAGCTCATATAGCTCTCACTTGGGGGCCTCTGGCTGGCATGACCGTGCCCTGTAGATGTGTCCTCAGGGACCTCGCTTGGGGATCCTGATGGGCAAGGCTCCCTGACTGGCCAGCAAAGTGTTCAGGCAGAGCTTCTCTGGGGGGAAGGGGGCACAGAAAACACCTAGGACAGGGACACAGAATGCACCTGGGAAACCACATCAATGCTACACATGAGAGTCCTGCCTCTAGGGTGCCTGGGCAACAGCCACCATCCCTGCCCTCTTCCCAGGGCTGTGAGTGATAAAGACACAATTAGCCACCATCCACTCCCATCCTCTCTCACCCCAGCCAAGGGTGTCCAGGGCTAGCAAATCCAAAATCTGGGCAGGTCCATCTTTCCTCCAAACTGGGGGTGTGCTGCTCTGGGGATTGACTTCCTCTCCCAGCTGAGGGGACCCAGCTGCAGGCTAGGAGCTCCCTTACACCCTGGGGAAGTCTGCCATTGTGGAAGGTGAAATAGCTACAGCAGGCAGGAGTGAGAGGAGTGGCTGTGGCTCATGTCCTGCTTGCCCAAATATCATTATGTTATGTTATTTATTTATTTTTTAATTTTGTGTCTCAGACTAAATCAACCAAATCAGTTCTGAATGTCATTGACTGAACAGAGGTTAACTGTTCAAGTCCGTGTTGTGCTACTACTGGCCAGTATCCTCCCTCCCAAACTCTTCATCCCGGAGCTTCAGATACCCTCAAATCCATGCCAGGCATCCTACATGCAAGCCAAAAGCCCAGAGGCCACTTCCTTGGAGTTGAAATACCCTCTAGTCTCACTTGCTCATAGCCAAAAGACTGAAGGAATAAGCTAGGAGGAAAGCCTGAAGTCAATCCCTCACCTCCATAAATTGTGTAACCAAGATCCTCACATTGGGAGGCTATGGTGGACTCACAGGGGTGCCTGCCTGCAGTGCAAAGGACAGATCTCCAGATCTCCACCCTCAACTACACCAAGTTGTTCAAGGCCAGGAAGAAGGGGAACTCCCCTGCCAGGTACAGTAAAACCACATGGGCCAACAGCATCATCATGGTATCTCCTTTGCCAGGTACTTTATGTTGAAAAATGTATATCTATCTATCTACCTATCTATCTATCTATCTATCTATCTTGTGACTACTGTGGTTCACTGGACAGTCCAAAACACACCTTTACAATTACACCATTCTTATTCCTGTTACAAAAACTGCACCACACACCTGCACACCCGTGTTCCTGCATGACCGTCACCTTTAACCATCACATTTACATAAAGGACTACCCCAGTGCCCCACCCTACCATTCCTCCTTCCTTTCCCAACTCCCCCCACCTGTTTCCCCAGTCCTTTCACTTATTGTATTTGTGGTCATATCCATCATCATCGTCGTCTTCCTCATCATCATTGTTGCTCTCTTTGGAGGGCTCACCTCTGAATAGTCTATGCCAGTCCTCTCTCTTCCATATGATGCCTACCATTTTTGCCTGTTGTCTTCAACCATCTTCCTGTAGTACCAGTACATCTCACTCACATTTACACCCCTGTAAATGTGCTTTCTCCATAGCTACTCTTAAATTTAGCCTCATTGGGTTTGGGGATATAGATGTCCTTACAACAATGGGAACAACATGAAAGAGACCTTATGTGCATGGTTATCAGTGGAAAAGTCATTGCTGGGAATTTATCACAGGTGTCAAATCTCTGTCCATGTAATATGTCTTTCCTGATGTTTATTTCAATGAAGCACCATGCAAATACAGTTTATATTGCATCATTCATTGCACTAGGAGGGAAGGTAGAAATCTTGACATTATAACCGATTATAACTGATTTTTGTGGGACTCTCCAAAAGCTCTCTTCAAGGCTCTATTTGAAGGAAGCTTGGGTGATCCCCTGGGGTTGGTATGATGGGAGAAGGGTAAACAGCCCAAAGCAGAGCCTCTCCCCCCTCCCCCCAGAAGATGGGAGAGGGGAGGAGTAGGTTGCTTTGCTGGGAGAGATGGTATAAAGGAGGAATATAAGTAGTTGGGAGGACTCAGGTGGGTACAGTGCTTGGAGAGCCCAGTGAAGGAAAGGCATCTTGTTGGAGAGATTGTTACACTTAATTTTAACTGTGTTTGGGATGGAGACTAATGATACAGTGAGAGCATTCCAGTCACAACTCGATTATTAGGATACCCAGTAGAAAAGACCTATTGAGATTAATAAAGACAAAGCTTACATAGTCTCAGATTCAGGCAGAAAACAAGTCCACTAGCCAGGCCTCTCTGTTCCCTTGGGGACTTGAGCTTTGGAGAAGTCCAGATTTTGAAGTCCAAAAGTAGATGTCCCAAAATGTAAAAGTCCAAATTTCACTCCAGCCTATGCCCAATATATATAGATGGTTGGTCCCAATATTTTAATGAATGACCTTTGATTAGTTTTATTTAAATGTCTTTGTCTCACTGAAACTTTTAGAACTGGATTTAACTAGCTTTCTCATGGATCTGGAAGGTGTCAGTTAGTTGGGATTTATGTCCTTGAGAAACCAAAAGGAGCAGAAGGGGGGCTTTCTTGTCTCCCTTTCCTGCCAATTATGCAATGTTGTTTTCCATGGATTTGGTACTGAGTAGTGGCTACAAAGAGGATGGAGCTGGACTGTGGTGCCAAGTGACAGAACAAGGAGCAATGCCCTCAAGTTGCAGCAAGGGAAGTTTAGGTTGGATATTAGGAAAATCTTTCTCACTAGGAGGGTGGTGAAGCACTAGATCAGGTTGTAGAACAGGGGTGGGCAAAATGGCAGATCCCGCCAGTGGCCAGACTTTATTTCCCAGCAGCCCTCACTCACGTTGCTGAGACCAGTTTCCATGGACACCTTAGCAGCATGCCATTGTGACAGCTTGGGGCCAGGGTTTCCATGGAGGCTGGCCCCAGCAGTGCTGGCAGGGTGTTCAGATGGGTGGGGAGCTGCTCTGGGGCCAGGGCTGGGATTTTGCAGCAGTGACAGCATGGTCTGGAGCTGGAGCAGAGCTTTGATCCACCGCTTGCACTGCCAGCGTTGCTGGGGCTGGTCTTCATGGAAACCCTGGCTCTCTGCTGTCACAGTCCTGCAGCTGCTGGGGTCTCCATGGAAACTGGCCACAGGGGCTGCTGGGAAATGGAGTCTGCCACAGGCCCAATTCAGCCCATGGACCAGACTTCACCTGCCTCTATTGTAGAACCTCCTCCTTGGAGGTTTTTAAGACTCAGCTAGGCAAAGCTTTGGCTGGGATGATCTAGCTGGGGATGGTCCTACTTTGAGCAGGGGGTTGGACTAGATGTGACCTCCTGAGGTCCCTTCCAACCCTCATTTTATATAATTCTAGGAGTCTATGTTTGGGGGCTGGGAGTCTGAGTCCCTTTCTGGGACTTGTGTTTTCTATGAGCAGCTGCTTCCATACACCCAGAGCCTTCACCCTTGGGGAAAAGGTTTCGGAGAGTTCAAGGCATGTCCCTGTCCACCTTCAGACAGGGAACTAGAGGTCCACCACCGCTCCAAACCCCTGGAGTAGCCGAGCGCCTTGGGCTCTCACCTCCTCCTGAAAGAGGCTGGACTTGCACCTTGTTGACACCTGCACCAAGTGCTCCCACATTCACACTGCTCTGATATTCCTGACTCTGGCACAGTTTTCAAAACTTGCCCCCTGGGCAGTCAAGAGGAGGAGGGATGGTGGGTGGTCTGTGAGACCAGGTGGGGGGGGGCAGAGACTAGTTGCCGGCCAGAGGGGGGCAGATGCTGACCTGATAAGGAACATGCTGTATCTTCCCACCTGTACATTTGCACTGTGGTGGGAAGTGAGAGGGACACAGCTTCAAGCCCTCTCTGGATGAAGAGGGTCGAGACCCTGGGTTTTCTGCTTGTGGGCAAGTGCTATAACTACTCAGCAGTGGGACCAAGCCATAAGATGGCTGTCTCCTCCACTGCTGCTATTCACTGGAAAAGGGTTGGGGGCTGCTTGCGGTTCTGGGTGGGTAGGAGTGTGAGCGTATGTAGCCATTGTGTACCCTACTGAGCATGTGCAGTCTGTGTGCGCGCACATATCTCCACACAGCTGGGAAAGCAGACTCATTCCCTGCACAAACATGGCATTTTTGGCACTTACAAGGTTAAAAAGCTGCCATTTAGGTGTGCCAAGGAGAGGACAGTTCCATCCTTCCCCCTTGCCCCCCTGGGGAGGTCACTACTGAGGCTATATGTGCCAAGGGGGACCAGGAAAGATCCACAAACAAGTCTGGGGTTGGGGAAGGGGGTTCACAAGTTAACTTTTCCTTCTCGTTCTAAGCTGGCTAGTGTCTGGCTCAGCTAACCCTGTAAAGCCATTAACATATCAGTGTTGCCCATCTTGGCCCTCCAGCTAAGTGATGATGAAGTGGCAAGGATAAGGAGGACCAAACCTCCTGTGGCACTAATAGTTTAGGGAGGACTAGGGTCCCCCTTAGATACCTAAGCACCATGAAGAAATCCAATATGGGTACAGGATCTGGCCCAGTCCAACCTTTGTTTGTACAAGGTCTGACACGGGATGCTTTGTGATGCGTCTCCTATATGCCATCACATCGCTATGGAGACCAGTGTTGTGGAGGTTATAAAGGCAGAGCAAAGGCTTTTTTCTGGTCATTCTGTGGGTTTACCCCAAAGAAGCACTAGTGCTTTCTGTTAGCTATTACGATTTACTGTTAATGGTCTTTAATTAGTATTAATATTAGCAGTAGTGGTAGAATTAGCATTAATATTCCAATTTTTATTATTACATTTTCAATTATTGGTATTGTTAGTAGTACTGTTAGCAATAGGCATTAGTATAGTCACTGTAGTATTGGGATAGTTAGTTTAGATAGCAAAATTGTTAGAGATTAGTATAACAGGCAGTTATAAGGACATCAGCATTCTTGTAGCGAGTCAGCTGTCATGGGAAGTAGGAGAAATGCCATTCCCATGGTGGTAAGTGGCTTGCCAGCTCTCCTTTTTCACTTCTGCTGCTCTTGGTTACCAACTATTTCTCTCTCTCTCAATTGTTGGAGGGTCTTTCCAATGTAAGATATTATCTGGACCTTTGCATGTTCCTGCCCCATGCACTTTGTCTCCCTTTGCAACACCTTGCAGTTCGATTTGTGGAGTCGTTTCTCTGTTTTTCATTTTGGGGCCATTGATTGCAGTTCCCAGCTGCTTCTCCTGCTTGCCTGTCTACTGTAACTGTCCCCTTTTTCCCTTACAGCCTTTTCAGTCTGTCCCGAGCGGTTGATGCAGCTTGACACACCTTTTCAGTTTGTTCAAAATCTAGGTCTTTGTCTGTCTTCCTGCAGCCTGTTCTGTAGCCTGGGACTGGATCTCTGCAACTGGATCTCTGTCTGAATTCATATACGGGACTAGATGAGATTCTGAGGTGCTGTCCAACCCTCCATTTCTATTATTCTATAATAATTTGCCAAATACAATAATGACAGGCCTGACTCACAGACACTTCTCCAGGACCTTGAGCAGGACGGATAATAGAAGATGGTTAATAGCCTTCAGGCTCCTGCTTGTGTATGAGACCCTGTGCTCCAGCTGGGCTCTTTCCTTCTTTCTCTGAGTGCTTTCAGCTCATCTCCTCTGTAACTCCTGAAATCGAACTTGGATGATCTTTATGGTGCCCAGTTCTGGGAAGGGGCTGTGGGGATGAACAGGCCCAAACCCTCAGAACCTGCTGGGTGATGGGAACAGGCTGCCTCCATGCCTGGGACCACCTTAGGGGTTGGCCACTGAATGAGCAGAGCTTTCCCCAGGTCTTGCCAGGACCAGGGCTGCTCTTTTGTAAAGTGAAAGGTGGGAACCACACTGAGTTAGAAGAGCCCCCACTGGTTTCCTACAGAGTACAGTGGAGTTGCTCATCACCAGCTGGGGGAGCCTGGGCCCCAGGGTGGCTTTTGCTGAACAGCTCTTCTCTTTCCCTCCAGCTCCCTAAGATTCAGTTGCCCAGCGAGAAGGATGAAGACCTGGTCCCCAAGCCCCCACCTAGCACACCTTTGTCAAAGGTGAGGGCTCGGAGGGTCCTGTTTCCTCCCCTAGATGAGGGAAATAGGATGGCACAGCTAAGCAGTCGTATGTGCAGAAGTGAGGGGAGTGGCTGTGGGCACTGGCAGAGCCATCCCCTGTGCCCAGGAGACCCAGCTGGTGACTGACTGGCTGGATGTGGCCAGAGGAGCTGGTAGGGTCGGCTAGTTCTTTGTGGCCCCAGGAGTCCCCATGACAGGCTGGCCCCAGCCATGTTATACAGAGCAGGAGCTTGGGCTGCTCTCACTGCTGGCAGCTTGCCTGGGGGCTCCCCATCTACCCAGCCCATCCTGTGCTGATCCCAAAAGCCTCTACCCTGGCCCCAGCCCTCAGAATTCACCACCCCAGGACCACCAGCCCTAGCTCAGCAGCAGTGTCTGACTGGATGGCTTTGTCTTCAGCCAGTTGACCCAAATGAATGCCCCTCTCCTTTAGCAAGGACCCGAGACCCCTCATGGCCCTCTTCTCCTGGTCCACCCTCAAGACAGAAACCCAGATCTAGACAGGCCCAGACTCAGGGGATGCTGTACGTGGTGTAAAGGATGGCACAAGCTCTTTCCAGCACCTCGGGATCCCCTGAGCATGGAGAACCATGGCCATATCTATGTGCTTAGGGGAATGCACTATGTTTCCTGGCAGGAGTTTGTTCGTCAGGACAGGAAACTGAAGCAGTGCAATCCTCTGTGGTGGCAAATAAAATTGAGGACCAGGAAAGAAAGCAGTGTGGAGGTCGATTTCTTCCACACCCCTTCATCAAGGCAGATGGAAGCCCAGAGAAAGGTAAGGCCCTTGGGCATGACCCTGTCCTCCTGGAGAGAGGATGCATCCAGGGGATTGCTGAGGGGTGGCTGCTGGAGCTGCTGGGCTTGGTGTGTTGGACACACACAGACATGAATGAGCAGTCTGGGAATCTGTGCCCACGTGCAAGTGTGCCCCGTGGAGTTTGTGCATGCCCACGTGCACTCAAGAAGGGTCTGTGCACATATGTGCATCTCTGGTAGTGCATGAGAATTGATGACAGGTGTGTGCCAGCCTGGGGGTTGGCTTTGGCAAGTGTACATGCAGCTGTTCATATACCGTGAGGGTCTGTGTGTGCTGGCATTTCTGCCCAGTGTGTGAACACAGATGTGTGCATTGATGGACAGGCATGCACAGGCATGATTTGTCCCTGCAGTGCAGGTGGGGCAGCTGCTGTGTCTTTGGGGCCATGTCCCAGGAGGGTTGCTCACTGTGCCAACTCCTGCTTCATTCTCTCCCATGAAAGATCCAGCTCCTGAGACAACAGTCTGGAAAACTGGACAAGAAGCAAGTGGTGCTGCAGGAGAAAGTGGAGCAGCTGCCACACAAAATAACTGGGCCCAGGTAGGAGAATAAGAGTGATGAAGGGCTCATCATTGGACCCATGTGGTTGTGGGCTGGAGGGTAACAACTGCTAGCATGGCAATTAAGGGCTTGGCAGGGCTGGTTTTGATAGCAGGGAGCTTGAGTGATTTGGGGCTGTTCCCTCTAGGGCCTCTGACACTTTTTCCTCCTCTCTGGGCTACCTCTTCTTACAGGCCCCCTGGATCCTCTCCCCAAGCAGGACCCTTCCCCACCTCAAGGCAGAGAGCATCTCCACAAGGAGTCATCACCCCCCTTACCCAGGGAGGCTCTTGCCTGGGTCTGGGGCTCTGCATGTATGCTGCTCTATCTACAGGCCTGGCGCCCAAAGGGATGAGCTGCTCTAGCTTGCCAGGGCAATGGCGACAAGCCCCCTTTGGCCAGAAGGGGAGGCACTGTGCTCTGTGCAGGGACAGTGGAGCCTGCACAGAGCATAGATCTGAAAGGCCCAAAACAGCTGTGGGAAGGTGGGGGGAGCATCCCCAGCACTGGCAGGAAGGGGCAGTTAAAAGTCAGGCGGTGTCCTGCTTGGTCCAGACAGCTTCTGTCAGAAACCAGTGTGGCCACAACATGGACTATCATTTGGAGCCATTTGTGCCCTAACCTATGGGGGCTTC
This sequence comes from Crocodylus porosus, assembly GCF_001723895.1. Lineage (NCBI taxonomy): Eukaryota > Metazoa > Chordata > Crocodylia > Crocodylidae > Crocodylus > Crocodylus porosus. The sequence continues at coordinate 3,244,135 of NW_017728945.1, read as the reverse complement.
AGCCTGTTCCTAACACAACTCTTGATTTTCCCTTGTCTTGCAGTAGGAGGAATCTGGAACACACCATGGATTTCAGAGCCAGGCGCTCCAGCCATGTCACATCAAGATTTCCCCAGATCTAATCTCAACTCAAAATCTAATAAATTGTTCTTTTTAAAATTCAACCAGGCTCAGGACATCATTAGGGACAGTGGTTGGTACTACGTGGCAGGGAGGATGTGGGGGTTGAAAGGTGGGAGAAAGACATTAATGTCAGATGTGGATGCCTAGGATAATTTTTGCCTCAAACTACTGAAAGGATCAGCACATGAGAAAGCCCAGATCTTTGCCAACTGGTCCCCTTGGTGTAGTGCTCTTTGATGAGAGAATAGCAAGTGTAGTGCTTATATATAAGGAAGGGAGAAAGGGCATCCAACTCCAATAGTATTTTTGTTTGAAGAACAAATTTTGAAGGGAAGAGCGATCGACAACATGAATATACAGAAACCAGGACAAAACACAATGGGGTTTATCCAAGGAAAATGGTGTCAATATATTTATCTCTCCATGGCAAGAGAGCCAATTTCATAGAAAAGGGCAATACTATGGACTTAACTGATCTATATTCAAACAGAGCTGTTGACCGTATGACACCTGGGAAATTCTTGGCCCACCTGGGGAAGATGGGGATAGATCCTGAAATTGTGGAAAATGATGCGTCTCCAGGGGACACAGCAGCATGATCCTCAAAAAGAGTAGGAGCGGGAAAGAGTAACATGGCTGGAGAAACAGTTACCGGAGATGTTCCTCAAGGATTGGGTGCAGCCCCATCCTGTTTAGCGTTTTTTTATTTCAAGATGAAACTCCGTCATTGAAGGTTTCCCTTGCTTTATCCTGTACATGTGTTCGTGGAAAATGGTGCATAATTTGAATTTGCATAAAGGGAACCTGCTATACAGTGTAACAAATAGGGATACATTCCAAGACCTCGACTGTACTGACCCCCAGACCCATTTCTACCACTTTTACAAGACAATTTCGGTACTAACCAACAGCAGACAATACACACAAGCACAGGGCACCATCATAATGGGGATGGCAACTACAGAAACGTGTCGCAGACAACGAGCGAGGAGCACAGATCCACACGGGATTATATTTCAGTGTGTGTCACTCCCACAATGCACTGCACAAAGCAGCTGACTGTGGGCTTCCACCACACCACTTGCATCAGAGTGAATTTACCTTGCATACAACAAATTTTTGGTATAAAAAGGATCATTGCATAAGAGCGAACCAGCACGAACAGAACCTGCATAACGTGAGGGAAACCTGTAGTTGATGGAAGGGGCAGTATAATAGGAGAGGGAGCTTTGGGGCCAACAATCAGCCTGTGTTATTGATCTGCAGTCTCAAAAGTCCCCATATTGCAATGAGACAGGATGGGGCCACAATGACAATAAATGTGACTTTGGCTAAAGAAACTTGTCTGGCATGAATAATGAACGCCCCCAGAGGCTGGGGGACAGGGGGGGAGGCATGGTGACTGCCCACAGGTGGCAGTGGCGAGGGCATGGTGGCAGTGAGTGGGGAGCTCCTGCGGGCAGCCACAGCAGTGTTGGTGCAGGGGGTAGGGGGCGGCAGGTGGCTGGTGAGTGCTGACTGGTGGTCAGTGACCACCCGCAGCGTTGGTGGCAGCCAGGATGAAGGTAGCAGTTCACCCAGCCCTGTAAGGACAAGAGATGCCCCCCCTTCATAGATTTAACCCTTGTTAAATGCTGAGGGATGTAACACCCTCAGGGAAAGGGTTTGTATCAGAAGAATCCCCTTGTGGTCCAGGTGGAAGGAGCTGCTTTGTCCCTTTGTCCTCCCTGGAGCTCCTGTGAGATGGCAGTCATCACTTTGTATGGGAAGAGGTGTTTTCTTATGGCTGTGTTGCCTGATAGCACAGTAGCTTGGGAAGGGTCACTGGGCTCCTGGATTCAGACATAAGAGCTGGCAGGATGGGCTTATTCTTCCAGCCCCAGGAGTCCCCATTACAGGCTGGCCCCTGCAATATTGTCCAGAGCAGGAGCTCAGGCTGTCTTCACTGCAGGTGGCTTGTCTTATGGCTTTATTTTAGCCCTCCCCATTCATCGAGCCCATCCTCCACTGATCCCACAAGCCTCTGCCCTGGCCCCAGCCCTCACAGTTCACTACCCCAGGCCCGTCAGCCCTGCAGCCCTGGCTCAGCAGCAGTGTCTGGCTTTGTCAGGTGGACATCCCTCTCCTTCAGCAGGGACCTGAGACCTCTCATAAGCACAGACAATGAAAACCCTCTTCTGCTTCACCCTCAAGACTGAAACCCAGGTCTGGAGAGTGCCTGCGAAAGCTCTTCTCTCCTTCCGGACCAGAGGAACGTCACTTTGGCAGTGAACCTGAAGCAGAGTCCCAAAGAAGGAGCCCAGTGCCAATTAGCTCTGCAGCCTTTTAGTGCAGTCACACCTTGGTACAGCTCAGGCCTGGGACTCCTGGAGTCTCCTCATTGCTTTGTCTGCCAAGGCTAGCAGGAAAGGGGTGAATCTGGGGGGAAACCTCCTGGCATGGATAACCGTGGCCTGTGAAGGGATCCCTACTCAGGTTGGGAGTGTGGCTGTTTACTCAGGGGGAATCTCGCAGTCAGGAGAGGGCCTCTCTCCAGGAAAGCCTACCAGTTGTTGAACATCCCAGGCCTTCCTCACTATGTCACTCTGTGAGTTCAGTACTATATTATACCTTCTCCCTCCTTTTTTAAGGAATGGAAGAATTCATCTGAAGACTACACGGCTTTTTGAGTGCCTTCCGCAGCTGGGCATAGGCATCCTTGATGCCTCCGAATGGGAATACTGTAGTAGCAATTATCTAAATGGAAGTTCTGCACTGCTCCCATCAGGTTCCTTTTCAGCCATTTGTCCACATCTTATATCCTTGCTCCTTCCCCCTGCATACTTTTTTTACTCTCCACATCCTCACTGGGGACAGACCTACCAATTCCTTCGACCAAGGAGTCCACAGACACACAGGCCTGGTGGGAATCCCAGGTCCTTTTCCTTTGCTTTTTCCATCCTGTTGTTTCATGCATGTAGGAGTGGGCCCAGTGCCAGGCTAGCAGGGAGGCTGGGGGTCAGGGTTCAAAAGCACTGGCAGAGAGGTTTGTTGGGTGAGGGTGGGCAGCAACAGAGCTAGGATAGCCAAGGGTGGTGAGTCCGGCTCAAGGAGTACAAGAAAGATGCAAATGGAAGAAGCCCAAATCTGGGATAGTAAAGGGAAGCAGACCAGGACTTTAAGGCATTGACAAGAACAAGTTTAGGTGAAGCCCACCACTGGGATGGCAGCGGGTTATAAATCAGGACTGAGGGGCGTTGGCCAAACTGTCTGTGGCAGGGGGAGAGCCCTGGGCTGGGCTATCAGAGGCACTTCGGGGGCAGAGTGGTACTACTGTGGCACATGGAAACACCTGTCTGAGCTCTGGTAGAGTCTGTTGATCCTGGATAGGCCTCATCAGCCATCTTTGGATGCACAGAAAGGGCAATCGTGGAAGACAATGATCCTTGGGTCCAAGGGATTGCTGAAGAAAAAAAAGGAGGCACTATTATACTGTGCTCCTGTTCATGCAACACCGAACAGATAGGTCCCCATACGGCAACTTAGCATGTTGAGCTCCTTACATGAAATCAATGCT
>NW_017728945.1:3234052-3240219 GCF_001723895.1 Crocodylus porosus | reverse complement strand
CTTAGCTGCACTTTTCTTTCCCTATTCTAGCCTGATCTCATCCAACTTCTGCCTCAATCCTTTCCTATTCAATATCTATAAAATCCTTAGTCTGTCTGTCTGTAACCCTTTATTTGCACTCTGATTGGCTGAGTGAAGCAACCAATCAGAGGGCTCCAAAAGCGTTCGGCCAGGAGGCGGGGCAGCGGAGGGCTGCCATGATGGCGGGGACGCTGGGGATGGAGCGGGGGGTGGGGGAGCAGGCCCAACAACAGCCCTGGGGATTGGAGCCCCCTGAAACAGTGGATTTAGATTTAATACAGGTAAATTAGGGGGATCTGGGAAAATGCCTAACCATTTCACGTCAACATTTTTAATATGAAATGGATTTTTGCTTTGGAAATGCTGGAACATTTATTGGAGCATTTTGCAAAACAAAGCTTTTTTGGTTTCGAAATTGCCTAAAAATTGACCTAAATTTAAAGAGCAGAGGCTAAATAAAAGGCTTAAATAGACTGAAAATGAAATGAAAAATATTAGGTTAAGCCAAAGGATTGTTTTTTTCATTTGGCAGATCCTTCCTTCACACTCCCTTTCAGTCACCCTGAACTGAATATCGTTGGTGCTCTTTCATTTCATCCACTGGACTGGAGGATTCATTGCTCTCCCAACCCTCCCCCACTCACCCCACTAAGGCTTTGCGGTCTCCTATCAGTTGTACGAGGGGGCAGAGCCATCAGAACCGACAGTGGGTAGGATGACGAAGGAGAATCCTTTCCTGTGCCTCTAATTCATCTCCTTGCCTACACTCTGGCTGTTTCTTCTGTAGCGAATAATAACCCTTAACAATCTCTGAGCACAGTTAACCCGCACCAGGCTGACAATTCCTCGCTCTATGCTGAGAGGCAGCTGCCTCTGGGGTGGGGCAGAAGAGATGGGTATACAAAGGTCCCTTGACAAGTTAGATAGGCTTCCCTTGCACATCACTGAGATACAGTTGCCACTGAGGTGGGTGGCAGGAGCTGCTCAAAAATGGTGCTTTCATAGGATGCTAAGGTTCAAGTACATCTGGGGTGGGAGACAGAGGTTGTTTGGATAGGGATGTCTTGTTTAGGGCTGGGATAAAGCCTCTTCTGGGGTCAGACAGAGACTGATTGCAGAGGGATGTCAGTGGGCACTGCGATGCAGCTGCTTCTGGGCTGGACAGTTGTACAGGGACCACTAGTGCAATACTGAGATGAAGCCAAGATGGGGCATGTGGGGACTGTTTAATGCCATTGATGCCTACCTAGCTGGGATCATTTGATCCCAGTTTTTTCTCCTGCCCAGGCGGGGGGTCAGACTTGAAGATCTACAAGGTCCCTTCTGACCCGACTTCTATGATTCTATGATTGTTGGTCCAGTGGCCCCTTGCCGACAGCAAAGACACTACCAGTCCTGGGTTGGGGCAATGATGTGTGGCAAATACCAGGTGGCAGGGTGTTGTTTGACCTGGGGTCTTCGCTGCTAGGAGCATAGAGGTGGGAACATGCTGTGCCAGGCTCTCATCTCGACATCTTAGGAAACCCCAGCAGCTGTGGGTGCAGATCCAGGGCAGGGCTGAGGGATCTCAGACTCAACAGGGGTTAACCCCTAGTTCAGAGAGGTGTGACACAGTTGGGGAGTGAGTCCAGAAAGGGCAGGGGAGAGGTATCCTAGTGTAAAGGTGCAGCTGTTTCTAGGGTGAGGTGATTTGTTGTGGGAGTGTTCAGAGGCACAAATGAACACTGCTGTGAGCTTTCCATGTGTTCATTTGGGGGTAGGGAAAGTGGGAGTGTAACAGGATCTGGTTTGGAAGTCAGAGGAAACCACAGCTCCGTCCCCAGCAGCTGCAGATGCTGATAGCAGAACTGGGCACAACTAGTCCTGGCACAGTCAGCACAGCAGCTCACTCCACAGCAGGTGGCAAAGCAGGGAGAGTGACCTCATCAGAGCCCAGAGGTAAGTCTGGGGGAAGGATGAACCTGTCAGAGGGGCAAGCACTGAGATGCACCCGCTTCTGGGTGGGGCAGCCACTTGTACAGGGGGCCTTCCTGGCATGCTAGAGGCTTTCACTGTATCCTGCCCCGCCACTGTATGCAGCACTGGAGGAGGTGCTGAGCAGCAGTGGCAGGCAAATCCAGGATGGGCATCACTATGTGGGGCAGAATGGTTTCTCCTGGCTGGACTGAGTATCACCAGCAAAAGGGGAGAGGAGCAAAGGTTATTTGGGCAGATGGAGGTACAGGGGGGTTGTTCAAAAATGCTGAGAGTGACCTGAAAAGTGGGGATGAGGTGCCGCCAGTTCAAAGACTCCTTGTCATTGGCACCAAGGCAGATCAGGCGGGAGGTTTTGATATAGTGGCACCATCATCTTGAGTCAGTGGAGGTGGCTCCCCAGTACAGTCAGCCTGGAGTTAGTTAACCTCTTCACTGCTCCTGGCAGGAGCAAGGGCAGGGGCACTAAGGACCCAGTCATTTTTGGAGCCAGTGTGTGCTCAGGGGAGCTTGACATTGCTGTGATACCCCGCCTCCTGTGGGCCTCCTCATTGCACTGGTCTGAAACCCAAGCTGAAAAGCATTTAAAAAATATCACCGTGTAGTAGAGGTGGCACCCCTGTCCAGACGTAGACAGGACTCCCTACAAGAGCCTTATAGTTAGCTTTCCACTGGCCAGCTTCCAATGGGAGAATCTTGGCTGCATGCTGACTTTGTGGAAATGGGAGACTCCTCCCTAGCTTGCTCCTGAGGCCATAAGGCTGAGGGCAAGTGAAACTCATGGGCATCCAAACCCCAAGCCTCTGGGCTTCAGCCTGCATGTAGGATGCCCGCCAAAGGATTTGGAAGTATCTGAAGCTCCTGACTGAAAAGTCCGAGGTAGAGGATACTTGCTGGTAGTAGGGTCATGTATGGTTTTTGAATGATTCAAAAGATTTGGAACTGATCTAGCTCATTTGACCTGGAACATGAAAACATTTCGCGCGCGCGCGCGCGCGCGCACGTGTGTGTGTGTGTGTGTGTGTGTGTGTGTGTGTGTAAAAAAAGTGTAGTTGGGGCAATGTGAGATCCAGGCCCATCCTGGCCACGGTAGAGATGTGAGAGGAAAAGACCTGCTGGGCTGAGCTTCCGAAAAGGCCCGTTGGATCCTGCTGCAGTCCACACTGGGTCCAGACAGACTGTGTCTGTGTGTGTGCTCCTCCCTTGAGTGTGCTGTTTCTCTCTTCCCAGCCCATGCTGCCCCCTGCCCTCACCCATCTGGCCCTCCTGGCCCTGGTCTCTGTGGCCGGTGCTGTGGAACAAGGGGAGCTGTGTCAGATTGAGATGAACAACATCAAAGGGAAACTCCAGGCCAACTGCACTTGGCTGGCGCTCAGCACAGTGCCCTCCCAGCTGCCCAAAGACACCGGCATCCTGCTGCTTGGTTCCAACCACCTGGCGTCTGTCTCCACCAGCTCCTTCCAGTACCTTCCTATGCTGGTTGACCTGGACTTGTCACACAATGGCTTGAAATCGTTCCATGCTGGGCCACCTTTGCTCCAGCTTCAGGAGCTCATTCTGTCTCACAATGCTCTGGGAGCCTTGCCCCCGCTGCAGGGCCTGCCTGCCCTTCTCTGCCTGGGCCTGGCTCACAACAGCATCAAGGATCTTCCTCTGGGGGCCTTCCGATCCCTGGGGAATTTGAAGGAGTTGGATCTGAAGGGGAACCGGCTGCAAAGGCTGCCCAAGGATGCCTTTGCGGGTCTGGCTGCGCTGCAAGACCTGGACCTGTCCAACAACGCCCTGGAGGAGCTGCCTCTGGGGCTGCTGACTGAGTTGGAGTCACTGGACACCCTGAGGCTGCCAGGGAACCGTCTCCGTACTGTGCCCACTGACTTCTTTCCTAAGAATCATAGCTTCCCTTATGTCTTCCTGGACAAGAACCCCTGGCACTGTGACTGCAGCCTGGCCTACCTGCGGGACTGGATCACCGAGAACGATGGCAGCATCTACTACCAGGAGGAAGGGCTGGACAAGACAATGGTGGAGAATGATGCAGAAAGTGTCAAATGCGACTCACCTGCCCGATACAAAGGGACCCCAGTCATCCACTTCATGCAAGTCTGCTCCAAGGGGGGGGACAGGGACACCTCTGGGCATGAGCCAGGGCCAACGGACTTTCCCATGTCCCCCATTAGTGTCCCCTTTGCCACCATGGCTTCAACAAGTCCTCTGCCCCCCACTGGGACCCCTGTACCCCTCACTAGTACTCTTGTGCCTCCCACTAGTACCACTGTTCCCCTTACTGGTACCCATGAAGCCCCTGCTAGTACCTCCATTCCCCTTACTAGTACCCCTGTACCTCCCACTAGTACCCTTGTTCCCTCTAACAGTACCCCTGTACCCCCCACTACTACCACTGAGCACCATACTCTTGTGTCTCCCAGCAGTGCCCCTTCCATAACCATGGCTTCCACCTCCTCTTCACCCCCTGCCCCCAGTACCCCAGGGACTTCCACTATTAGTACTATTATCTCATCTCTCAGCACCCATGTGCCTCCTATCACCTTTAAACCCACCCCATCCAGCCCTCTGCCACATGTGCCCCATCACCAGCCATCCCCTTCTCCAAGACCTCCCCCCGTTTGTTCATGTCTCACCTCCCCGGCCAAGCTGCTGAGTGTGGGCCATCACCTGGGTGGAAAAGGCCACTCGTGGGGGCATTGGGTATTGGCTCACTGCTGCCTGCTCCACCTGGTGCTCTACCTTGCCTCTTTGGTGCTGCTGGTGCTGCCTACACTGGTTCTGCTTGGGTGGCTGGCCTGGTTATGTCTGGTCTGGAAACAGCCAACCCCAAGAGCCTCACAATGGATGCAGAGAGTGCACTACCAGCTGCTTGAGCAGGAGAGTTGGGACGCATCCCCTGTGATGCATCTCAGGAGCCTCAGGAATCCCCCCCACTTCTGTGTCACAAAGGAGCTGCAGATCCTTTATGATCACCCTGCCCCCACCTTCTGCACCACCAAGGAGCTGCAGGTCTGCCGTAGACTCCTCACCCCCATCTTCTGCACTACCAAAGAGCTGCAAGTCCGCAACTACGACTCTGTCCCTGCCTTCCAGTGCATCACCAAGCAGCTGCCGAGTGGAGGACGGGAGGGTCCAGGGAGGTCCCCCTCTGCCTACAGCCTGGACAGAGGCGTGGAGGCCATCGGGGCTGTCAGGGTGAAATATGCCACCAACACTCTCTAAGCAAGGGCAGAATGCCTGAGGCCTTTTGGGTCAAGGAAGGGAGCTTTGCTAGCCAGAAAATATGGTTCTGCTCTCAGCTCTGGTGCTATGATCTGCTGAGCTCTACTCCTCTCTTCCCTTGCCTGCGGTATCACAGTGTTTAGACATCTCCCCTGATAAGCTTCTTTACTGGATGTAATACCCAGGAATCTAGACTGCCAGATACCCATCCATCAACTTGATGGGCAACTCTATCCCTTCTTTTGTCTCCTTGCAATAGCCTGAAATGACTAGCTAATGCGGTTAAGTTTCTACTTAACACCAGACAGTTTTGGGGAGTGGCTTTTGCCCTTGTTTCAGGATGGGAGCTGGGTGCAGAGCTGATGTTTCTCTTGTGACTCTGGCTGTTCTTTCCATTATATGTTAGTAGTGGACCTTGCTGTGAATCCTGTGTCAGGGAACTTCATCTGCTGGCCACAGAATAAAGTCTTGCTTTGATTGCATTTCAAATAAGCAGCAGCTCTCTTCTGCTGGGGTCCCTGATGGTTCTGGTGTGGTAGAGTGAATAGAGTGGCTATTTATTTCCTGCAGCCAGTGCCCCCAAGTGGGGCAAGGCCATATACCACAGTCCCCACCACCCAATAGCCACTCAAATACTACTATGCATGGTGTTGGGACCTATCTAGAGCAGTCAGCACCCTGTGGCAGGATGTGTCCATACCTCCCAGAGGTGTAACAAGCAGAGTTGGTACCTAGGGCAAACCTTGTGGGAGAGTCTGGTGGGGGTGGGCTGCGGTTCTGAGAGTGGGCTGGGGAGGAGGCTCTTGGGCAGTGGGGACTGTGATACTATTTCCTCCTGAGTTTAAGTGTCTGGCCACATCCTCTCCATACACCAACTGATGTATGCAAGCACTGGGGGAGGGAGCCTCATTGCTGAACTACAGGGTGTGCTACCTTGCCCAGTT
>NW_017728945.1:3198435-3233952 GCF_001723895.1 Crocodylus porosus | reverse complement strand
GAGTAAACTGGATGCTTATCTTGCTGGGATCCTATGACCCCAGCTGACTTCCTGCCCTTTGGGCAGGGGGCTGGACTCAATGATCTCCCAAGGTCCCTTCCAGCCCTAATGTCTATGAAATCTATGAAATCTATGCAATGGAAACACAGAACAAATAGCAGAGGTGTTGGGGGTTGATCCCAGAGGTGCAAGGCTCCCCCAAGTCCAGGTGTGGCTAAAAAAGGGAATGAACCTCCTTGACACTCTCGCCATTGCAGCCCATATGGGGGAAAGAGATTTCTGGGTGGGCTCCTTTCTGCTGGGGCAGATTGCAGTCAGTGTGTGGAGGAACATGACGGATAGGAAGCATTTACAGGGGAATTATTTTTCTAGTTTGAGTCACTACTGGATTCGGACTCTTCTCCAAGCTGAGGTGCTCCTCCCACACCATCCCCCATCTCATTGCCACATGCGTTAGAGCCACAGCAGTATCACCGATTTGCTCTCACACAAGGGCCAATGGGCAGAAACTTTCTGTAGGCATATGGGTGGAATAGCGGGGAACTTAGTTGCTTTCCAAGAAGTGGACCTAGATTTGACTTCCAGTTCATGAAGCAACAAGTAACTTCCCTTTAAAATCATAGAAGAGGAGGGCTGGAAGGGACTTCAGGAGGTTATATAGTCCAGCAGCCTAGGAGCTGCCAAGGTTTATGGCCTTTTGAGGTATTTGGGGTACTTTCTGATGGGAGATTTGGGAACAATGGGTGCCGTGGAGGGGCTGGGCTCTGGGACACAGCGTGGGAGTGGTTTGTGGAGAGCGGGCATGGCAGAGTGATGAGTCCCAAAGGGCAGTCACAGAGTTGGGGGAACACTGTGTGCTATGTCCCTTTTCCAGGGACTTGTCTCCTGCAGCAACCAGCTCCACAAGCTTCAGACAAAGTTGAAAGAAGCCCAATAGCGTGAAGGTGGGATGACCTGCCCCCCACAAGAGCTCCATCCTGGTCTTCAGTAGGCTTAGGCCCTGAGGCAGAAGGCTTAATACCTTTGGTGAGGACAAGAACTTGGGGTATGCTCCTTAATACAGTCCTTCCTTGAATGTCACATGCTGTCCTGTAGCACAGAGGCGTGCAGGTAGCTCACAGGTAGCGTGACAAAGTGTTTCCCTAGATGAGTGATTCTCAACTAGGGGGTTATGAGATCTTTTAAGGGTACCGCAGCAGGCACCATTAGCTCTGTTAGGTGTGCAAACATCTGCATGTGAGTCACAAAATCAACCCAGAGATTGCGAATAGGAATCTACAAGGTCAAAACTTTATTTCCTGTCTTTCCTGGTCTTTCTGAGTTCTTTGTAAGAAGAGAATTTCTCTACCACTACCCTAAATCAAGAAACGTGTTGTCTTCTTCTCCAAGGGCTCCCTCCAAAAGCTGCCCTGGATGCTCCTTGTGGTCTCTCTTCAGGGGCAGCTACCGGTGCCTTTTGTGAGTTTAGTGAAAGATCTCTGGCTGTCATGTGGGGTTTGATTCCCAGCTAGACCTTTTGCCAACAAAAAGCTCCACAAAAAACAAATGTGAGAAAGAAGTTATCCTAGCTCTCCCCTCACCCACTCCAAGGTAAGTTATTCAGCAATCAGAGGTAGGGAAGGCCCCATCCAAGCAGGCCCCTCACACAACCCTCTCTTCTACCTGCTCTGGCCCCCCTGCTGCCCAGACTTGGCTTGCCCTTGGCTGCTTCATCCTTGATCTCCCAGTGACTGAGGTCTAGCAATCATTACCCCTCCATTATAGTTTTCCAGATGAGCAATAAAAGGCTGTAATAGTGTGAGATTCAGTGGGGTAATTTGCTCAACACAGGGTTGAACCTGCCATGACTAGATGTTCGCACCCTGGAGACCAAGTTAACTCAGCAGAACCTTTTAAAGCCAACATGAGATGATCCCAAGCCTGCATTTTTTGAACCATTGGAGTCAGCTTCCCATAAAACCTGACAGACTTGTGCTTCTCTCCCTGCTTCATGGGAGGTGACTGTTGCCCCGTCACATTTTATTAATCAAAGGACATGTCTTCTGTCCCAAAACCTACCACTACTTCCCTCCCCTCTGTAGGCCAGGTCCAAGTTCCCTGCACTGCCCGCCCTGGGGTGGGTCATGCAGGAATGCATCCAGGATCAGGACCACCTCTCCCCTTTCCCCATGCCCTCAGCTTCTCAGCCAGGCCTGCACTCTGTTGCAGTAGCTGGTAGCTCAATTTGGTCCCAGGCGTGAGCAATATGAGGCAGTGGGTTGTTCAGCGATGCCCAGATTGCTCTGCTTTGAACCAGATAGTGCAAGCCCCTCTAGCCTCTCTCGTGGTCCTCCACCCCAGCCATGACGGTGTCCCACTGAGCTAAAGGAGGAAATGATGGGGACACAGCAGGCGGGAGTGATTATGGGGGAAAGCATAAAACAGACCCCAAAGAACAAAAGGTGACAGGTTTAAGGACTCCTGCATGCTGCTACCTCCCTGCTTTTCAACGCCATATAAATCACCACAGCCCGGCTCCCTGGCAAGGCTGCTGGACTGAACACACTTTGCCCTCTGTGGCACATGCAGGGGAATCAGCACGTGCTGCTTGCTCACCGTGCAGCTTTCTCCCTGCGGAGGAAGCAGGAAGCAGCACTGCACTGGGTAGGGCCGGGCGTGGGGCGAAAGCGGAGAAATCGTTTCGGGGCAGAAAAGGGAGCGCGCCGACGAGGATGGGATTCGAACCCACGCGTGCAGAGCACAATGGATTAGCAGTCCATCGCCTTAACCACTCGGCCACCTCGTCTGCGTCGGAGGGTGGCCGGTGGCTCCATTTAAGGGGCATACCCTGATAACACCTCGCTTGGGGAGAGGAGCAGGGCCCCTGCAGCTTCTCCGTTTCCCGGGCTGCTGCTCGGGCACCCCCCGCCCGCAGAGCCGGGGCCCTGCTCCGCTCCCTCGCTCCCTCCCCGGGTTATGGGCATGCGGGACACCTGCAGCCCCGCGGGGTGCGGCTGCGAGCCCTCCCCCCGCAGCGAGGATTGCGGGGAGGTGCGTGCGGGTGTGTGCGCATGCACGCACATGTGTGTGCACGTGTGTCTGTATGTATGTGGGTGCATGGATGTGCGTGAGTGCACGTGTGTAACTGCATATGCACGCATTTGTGTGTATGCGTATGCATCCGTGCGTATTTATGTGGGTGTGCGTGTATTTGTGTGCATGTGTCCATTTATGTGCATGTGTGCGCGCGTGTACGTGCATGTATATGTGTGCATATGTATGTGTATGCATGTGTGTGCATATGTATTAATGTGCATGTGCATGTGTGTGCTTACATGCGTGTGTGTATTTGTATGTGCATGTGTATGCGTGTGTGTATATGTGTGCGCATGCATGTGTGTATGGGTGCATGCGCGTGCATTTGTGGGCATGTGTGTATGTATATGTGTGGGCATATGTATTAGTGTCTGTGTGTGTGTATGCATGTATGCGGATGCATTAGTGTGCATGTGTGTATGCTTGTATTTGCATACATGCATGTGTATGGGTGCATGTGTGTATGCGTATTTGTGTGCATGTGTGTATGCATGCGTGTATGCGCATAGGTATTGTGTGTGTATAAATGCATGCGCGTACATGAATTTGTGTATGTGCATGCATATGTGTATGCGCGTGCATTTGTGTATGTATGTATGTATGTGCACATGTGTGTGCATGCATATGTGTATGCATGTGCAGGTATGCACATATGTGTGTGCATGGGTGGGTGTGTATTTGTGTGTATGTGTACATGCATGCATGTATATGTGCACGTGTATTTGTGTGCATGTGGATGTGTGTGCATGGATGTGTGCACTGGTGGGGGAGGACCAATGATGGGGCTCAAGGATTTTGCCCCACAATGACAATAGAAAAGAGTGGCTTGTCCACAGAATCCATATGCATCTCGCTTTGCACCAGTCCTTGCCAGGGAAGGAAAAGGAGACATCAAAGCCTGAACCGGGCAGCAGGAGAGGCTGGGAGGGGAAACTCCAGCCTGCTCCCGCCTGGAGGAAGCCAGGGCCCACAGACAGATCAGTGCCTTTGTCCTGCTCCAGCAGAGCCCATCACAGGTTGCCCATAAGAGGCTACAACCAAAGTTAAGGAACTGGGATGTGTTTGCTGCTCTGATCCCTTCTCCGTTACAGTGACATGGGTATAAAATGGAACTTGAAAAACCCAGAAACCAGTATATCTGTATAACCGAGTGACTGGGTCTAGTAACTGGGGGGAGGGAGGGGGGTGACATAATAGGGACCAGTGTACTTGGGTAACTGGGACCAGTAAAGGGGGTGGGTATTTGGGACCAGTATAACTGGGACCAGTATAGCTGGGTAACTAGAAGCAGTAAGGGGAGTGGGGTAATTGGGACCAGTAAGGGAGGTTAATTGAGACTATTATATCTGGGTAATTGGAACCAGTATAGCTGGACAACTGGGACCAGTAAGGGGTGTCAACTAGGACCAGTAAATGGAGGGAACTGGGGCCAGTATAGCTGTGTAAATGGGACCAATAAGGTGGGGAAAATGGGACCAGTATCACCAGGTAACTGGGACTGATAAGGGGCAGGGGTTAACTGGGAGCAGCATGTCTAGGTAACGGGGATGGGCGGGGAGAAGGTAGCAGGCTGGCTGGCAAAAGCTTGTAGCAGACTGCGCTCCAGGCTGGAGGAGTCCACAAGCTTGCAAGGACTCCAAGGGGCTAATTACAGGCCTGCTCAGAGGTCTGAGCCAGCTGTGAAAGATAAGGGGCTGGCCAAGGAAGTTAAAAGGCTCCCAGGGAAAGGAGTCAGGGAGGTTGTGATAGAAGAAAGAAAAGCTGAGAGAACTGAAAGTTAGGAAGATAAGAAAGCAGAGGAAGTAGGTTGCTTAGCTAGTAGATGCAATACTAGGCCAGAGACTTTTTGGGTCTGGGAAGAGACCCACAGTTGTAAAGTTGGTGCCAGCAGTCCTATGACAGAAAATTCACCCCAAGGAGGAGAAGGAAGATTTCAGGTAGCTGAAGGCATCTTTTCACAGTCTGTGAGTTAATCTTCAGTCATGGTGAATTAAACCTATGTGAATTATGTTAATGTTTGGGTAGGGAGTTGAGTTTATGGTGGTTCCTGAGAGGCCAGTGGGCCCAGGAAATAACTCAATATAGTTAAAGGACTGTTTGAGCTAACTAACTCCAAACCCTTTGCAGGGGGTAACTGGGACCAGTGTGTGTGATAGCCAGAAGCAGAAGGGTTAACAAGCAAGTTATAACAAGAGAAAATGCTTTTTGAAGATATCTGAAATAGAGCTTATGAGCAGTTTTCTGTCTAGAGTACAACTTGCAAGATTTATATATAGCTTTTTATACTGATCTTCAGACAGCGTGAACTTTAGAAAGCAGAACTAAAAAATATAACCGCAGACATAGCTGATTTATGAAATTTAGCTTTGAGTCGGTAAAAATTAATGAATCTAAGCACAAAGTATAATTAACATAGTGGGTTGAACTTAAGTGGAGACATGTTAATCTCAGACCTGACCCCAGAGTGATGTGGTGTAATTTGCTTATTAGGTAAACCCAAGCTTAAGCAGTAACTTATTGTAATGATTTCTAACACCTTTTAACCCCATAACAGCTATAAAGTAACACTATGAATAGCTATATAACCAAAAAATTAGCATAAACAAGATATAAAAGAACACGCACGTTGAGTAACCCTCAGGGAAAGGTGGAACAGAAGAGTTGTTGCTGTCCCATGCCCCCGGATGCCTTACTCCTAGTGTAAGCGAAGACCAAATCCTGACTGAGGGACCTTCCTCCAGTTTTCTCTCCAAAAAAGTGCAGCTCGAGGACGCCTAACTTCACTGAATCAACTTGACGTGTATCTTCTAACTGAGAGACTATCGATAAATTGCTAACCAAGTGAGGACTCTTGGTTAATTTCTTTGTCCGATTATCACTGTCAGTTTTAACTTGTATTGTTATGTTGTCTGTTTATTAGCTTAACCTCTTTACTAACTGTCATATGTGCAAACTGTATCTTTTGTTGCTATAAGCAAAATTTATTCTTTTTTATAAGTAAAACTTGTCATTGCTTTCCTCCCAACATCACCTCCTCGATCCCGAACAAAAAAAAGCCCAGTGGCTAATAAAGTTGCAGTGCTCAGTCAGTCTGTAACTAAACTGATATACTCACAGTGCCCAGCTGGCCTGTGACGAGTGTGGCCAAGAAAGTGGGCCATAAAGAGCTGCCTTTGTGGGGCTGAGGATTTTTTTTTTTGCACCCTGACATATGCCAAAGTCTAATGGACTCCAGAGCCCACCTGACCAGTGCCAGGGCTCCTGAGATCAAATATTCATAGCTTGTGCTTTATTTGGAGCTGTGGCAGCGTCTCTGAGGATGGGTGACAGCTCAACCAACCTCCTTCTTTGTTTTCTTTTGTTTTTAAATTTTGGGGCAGCCGAGATCATTCAGGCCTCAGCAGATAAGCCAGCACCCCTGCAGGCTTGTGTAGTAGGTTTGGGGTGAGTATGAGAGTGGCAGGTAAGAGGTATCTGTGGCCTCTTCTTTCTGGGTTTTCCTGATTTGATAGGAGTCTACCTGGCAGAAGGTATTGGATCAGGTGGCCCAGAGTGCTTTCCGTCAGAGGCAGTGCAAACCATGCCCTGCACTTGGGCCTCCTGCCAGGTGACTCAGGCAGGCTGCTGAGAAAAGGAAAGAGGACACGTGAGACGGGTGAACACCTGGGAGCAAGGCTTCCTGTCTGCCTGAGAGATATGCGCCACTGTAAAGCACCTCTGCTAGTTCAGATGGTAGAACATGGGGTTGCTCATTTCAGGGTCCTAGGTTTGAGCCCCATGTTGGGAGCATCCTCTTGCCCGGGAGCTTCTCAGCTGGGAGCAGGCTCTCAATGCTTGGCAAGGAACAGAGCCACTCACACCTCTTTCAGCAGCTCTCCTGCCACTGTGGTCCTCTCCTGGCAGGCTCTCCATCACCTGAGAAGGCCTCTTGGAAATGAATGAACCACTTGACCTGTGTGGAAGCTCCTTGCACTCCAAACAAGGGTGATTCCTGGCAGGGCAAGCAGTGGGGACAGCCATTCCTCAGAGCTTCATGTGACCTGAGAGAAAGAGATCCTTTTCAGGAAGGGATGTTCTCCCTGCCCTCCAAGCTGCATGTTGATTTGGATTGCTTGGACTTTTCCCTGGGAAGTGTGGGTTGGGTCAAAGGACCTGAACTTGAGCTCCCATGAGCCAGAGCTTGCTGGGAGGGAATGCCAATGCCCAGCACTTCCCAAAGTCCTTCTGAAGCCCACAAGATTCTGCCTTGAGGAGTCAACCCATGGTGCTGCTTATGTCCCAGGCCCTTCCACTTGCATGGCAGCAATTCCCAGCAGGCACAGTGTCCCTGAAAAAGCAGTCTCAAGCCCTGGTGTGAAAGGATTTTGAGGTGGCCAAGGACCTGGTAAATGCAAAGGCAGCAGGACTGGTCAGAGAGCATGGCACCACAGTCCCTGGCTGGTATGAAGTCCTTTAATTGAATTCCTGCAGCTTCTTCTCATCATTTCTTTGCAGAAGTACAGCGTGCCTAGACTTGGCCAGAACAGGTGTCTGTCGAGAGAGAGTGGGGTTGTTCCCCTGTGCTGGAGATAGAAGTAGTGTAGCGAGGACAAGCTCCTACCACAGTCCATTCCCATCATGGGCACTTAGTGTGGAAGAAGGTAAGGTTCCTAGCTGACACAGGGCTTTCTCCCCTCCCCTTCTGGAGACAGCTCACACTGGAGTGAAATGCGAGAAACATGGTATAGAGGCAGAAGGGGCTGTGCTTTGTGCTGTGTAGTGGTTCTCATGTTTGCCTGATATGCAGAGATCCCTGATTTTGAAGTTGGCCAGGCTTAGCTCCTTTTGCTCCCCCTCCTCCCAGCCTTTTCCTGTCAGCCAGTTCTTCCATGCTGCCTCACCCTGGCCTGTGCTAAAGCTTGCCCAGAACTCAGGAAGAGCACTTGGTGTCTGGCACCTGCCTGCTACCTAGGGGAAAATGGCTCTCTTACCTGGGGAGAAAGTGCCTTTTTTGCAAAACAAGAAGGGCTGGAGGAAAAAGACTTTGTTGGCCAAGAATCAAACCCTGGCCATGGAAGAGCCTACTGCATCCTAGCCACTAGACCAAGGAATGACAGGTTGCTGCTCTCTCTCTTTCTTGTTCTCTGTGGCAAGGTTGCTGCTTGCACTTCTTCCACACTGCTTCTGCTCTGTTGTAGTCACTACTTCTGTTGCCAACCAAAACTCTCTTGCTGCCTCCTAGTTCTTCCCCTTTTGTGTGTTGCCACTTGTTGCATTCTGTCTTTTCCATGGACTGTAATTCCTCTGAGGCAGGGGCTGCCCTTTTCTCCTGTGTATGGTGAATTGTATAGCTGGATCCCGAAAGGAACCTTCTGAATAATGACCACATTACATACTCCTGATACAGAGACCAGCCCTGATCATCACCTGAAGGGACCCTTGCTGGTTGGAAAAGATGGGACAGCTTCCTAACAGTGAGCATTTGTCTTCCACCACAAACAGTGCCTTGATTTAAGGTTACATCTCCACTACAATGACAGAGAGACTCATTCACTTCACTGAGACAAGGCAACCTGCCCACCCACTCCCAGGCTGTGCCTTATCAACTGTGGACATGGGCTACCACTCTCAAACACCCTGGAAATCCAGATCATGAACACTCTTCCCTTAAGGGTCTTCACTCCTCAGTGCCTCTGAATGGCAGCAGATGCGCAGGGTTTCTTGCCTCCATGGCACTGTTGAGGTTCCTGCTGCTGTATGCAGATGTAGCCCAAACAGCCTGTAGGACCAGAGCATGTGCTGCCTGAACCTGAATTAATTAAATGAAAAACATTTTAAAATGGTGTGGTGCTCTCATTCTTTTACCGTGTCAAGGGTACACTGCACCTGAGTGTGGGTAATGCACAGTAGTATCTGTAGCCTCTGGTGCACAGTTACAGTGGGTAGCGGTCCTTGGCACAAGTCCAGAGCAGGGCTTGAACTTGTGTTTCAGGAACTGGAGCAAAATGTTTCTTCTATACTTAAGGAAATAAATCTCTGCCTTTTTCATGACTTTAAATAGGCCTTTTCCTTGCATAAGATAGGGGCAGTTCCAGAGGAGACACACTGGTGCACTCCCCCTCATCCCACCACCCTTGGATTTCTGGTCCATCCAAAGTTTAAAAACAACTGCCTGGCAGTGGCAGCATTTCTAGTCAGGTGGTGTTGAGGGAGCTGATTGACTCATGGCTCATCATCTACCTGATACCTTCTGTACTCTTCATTTCACAGGTGTTAATGACCTTTTTTAAAAAATGCTCTTGATATTCTGCCAGTCAAGCTGTCTTTTCTTCTGCAGTTCTGATGTCTGCTTGCTGCTCCTAGTAATGAAGCTCCTATTTTACAGCCTTGCAGATTTTTTTAACTCATTCCATTGAAGTTATATTTGTTTTTGCGTCAATCCTAAACTGATTAATAGAGCCTTAGGTCCCTAGCATATTCGTAAGACTTCTAGTTTCTTTTCAACTGGAGAAAAATATGTATTGTTTTATACATGATGATGCAGGTCACCATCTGCAACCCCCTTTTCAAAGCTCTAGATCCACCCATGATATTGGACACAATTCCCAACACAGATAAAGCCTCCTTTCTCACCACAGCCCTGTCCAGGCTTGAACTCTCAGACACACCTTATGCTAGCTCAACCTATGAGACAAAGCTAGGACAGGATACATCCAGTTCTTGTTCCAGGTCACAAGAAAATGAAACTAATGATGTCACACACTGTGCAAAGTGCCATGGCTGGAAGGAGTCTTGCAGGAAAAATCCAAGATGAGCTACTTTGTTCCATCTGCCTGGACTATTTCGTAGTCCCTGTGACCATCCACTGTGGGCACAATTTTTGCCAAGCCTGCATCAGTCAATTCTGGGCGGAATCAGATGCAAACTTCTCCTGCCCTGAGTGCAGAAGAACTGCCCAGCAGGAAAGCTTCATGCCCAACAGGACCCTGGAACGAATGGCAGAGTTAGCCCAGCAGCTGTATTCCAAAGAAGCAAAAGGAGCAGCAGGAGGGAAGAGGGTGTGTGAGAAACACAAGGAGCCCCTGAAACTCTTCTGTGAAAATCATCAGGCAACCATCTGTGTGGTCTGCAAAGAGTCCCGGGATCATCAAGGTCACACTATGATTCCTGTAGAGGAGGCTGCCCAGGAATACAAGGTAGGAAATCCCTGTCTAATGCCAAAACCTGCCCTTGTAGAGGTTAAAAATATATTTCCAAGACCAAAGTGCAGCAGCAGCAGCACAGACAGGGGTCAGGTAGTCTGGCCTCATCCCTATGCATTTCTAAACTTTTAAATAGGTGAGCTTCACCTCAAATTCATAGCTTCTTAGTTGGTAGGGTCGGAAGGGACATGAGCAGATCATCAAGTCCAACCCCCTGCCATGGGCAGGAAAGGATGCTAGGGTTAAACGACCCCAGCTAGGTGATTATCTAGCCTCCTCTTGAAGACCCCCAGGGTAGGAGCAAGCACCACTTCCCTTGGAAGTTGGTTCCAGATCCTAGCTGCCCTAACTGTGAAATAGCGCCTCCTGATGTCTAGCCTGAATCTACTCTCAGTCAACTTATGGCTGTTATTCCTTGTTACTCCTGTTAGTGCTCAGGTCTCCCTTGGCGAGTTTATAGACGGCCACCAGATCCCCTCTCAGCCTTCTCATCATTTCCCCCTCTTACAATGGCTGAGTCTGTTTACCACAATGTTCTCATAAGCATTTTACCTGCAAGTCACTTCTTTTGTGTTTAGTCTTGAATCAAGTTTCCCTCTTCCTTACACGGCAAAGCCCTTCTCCTGTCTAAAAAAATGGAGATTCAAAACACACGAGACTGGCCCAAAAATCCTAATATACATTAGCAAAGATAAACTCATGTCCTAATCAAAATCTGCTCAGTTATCCCACCCACATTCCCAATTTCATTAGTCTAGAACCCAATTAGTGAAATAACCTGTTCCTTGAGGACAATGAGAGATTCACTGGTTTATGGACAAATCTACTGAATTGCACTGTCAAAACTCATTTCCTCCCATTTCCTTAACTGCATGGGGTGCAGCAGGTAGAACTGTAGGTATTAAACCTTCTCTTAGCATGCTAAAAGGCCAGGATTACATGTTGAGGCACCCAAGTCTTTATTAGCAAACATCAGAACAAACAAGGCCCTTTCAGGAACCTGTCCCTCCCCAGATCCACACATCGTTCTGCACCTCCCAACAGATTTGACCTGTGGGCTTTCAGGCGAGTCCAATTGCCCTCTCCTGTTGGGTTAAAGAGACTGGAAAGAGTTTAAACTGTGTTGGTGCATGTAGTAGGAGAGGCTGCTCTTCAACCTCAGCATGGAAATCCATTTTCTTTTCTCAGGAACGAATCCAAGCCCAACTGCAGCCTCTGGTGGAAGAGAGAGAGAAGCTCCTGCAGTTTAAATTGATTGGAGAGAAGAGTACCCAGGTGTATGTGGTAGGTGTCCATTATTATTCCTTACCATGGGAACCAAGCATTCTCCAGGAGTATTTGTGTGTGTGTCATTGGCGGGGAAAGTGTGTGCATCTCCATGTGTCACCATGTGGGTTATGCATACCCATAGGTTGTAATATGTGGGCTGAATCGCAGCCATGTCTCCTTGCTCTGCCCTGGGACAACTGCCCAAAAGCACTGAGCAGCACTGGGGAGTTCGGGCAGTGAGACAGCCCTAAAGGAGGATGTGCTCTCCTTTGGCCAGGCTGGAGAGGATTTGTGGTCACAGCCCTGCCTTCTGCCTCCCCACCAGTGTTGTACACCTAGGCCACGTCCAGATGAGTGCGGCTGTGTGGTATGTGGCACTGCAGACACCTCTGCAGTGCTACATACCACATGTTCAGTTCTTCTCCACATTGCAGGCAGCAGTGGGACGGGGTTTTCTGACCCCAAAAAATCCCCGAAGGAAAAAAGTGGACATGCATGGGCAGTGTGTGCTGCTCAAAAGCGAAGCTGGGCTGCCTGGAGCTGTGCTGCAGCTGCCAGCCAGCCTCCATGCACCTGGATCACTGCTGCTGCAGCCCTGGGAGGCCCCCAGAACTCCAGGTAAGGATGCTGGGGCCAGCCCAGTGCTGGTCCCAGCCTCCTCTAGCACCTCCTGGCAGCATTCCCTCTAAGCTGTGTGGTGTGTGCGGCTGCACAGGTGCACCCGGCAGTGTAGCAAGAGTGCAGCTGCATGGCTGTGCACACCACGCAGCTTAGAGGGAACACTGCCTCCCAGGTAACTTGCTGTGTGCCAGAGCACGTGTGGCACGTGCCTTCCCCAGGGACAAGGTTCACCACTGCTAGTTGTCCCCAGGAAACCAAACACCCACACGTGTGGATGTGGCCCTAAGGTGCATACATATGTACTAACTTTCTGACAGTTAAGCTGTCTTAACTTTTTAAAGTCAACTTAAGTGTCATAACATACACACATATGCGGAGCAGAGACAGCTTAAATGTGGCGCAAAATAATATACCTCTGAGGTATATTATCTTGAGTCATAGAATCATAGAAAGTTAGGGTTGGAAAGGACCTCAGGAGGTCATGTAGTCCACCCCCCTGCTCAGAGTAGGACCATCCCCAACTAGATCATTCCGGCCAAAGCTTTGTCTAGCTGGGTTTTGAAAACCTCCAAGGATGGAGTTTCTACCACCTCTCTGGGTAACTGGCTCCAGTGTTTTACTACCCTCCTAGTGAGAAAATCCTTTGCTGCATCTTCAGATCATTACTCCTTGTTGCATCAAAAAGGGGGTGTGAGAAGTGGGATTTGAACCCACATCACCATATAGAAACTAGAACACCGGAAGACAAAGCCTTGAGTCTGATATTTTAGACCTCGCCACCATTCTAATGAGGGCTAGTGCTGTTGATTTAGCTCACAAGATGGCTGCCACCATGTCAAGGAGCTGTACCTGCATACATTTTTATGTGGCTTAATTTAAGTTGACTTAGTTAAGTCTCCTTAGTTTAAATTGACTTAGCATATATGTATGGACACCCAGAGACTTCTTCCTGCTCAGGGATGGCAGAGACTGCAGTTCTGGTCCAGCCATTGGTTAGGCAGAGGGAGGCTAGTTTGTGCCTTTTCATTCCAGGTCTCGTACTTCTTGTGCAATCTGATGGACACAGGCTGGTCCTAAGAGTCTGGAAAAGGGAGAGCTAAGTCAGTGCCCCTCTCCTCACACTGCCACAGAGCCTGAGCTTAGTACCTTCCGTACAGTTGGTTGCTAAAGCACAACTTGCCAGTGTCAAGCTGCATCATTATCATAGATCATTGATTTCCCCAGCATGTATCTTTGATTCACGTTAATTTAGAGAGCATAATAGGCCCACTGTTACCTGCTGAAATGTTACATTGATTTGAAAGTGGATTCAGATAGTAGCTGAAGTCAGCCTCAATCAGATAAACTCAGTTCAGGGTTGATCATTCCCATACTTCTTCATTGTTACAGATTTTAGCTTGTCTTCTGAGTTTAATTCTTTGCTTCGTGGCTTTCTGGGCTAAAGTTCTGGAATGATATGAAGCAGCGCCTGGTAACCTTAACTTAATCAAGGAAAATGTTTGTTTTCCTGAGTAAATGCACACATGTGGCTCTACTGCTGCCTATGGTGCATTGAGGGCCTGTCATGTTGAGTGACTGTCAGGATAGTTCCAACCAAGACTTCAGATTTAATATCTTTACTTTTCTTTATTGTTGTTATATTTTTTTTACCCTTCCTTTCTCTTGCAAAATCTCAGCCATTGTAATTTTAATTCCTGGAAGGAACGGGATTTTCAGCCCCCAGTAGACTGAACCCTTTTCATTTCTTCCAGAAAGTAAGTCATTGTTAAGAAATTTATGGGGCTTTTAAAGTTCTGGTCACACAAGTTTCTATAAATATTTTCAGGTCTGATTTTTTAAAATTCCAATGAAATTCCTTCTGTGGGTGGGGGTTGTGAAGTGTCCCCAATTTCCATTCAATTTTCCCATTCTGACCTTTCCTTACTTTTGTCTGTTCATTCTAGGCAAAAGCAGAAGGCAAGAGGCAGGCGATGGCTTCTGAATTTGCACAACTGTACCAAATCCTAACGGAACAAGAACAACTCCATCTGGCCCAGATGCATGAGCTGGAAAATGAGATTTTGAATATGCAGGAGGAAAATGACACCCAACTTGCCAAGGATATTTTCCGTCTCAACGCCCTGATCAAGGAGATGGAGGGGAAGTGCCAGCAGCCAGCAAGTGAATTCTTGCAGGTAAAAACTTGGATCCTGGGAGGTAGGAAATAGGGGATGGGAAATGGAAACTGGGTAAAGGGTAATAATCTTGAGGCCTGAGGCCCAAAGTTCAAACTCCGCTGGGTGCATTGTATGAAAAGGAATTTTCTTTTGTATCATTTAAATGTGAATTCTCCATTATGTTACCCTTTTGCCTCAGTCTATTTTAGTCATGAATTTTACTTTCATAATGTGCTACAGTCCCAGGATCTGAAGAGAGGCTTCCCTCAATATGGGTGAGATTTTCATCCCCCTGCTTTGTCACATACCTTATTTACTTGAATCCAAGATGAGGGTTTTCCCCATTTAACAAGGAGAAAACAAGCCCCTCACCTTGGATTTGAGTATGAGGGGGAGACGGGGGGCAGGTATATCATAGGTTGCTGCTTTGGCTTTGACTCTGGTCCTGACTCAGTGTTGGAGCCACAACCACTGCCCATCCCTGCACTGCCTCTACCCTGAAGCCTCTGCCTCCCCTGCAGCCTATATCCCATCCCCTACTACCACTTACCCTCCAGCTCTGGCTTTGGCTCCAACTCCAGCTGTGCTTCACCTTGGATCATGGAGCGCACGGTTTCTCTTGCCCCAGTCCAGCCTGGAGTTGCCACCACTGCTGTGTGGCTGGACTGGGGCTGGAGCAACCATATGCCTTGTGCCCCAGGCTGGAGAAGGGCCAGAGCTCTGCTGGTGCTGGAGCTGCAGCTGAAACCAGATCCAGAAGGTAAGAGACAGGGGGTGTGTGGGGCAAGACAGAGGCAGTGAGGGAAAGCAGGTAGGACAGAGGCTGTGGGGAGGGGCAGGCAGCGAGGGGCAGAGAGGAAGCTGGACAGGTGCTGGGGCATGCAGGCACCACGTGGGGGCAGGCAGCAATGGAGGCAAGTGAGAGGTGGGGACAGGTAGCAGGGGGCAAGATGTAGGGGGGCAAGGGACAGAGGTCAGGCCACTTGACTCTTCTGCCATACGCTCCCTCATCGTGTTCATATTTCCTGAGCTTTCTGTTCTCTCTCTCTCTCTCTTCTCTAGGATACTGAGAGGACCTTGAATAGGTATGTGGCACCTCTTTACCCTCCTTCATACTTTACTGTGTGAGGCAGGGCCTTGGACATTGAGTTAGACTACATCTTCCCAGGATGCTACAGTACATGTGTGGGGCAGGTACAAATCTTCATCTGCTGAATGTAAACCAGATAAAGATTTCCTTTATTGAAGGGATTGGGGAATTGGAGAGGCGAGCTTCACTTCAGTCCAGGAGTGATTATTCTGCCCAGATCATGGGTATTCAAATACTCTCTAAACATTTGGGAAGTCAGGATATATCTGGGAAGCTCCCTTCTGAGAGCAGAATATGTTGCTTTTCTTGAGCGGAATGAGTCTCGCTGCGAGAAGGGTTGTAAGGTATATGGTAATGTCATGTTAGGTGCTGTGTATGATACCATCTAGCTGCCTAGCGGTAGCTTTTGTGAAAAGATCTGGGGTGGTGGATCTCCATCCATTTATAGATGGATGGAGCTCCGCACAACACAGGCCTTCCCAGCCTCTCTTGGTTGGGATGGGAAGGGGTCTGAATCAGTATCTGAAAATTTCTCTTCATGGCACAAAGAGGCACAGTGACATTGCAACTTCTTGATCCTTCTGCCTATTGCTTTCTCCCCTAGATGTGTGCTCTCTTTTTCAAGGTCATAGCTAAAACAAATGGATGGGCCAGTCCAGGGGATGCTTGTGTTGCTAGTACGTGGGTTGTACCTGCTCTGATGCTGAAAGTTACCTCCCTCTTTAACACTATTTCCTGGCAAAGCATTCATGTGAATGAAGACTACAGAAAAGAAAATGGTAGGATAAAATAATGCAGTAGAAAACTATATTGATCTCTCCCTAGGTGGAAGGAGTGGGAGTTCCAGCAGCACGTGGATATTGCTCTTGAGCTGGAAAAGCGAGTCTATGAATTCTCCCCAAATTTTTCTGCTGTAAAAGCAACTCTGAGGAACATCCGAGGTACTGATTAGTTTGAGCAAATTGAGTTATGTCTCTATGATGTTGGGAGAAAGAGAGGCTATTGCAAAACCTGCTTGTAAAGTGTAGAAAAAAATAATCTAGATTTTTAAATTGGAGAAAGGGTTTAGAAATGTTTCCAGGTATAATAAATTGATAGGGAAACAGCAGTGAATTACTTAAAACATGTTGTTATTGTTCTGACCAGGCCTAGCTATTCTCTGTGAGGTTACTGGTCTTCTGTGATTAGGACATAGGAACCGCTCTTCAGCTGCCCTGCAATTAAGGTGACCAGATTATTTTAAAGGAAACCCAGGACACTTATTTCCCCTACCCTCACCACAGTCAGTGGCACTGCTGCAGGCAAAACTGGGACCTGTGATCACCCAACCTACAGCCCAGACCTTGTGTCTAGGCATCCAGAGCTTGCTCAGCTACTTACAAACACTCTCTAATAGCTCATCTAGGATATAGACAGTTTTCTAGTTGAATACTTTGGGGGACAACATGGCTGGAAAGCAAGGAACACAGGGTCAGCAAACCAACTCCTTGGCCACAGAGGCCTTGTTCTTAAAACACACAGGGAGGTACAGGTCTCTGGAAATGATACAAGGCCCAAGTTGTACAGTCAGGTAGTCTGAATTTTGCCTTCTGGGAGTTTGGAGTTCCTGAGCATTTCAGGCTGGGAAAAAATATCTCCTTCCCACTTAATCCTAATGGGTGGTGATGGTTGTATTCTCCATGGTCAGAGTAGAAGCCCATGCTTAAAAAAGGCATTAAGCTGTGTGCTCAAACCTTCTGCCCCATGCATTAAAATTGCCCCTACCACAGCTGGCAGCTCCTTATAGAAAAAGTGATTTTCACGTGCATGTGCTAGCCAAGTCCATGACTTCAGGCTGCAGTCCTGATGGCTTTCCATGATAATCCTTCAGGGAAGCTGTCTACAATGCAGCAGAATAGACATACTCATCGGTAAGAGAGATGGGTAGTCAGGTTACTATTTTGAAATGGAGAGCAACAAGAGAGCTAGCTCATCTGATGCAGGCACATGCCACTTTGTTGCAGTTTTAACCGTGCCCTAATTCATGACCTGAAAGCTGTTGGATGATGCAAAGTGCTGCTGTTCTCCTTTCTTGGTCCTGTTTCATTCCAAACAGACCTTTTCAATCATTCTCCATTTCAGAAAGACCAGCGGCATTAAGTGCCATGTGAGCAAGGCTTATAATTGTATTTCTGGGACTTAAGTGGTGTTTAGGCCTAGTACTGGCTATTCTGTAATCAGATGAAATTCACATTTGGGCAGCTTTGACATGTCTCTGTCTGCCTCTCTCCTTCCCTTTATTTCCTTCCAGAATTACAGCATCATTACCCTGATTTGTAGTAAAAACTGGGCATTGTGAAGCAATGTGATAATACAAAACTTCTCTTTCTTCTCTCACCCTCTACTGTCTAGGCACTCTGGTGTTTAAGCCACCAGAAGCAAGTAAGTCAGCCTGGGAAAGAATGGGATGGCAGAGCATAGGGTGGGGCCATGGGGAAGAGTGTCCTTGATTCACAGCAGTAGATGTTTTGTTAATTAAAGGGAAATTATTGTGTGGCATTGGATTCATCTGCAGCAGAAGCCTCTAAGGTTAAACACCTCAAAGGCTCCCAACAACATAAAGTGAATATTGCGGGGAAGGGCACTGACTTTTCGCAGGTCAGCTCATTAACCTTTCATCAGTGGTTAAGAAAATCCCTAACTCAAACACACTGTTTCTGACTCAAGGAGTGACTGGGCAGGGCTGGTATGTGCAGGTCTTTGCCTCGCTTGATCTGCCACTTCCAGTAAATCCATGGGGTATCATCCTCTCACCTCTGTTTCGCCTGCTGGGTCTTAACTTTACTTTCCCTGTGTGCTATGGTGTCTCCAATCTGGCCTATTCCTTCAGCCTGAATAAACCTCGGAAACTGATACCACTTTGGTCCCAGCCCAACCCCATCTGCCCCAACTACCCAGTCCTAGCTGCTGGGAGCAGGGAGATGAAGCAGGGGAGGAGGCAGAGAGCAAGAACATCCCTGTCCAGCCCCAGCAAAGAGGCAGCTCCTTTGGATCCAGCCCTGAGATGGAGGAGATCAGGGAGGGTCCCAGCCAGACTGGGGCTGTTGGGGAGGGTGAGGAATGGCCCCAGCCTCTCCTAGGCCTGAGCTCTGCCTTGGATGCATTGGTTTTCTCTTCCTCTTTAGCGAAGGTGACTCTGGATCCAGCTACGGCTCATCCCCAACTCATCCTGTCTGAGAATCGGAAAAGCGTGAGCTGGGGAAAAGCATGGCAGCTTCTGCCCAAGAATCCTGAGAGATTTGATACTATTGATTGTGTGCTGGGCTGCGAGGGATTCGCCTCAGGGAAACATTTCTGGGAAGTGGAGGTGGAGGACAAGGGAGCCTGGGCTGTGGGGATTGCCAGAGGGTCTGTGATGAGGAAGGGACACGTCAGCCCTAGCCCCAAGGGAGGGATCTGGGCTGTGGAACGGTGGTGGAGGGGTGAGTACATTGCTCTCACCTCCCCTGATTGGACACCCCTGTTCCTGGGGTCAGCCCCCAGAAGGGTCCAGGTGTATCTGAATTATGAATGGGGCCAGGTAACATTTTCTGATGCTGATACGAATGTCCTGATCTTCACTTTCCCACTGTCTTCATTCACAGGGGAGAAAGTATACCCCTGGTTCCGGGTTGGGGAGGGAACCCAGCTCAGCCTGTGCTCCTGAAACATGAAGAAACCTCGTCCATTTTTACTCCAAAATGAGCTTTATTTAGCGTTTTCATCCAGGTCTCTCTGCACCTAGAGGACTCCCATCTATCACTCAATCAGTCAATGAACTTTGTTTAACTTCTGGTTTCAATGAAGCTAATAATGAATCTAATAATGGATAATGTGGAGAATTCTGAAACATTTAATGCCTTTCTTCACTTGAGTCTACACAAATCAACCGTCAGAGGACAAACGTCGTTAGTAGCAAGAACGGGGATGGAAACAATCAGTTTAGAGATGGGAAAGGGCAGGTTACACATTACTTGAAAGAGCTGGCTGTTTTTAAGTCCACAGAGCTGAACAAGATTCATGCTACAGTTTTGGATGGAGCTTAGTTGCAGTGACACTGGCTGTTCTCTTTGACAACTCGTGCAAGCCAGGTGAGGTCCAAATGACTAGAAAATGGCAAATATAGTGCCCAACTTTGAAAAAAAGGAATAAACAAAAGGGAATTTACAGTCTAGTCAGTATAACTTTGATATCAGGAAAGAATCTGAAGCATACGGTCAAGCAATCTCTTTTTAAGCAACTGTAAGGTATAACAAGGTGATCAAGAACAGCCAACATGTATTTGTCAAGTCATACCTGACCAATTTTATCTCCTTCTACCAAAAGGTGACAGGTTTTGTGTATGGGAGGGAGAGCAGTGGATGTGATAAACCTTGACTTCAGCAAGACTTTTAACACTATCTCCCATGATATTATTATTAGGAAGTTTAGGCAAATCCAGTCCAGAAGAATGTACTGTAACATAGATCTGTAACTTGGTTGGATCATTGTGCCCAAAGAGTAGTCATCAATGTGTCAGTGATAAACTAGGAGGATGTGTTAGGTAGGATTACATAGAAGAACATGGCATATAAGAAAAGATTGGAAGAAATGGGAGTATTTAGGCTGGAAAAAAGATGATTGAGTGGGGATTTGATAACAGTCTTCAAATAAATGAAAGCTAGTTATAAAGAGGATGGGGATTGAGTAGCCTCTGTAGCCTCAGAGAAGAGGACAAAAAGAAATTATGGATGGCTATGAGGAGTAATTTTCTAATTGTGAAAGTGGCTAAGCAGGTGAGCAGATTACCAAGAAAGTCTGTAAAACTTCCATCCTTGGAAGTTTTTAAGACCAGGTTAGACAACGCTTGGCTGAGATGATTTGGAAAGACTGGGTTAGATTAAATGACCTCCTGAGGTCCATTCCAGTTTGATTCCCCCCACTATGGTTCTCTTACCCCAAAAGCTAAATTATATCTTGGGTTAATTTGGTATGCTCTTACACCACAGGGGATAGGAGAGTATGGGCTACACACTGAGACTTGCCTAATGGTCTGGACTTTGCTCTTTTTCTCTGATCCCAGGGAACTGCAGCTTTGCTGTGTAAAAGAATAAGAAAGTGGGGTAAAGGGGAGACCTGAGAGGGAAGATTGGGGGTGGAAAGGGCAAGTTAAAAGAGTAAAGGAAGGAGGGACTGGAACAGGAATGGGGCTGCTACTAACTGTTCTTGGATCTGCTTGAGCAAATGAACATTTTAGATACTTATGAGTTGAATGCAGTGGTTCCTGAAAAGTAGAACATATTTTTACTCTTGTTATTACAATAACTGAATAATTAAACCTACCTGCCTGAAGCTTGACATGTATAGTAATTAAAACAAATGAAAAAATATGAAATGATCTTCTGTCCTGTGTACATTATTTCTGGTGATTAATGCACTTATTGGGTGTTCTTTGGTAATGGGTTAAACCAGTTCCAGAAAAACCACGCTCCTTCCAGAAAATCTCACAGCAAAATTCTGCATGGAAAAGGTTGAAGTAAAAAAAGTTAGTCAGCCCATGCACTAACTTCATCTGAACAGTTGGTTTAAAGATCTCTACCAAGTGCTGGAAGTCAAGCCTGTGCTAATATTCCATTTGTCTTGTTTGTACACATTCATTTCATTAGTAATCTCTCCCGAAAGGAGCTACAGCCCTCCTCTATTTGTGTGTGATGTTTCACGTATAAAGGCAAGGGTTGGAAACGTGTGTTCACTGGAAAACCAGAGACCCCAGGAGTTTTGAATTCTTTGCTCACAAGAGGAATGCAGTGCCTGAAGCCAAGGGGCATCAGATTCCTCTGCTCCAGGGATGTCAAATTCATCCAGCCCCATGGTCCAGATGAGTAGCACAGGGCTTGTCCGCAGGCCTGATTGGGCCCACAGGTCAGCCCACAAGTTGGATCTGGCGTGTGGGGCTGGTCCAGCCCCATGCACTGCATGCAGCATGTGTGCTGGTCCAGCCCCTTGTGGCACATACAGCGCATGCCGGATCTGGCCCTGAACCTGGCAGGAATAGAAGGTGGCTGGAGAGAGGCCCAGACCATGCTGTCCCACGTGGTTGCACTGCAACCAAATGTGCTGTCCAATGAAGGGGATGATGCTGTTGGGTTTGGTTATTGTATTCTGTTATTGGCCTGTGAAGTGGCTGTGGGGACAGGCAGCAGGTGAACCATGGGTAAGATGGAACCCAAGGCCACGAGCTGATTGGTCGATGGCAGCCAACGCACAGTGTTCCTTGGCAACCAGGTCCATCCGTGCCCGAGCAGATGCCTCGTCTCCCAGGCTGTGTGACTTGCACGGCTGTGAGTACCCGCTCCGCAACCGGGGCAGTCCCATCACTCTGTTGTGACTTGGATCAGCTTGGGGATGACACAGTGGAGTTTATCTATTCCTGAGTTAATACCTGCCTTCATTGGGTCTTGGTTCATGGGTTGGGGGAATGCATTCCCTTCCTAACCTCAGTCTCTAATTTCCTCATTTGCAACAGCTTGCACTCACCAATGGTGCAGCACCCTTGCAGGGACCCTACATTTAGGGCAGGGGCCCGTCTTAGGGCAGAGATGGAGCTTGGGACTGGAGACCAGGGATGGCAGTAGAGAAGCAAAACATCAGCCTGAGTAGCTCCTTGGCTGCTTATGTTAATAAATATATATCAGGGAAAGGGATGCCAAGTGCCTCCTCCCCCTGCCCCCCATCCTCCCTCATCAGTTTGGGGGACCCTGGGAAGGCATTTAGAGGCCAATTAGAAGAGGCCTTTTATCAGAACCAAGGTGAAAACGAATAAAGTGAAAGCTGCCCGTCTACAGGGTGTGTTTTTGGTGGGAAAGGCTGCTCCCATGAAGGTGAAGGAGGAAATAACTGAAGAAAATAACCTAGGGCTCAAGCGTACAGCATGCTTTTTGAAGTGAGGGGAGCAGAAGGGTGTTAATGGAAGTAGAGTCGCTGTCATGTCAGATAAGAAGAGAGCCGAGAGGGTTTCAGGAATGAGGCCACAGAGTTGCAGCACTCCAGACCCTGAGGGTGCTCAGCTTTGCTGATCAGCACATCCCCATGCAGGCTCCCCTTGTGTCCTCATCTCTGATCTAGTCTCTGGCATCTCAGTGCACCTCAGCACTGCTCTGCTCTGCCCCCAGCTGTGTTCTGCTTCTGTTCCTCTACTTCTTGGGTGCCCATCACCACCGTATGGTCACCTGGAGCGCTGCTGGGGTTCCCTTCCCAGAACAGCGGGCACATATTCTTAGCTGGGGCCTTCAGATGCTAGAGCAAAGAAGTAATAATAACAACCCAGGTGCCTCATGGGGAATCTCTCATTGCCATGAGTGACACCTTTTCCTGGCTTCTTTTCAGGATGGCTAAGGAGGCCCACTCTTGCTTAAAGCCCCGTATGGCCTGGGAGCAGGCTGAATCCTTCAGACAGAGCAGTGCAAAAAGGTGCCCAGGAGAGAAGTTGGGGCAGTGCCTGTCTCAGCACTTCCAGGCAGGTAAGCAAGCAGCCTCCAGGCTAGGGAAAGGGAGGGGACTGCAAACACGGACCATGCCAGGGTTGGAGCCCTGCTGGGTACTGGAGCTGGAATGGCACAGGGAAGGCTCCAGCAAACAAGGACCTGACCCTACCCTCCCTGACTGTTTTTTTGGGCCCACCAGGAGAGAGACAGGAGCAGCAAGCAGACAAGCTTAGTGCCTGTGCCAGTCCCTGGCAGGTGATGCAGCTTCCCTTTCTGGACAACGTCTTAGGGACAGAGCTGGCAAGTCAGTCAATTGACGGTTCAGATCATGCCAACTGACCATGGCTGAACATTGTCAAATAATCCATGAAGCCAAGAATGCCTGTGGGTAGGTGGCAGCCTACCTTTGTTTTGAGATCCTGGTGTTATCTGTTAGCAAGGACAGGAGTGAGGGCTTGTTGTCCTCACCAGGAGTCAGGATCCACATGCACACCGAGTCCATTTAGAAGTAGGCACCCCCTGCCCTGCTCCGCTCTCCTGAGTTCTTCCAGCCTCCTTTCCCTTCCCACGTTAAGGCACATGGGGCTGCAGGAACTACTCTGTGCTTAGGGAGGAACCAAGCCCAACAGCATGGGAAAGTTGACTTTTATAGTTGCTATGTGTGTTTCATTCTGTTTAATTTCATTGCATTCTTTTTTGGTGTGTTTTTAACTATTTGGGCTGATCCTACAGTTTGGGTATAAGAGCCAAGGAGAAGAACTGTTCAGTTTTGAATGCTGTTCACATTTTCACTTACCTGTAGTAATTAATTACATTATTTGGGAATTGAATTTATTTCACAATAACAGTTAGCTAACTTGTATTTTTTATATGATTGGCATAAGGATCTAACATGGTGATTCCCAGCCAGGGTGCTGTCATTAGCATTGTTGGGTGTGCAAACATGATTCACATGGTAAACCCAGAGATTTCAAATAGGAATTCACAGAGCTAAAAACAGTCTGCCCTGCTGCGACTTTTCTGAGTTCTTTGCAACACAAGACTTGCTCAGTTATTTTCCTGTAGTCAAACAACAAATGAAAACTAAGAGCTGGCATTTTCCCAGGGGTGCCTTGAGTCGATTTAGGAGTGCCTCAAGTCTTAAAATGTTGAGCACAACTGATCCAACCTACTGAAGATTAAAATCTCTCTTGTTCCTTTTCCAATAAATTAATGTTTAAAATATTTGACCATTATTTGACAAGATTTGACCAATCAATTGACTATATATATATATATATATATATATGTCTTTTTTGACTGATCTTATACCCAACCCTAGTTAGGGGTTGTACTCCCTAACAAGCAGTTGGGAGTCTGCTTCCTGTGGTAGCTTTGGTAATGGTGGCCTTGGAGGCAGGGACTGCTGTCCCAGATGCACCCTGATGCATAATGGGCTGATACATTGCCAGGCTTGTGGGGAAGGGGGTAGGGGAGGAGTGGGGGAACACATTGCACTTATCAGTGCTCTGTCTCTTTATCAGATTCAGCTTCCTGTCCAAGATCCTCTGGTGTGATGGAGCCAGACATGGGAAAGGAGGAGTGTCTGGCCTACATCAAAGCCTTCCTTGCAGGCAACAAAGAGGTACCAAGAGCTGCTTTCTTACCTGGGACATGATCCTCAGCAGCTCATAGATTTCATAGCTTTCATAGACATTTGGGCTGGAAGGGACCTCGGAAGATCATTGGGTCCAGCCCCCTGCCCCAGGGGCAGGAAGTCAGCTGGGGTCACAGGATCCCAGCAAGAAAAACATCCAGGTTTCTCTTGAAGGCGTTCAAAGTAGGTGCTTGAACCACCTCCGGCAGCAGGCCATTCCAGACCTTGGGGGCTCAGACAATAAAGAAATTCTTCCTTATGTCCAGCCTGAAATGGTCTTGCAGGAGTTTATAACCATTCGACCTTGTCATCCCTTGGGGAGCTCTGGTGAACAAACTTTTGCCCAGGTCCTGGTGAACACCCCTTAAAACTTATAAGTGGCCATCAGGTCGCTCCTGAGCCTGTGGTTTTCCAGGCTGAAAAGTCCCATGGCTCTCAGCTCATGTCTTTCTCCCCCATATCCCACTTCTCTCCTGCATCTAATGCCACACTTCATGCTGCTGGGCCTTGTGACAGGTACTTGCATATGGACAGAACAGACTCTTGCTGGGACCAAGCCCTACCATTGCCTAGCCATGTCCTTACTACTAGGGGCCTGTCCCCAGTCCCAGAAAAAGCTGAATCCTGGAGGCTACATAATTTGCTTAAGGTCACATCAGGAATCTGTGGCAGAGCAGGGAACTGATCTCAGATTTCCAGAGCAACAGTCTAATGACTAAACTTCCTGACTTTCCTTTTTCATTAATAATGGGGGGAGGTGGGAGAAGTAGGGAGAATGGCTTTTGCAGTGACCTCTATGTCTTTTGCCTTTTTTTGCAGATGACTAGCCACTTGTCCAAGAGCTTCTTGCATCCAGCCTGCCAGCAGGAGGTGCAGGCACACTACCCACAGCTCTGCATGGCCCTGCTCTTTCGGCTTGCCCACCTGGTCCAACCAGAACCTCAGGGCATCAACTTCTTCTGGGGGGAGTACCGGAGCCAGAAGATGCCCATCCCAGCCACCCCTGTCAGGTGCTCCATCCCAAGCCTCTTGTACACTTCCACTGACCCCAGCACAACATCTTTCACTTGCCCAGAGCTGGCCCAGGGCTCAGGGTCTCAGTGACCTGGGGTCTGCTCTGAATGCAGGTCTGCAGTGGGTGACCTGAGAGCCTTGCTGCAAGGGGCTGGCTATGTGGAGCAGATCATCTCCATCCAGAAGCAGGGAGGCTGGGACATGATGATGAACTTTGAGGCACACCACAGAGGTGTTGGCTTGCTTGCCAGGTGAGAGCCTTGTCCCCTACCTGCTGTTTTTTCTGATCCTCCTCTCTGGGTTGTGGGGACCTCTACAAGCTTCTCTTCCCTGATTGAAGAGGCAGGCTTCTCACTAACACCAAGAAGCAGGCTGCAGCTTTGGTGCTAGTGGCCACGGGGTTCTTTGAGAAGAATGGAAATCACCTGTAGAAAATCTGTCCTGTGCTGAAAGGCTTAGAGATGCTGCTGCTGTAGCACTGAGGCAAGATCTGGTGGGACCAAGTACAACTGGGGAAAGACACAAGAACGCGTGATCATCCAAGAGGGATTGGTTTTGCCCCACCGAAGCCCTACTGTGCATGTTCTGCCTTTCTCTCAGTCCCAAGGCTGCTTGATTGGATGTGTCCTAGGGATGGACTTCCCTTGTAGAGTGACTTAGGGCTTGGGTCTGCAGCACACAAACTTGGGAAGATTTTGACTGGACAGGAAATGGCTTGTGCCAGTGGAGGGTCACCTTTTGGTCACCCTGTCTTGTAGGATATTGCTAACCATATGCGTCAGTGAAAATGAGCAAAGCAAAGCCCCTGCCTGCTTTTGTAACAAGGGTGTTGGTGTTTCCCATGCCAGAGCAATGCGGAAGAACCCTGTTGAAGAGCGCTCCTGGATGATCCATCACCTCCTGAATGTCCT
This sequence comes from Crocodylus porosus, assembly GCF_001723895.1. Taxonomy (NCBI): domain Eukaryota; kingdom Metazoa; phylum Chordata; order Crocodylia; family Crocodylidae; genus Crocodylus; species Crocodylus porosus. The sequence goes on along the minus strand of NW_017728945.1, from coordinate 3,207,518 downwards.
AAGGAGCGGGGACAAGACCCAGCACCTCTCAGCCTTGGCTTTCCTTGTTGAGGTGAGCCTTGCAGGCTCACATGTCCCAGAGCTACTCAAACTCCATCCCCTTCTTCCTTTCTAGGTGGATGCTTCCCAGGCTGCAGTGCTGGTGCCAGTCAATGAGCCTTGTGGGCTCTCAGGTTCCCTGGCTCTCAGTTTACTTCATAACGGACATGATCGGGTATAAGAAACTCATATGTGGACTCATACTCACATTCACATACTATCTGCAACCTAGGCCTAGAGACCACCGCTGGCTAAGTAGGGTCCTAGGATCAGGACAGGTCAGGTCTTGAGAGTGAGCTTTACAGCAGAACGATGTGCCCATGCTGTTCCCACACTGCATGTGATAGCAAGCCCCATGATGCAGGCAGGTCACCTGGGAATAGCCCCACTTACTACCTGACTCTTTTGCTTGTACTTTAGCTTCTCCACTGTACTGATCTCAGTTACCAGCTGGAAGAGGTTGTCCTGAGGCTGAGATGGCAGCTAAGCAACCAAAAAATCCTAGTTCGCTGGCTAGCACTGCAAGGACTCCTCAACCTGGCCTGTCAGCCTGAAAAGGTTAGAGGGATGACTGGCTGGGTGATGAGCACAGCAACCCATTGAACTGCACTAGACATGTCTGAAGGACAACCCCAGCACCCAGTGCTGGAGAACTGGGGTGGGGCATAGAAACCAGTGCAGGGCTGGGAGATACTAGACTAGGAGTCAAGAGAGCTGCAGGCTCCACACAGCTCTGCCAAAGACCTGCTGGGTGACCTTTGGAGTGTCCCTTTCCCCCATAGTTTCATAGTTTCATAGTAGCTAGGGTCAGGAGGGACCTGAACAGATCATCTAGCCTGACCCCCTGCCACAGGCAGGAATGAATGCTGGGTTCACAAGACCCCAGACAGGTGTTCATCCAACCTCCTCTTGAATTTGCCCAAGGTAGGGGCGAGGATTACTTCCCTGGGTAGTTGGTTCCAGATTTTGGCCACCCTAACTGTAAAAAATTGCCTTCTGATCTCTAACCTAAGCCTATTCTCCATCAGCTTATTACTATTGTTCCTTGTCACCCCAGGTGGTGCTGGGGAGAAAAGGGCTCTACCTATTTCCTGTTGATCTCCCCTGATGAGTTTGTAGGCAGCCACCAGGTCCCGCCTCAGCCTCCTCTGGCTGAGGCTGAACAGGTTCAGGTCAGGTTGGCCACATCCCTTTTGAAGTGCGGCGCCCAGTACTGGACGCAGTACTCCAGCTGAGGCCTGAGCAAAGTTGCATAGAGGGGGAGTATCACCCCTCTGGACTGGCTTGAGATGCATCTGTGGCTGGCCTTGCTGGCTGTGGTCTGGCATTGGTGGCTCATGTTCATCGTGGAGTCAATAATGACTCCAAGATCCCTTTCTGCCTCTGAGCTTTCAAGAGGGGAACTCCCCAGCCTTGGGTTCCTTCTCCCAAGGTGCAGCACCCTGCATTTGTCTATGCTGAAGCCCATCCTATTCTTATCTGCCCACTTTTGCAGTCTGTCTAAATCTATTTGTAGCCTCTCTCTCCCTTCAAGTGTGTCCACCTCACCCCACATCTTAGTGTCATCAGTAAACTTGGACAGTGTGCTTTCCACCCCCTCGTTCAAGTCGCTGAAGAAGATGTTAAACAGTGCGGGCCATTGTCTGGCTTGTCTATTGAGGTTGAAAACCCTACTGGGTATGGGCTTTCTATCCAACCATGTGGAGCAGAGTTTGACACAGTGGGGCTCTGGTTGTAGCTGGGAACTCTTAGGCCTATAGTCCTGGAAATCCTACTACCATGACAGTAGCCTCAGGACTGTGGGCTTTGGAAGTCCCAGGTTCAACACTGAGAACTGAAGGTCAGTGATACACTGGCTCATAGGCCATTCCCTGTAATGTAGGAATGTTTTTGTTCTGCATTTCAGCCCCTCTGTGTTTTTCTGTGCAGTTGATCAGAGCTCTTTCTCAGCAGGAGCACTGAAAAGAGCCCATGGAGTGAGGGCCCTGGGCCTACATGCTCTTTTCACCTGCTCAACTCCTACAGGAGAAGGCAGGAAAAGAGAGCAATGCAAAACTCTAGAACTCTTGGTTCAGAGATGATACCTTGTACTAGACCAACCAAGAAATCACAAAAAGAAAAGGGAGCCATTATTTTTTACAGACTTGGCAGCACTTAAGAATGGGAAGGGGAAGAGTTTCTTGATGGCCTGAGCCCTGGGCAGGTCTGTTTTGGGAAGCTCTGACCATCAGCAGGTGACCTGCATGCAAAGTGTGAGGGTAGTTATAGGAGTTCATTTCCACTCCCTGCATTCCCTGAATCCTGCACAGCTTTGCATTTGCTTGTCTGTACCTTCTCTATGAATTTTCTCCCCCACCTTTTTTGTACTTCTTCCCCAAGGCTGGCTGGGATCCTTGGTGGCTGCTTTTGAAATGTTCTAAAATGGGGTTAATCTGAACACAACAATGGACCAAACTCAGAGCTCATCTGTCAGATAGGAGCTCTCTTCACCCAGAGAAGGAGGGATGGTCCATGGGGGTCAGGACCTTCTGACTCCAAGCACTGCTACTGCTACTGCAACCTGGGTCAGATTTGTTTCAACTTCCCACTTATATATGGGTGCTGGTGCCCAGCTGCCTCCAGCTGGAAGTTTTGGTACTGAGATGACTGGTTGATTTTAAAGCCCCTCCTTTCATACAGGTGGTGACACTCCATTACTTGCTGCCAGAGCTCCTTGAGCACCTGAAGGAGACAGACAGGGATGTGATTGCAAAAGTCTTGGTGGTCATCAGGCACATCCTCACCGCCCTGGGCAGGCGGAGAGCCAGCCGGGCTGCTCTGCTAGTAGCTGAGAAGATTCTGCCCTTCTTTGACGATGTAAGGCCCGGCAGCGAGAGTGAGACCACGCATGTTCTGTGCCTACATTTGGGGGTGTGTGTGTGTGTGTGTGTGTGTGTGTGTGTGTGTGTGTGTGTGTGAAAACTGAAATCTGACCTTGCAGCTCCACCATGAATGAATCATGCAGTCAGTGATCTGACTCCATTTCAATACTCTTCCTTTCATGTCCCCTAGCCTCCCCTGTTTCTGCTCCTCCACATTCCCTGTAGACCATGTGGCAGCAAAAGGCAGACCTCAGGGCCTTCTGGCCCCCCCCCACAAATCCATTCCCTCGATTTTTCTTACAGTTTGAGCAAACCCTGCCCTTAGCTGCTGATCTGAACTGGGGGATAAATAGGCAATTGTCATGGAAAATGAAATCAGATGGCATCTGCCCTTTCGGCCCCATTTGCCCAGTCTGAACAGCTTCCATTTGCTCATCCCTTCTGGCGCTCTGTAAACCTGCTCCCCAGCAGCTGAATTCTTGCAGACTCTGCCCGATGGGCTGCACTGTGCAGGATGGGCCTTGTCCAGCCACCTCACCCCAGCTTACTGTGTGGGAGCCCCCTGTGCAGGCACACAGGCCTGTTGGGCTACCTGAGCCCTCTCCCTTGCAATGTAGGAGGGTTTGTCAGAAATGATGTTCTGTCTTTGTCTACAGCCTCCCCCCACCCTCAGTTGTCCCTCTCCAGAAAACTGTGCCCCTCCCCCGAGCCACATATACCCCAGACAATTCTTTCCACCCTGGCAGAGGGCGATTTAAAAACAAGCAACATGTGGTTCCTGGAGAGTCAGAAATATCTGTCTGCACCAGGCATTTCAATCCCATTGAGTCCTCTTTGTGTCTTCTTTGGAAGGAATAAACCCCAACAGCATTTTTTTCTCTCTCCTCTGCTCTGCCGGCTGCTTGCAGGTGTCCAGCCGGCTTCGATTTCTCACTATCTCCCTGTTTGGAGATCTGCTGAAGTTAGTGCAGAGGATGGACAAACAGAGCATGAGGATGTATGTCCTGAAGAGCCTTGTTTCATTGTTCTTCCACTTGGAGGATGTGAACCCCAAGGTGTCTAAGGTGGGTGACAAAGCTGGAGCTGAAGGCTGAGAGTTGAAGAGTGCCTGGTGATTTGGGATCCAAGCTGAGGCCTCTCTGAGGGGACATGTGTGTTGGAGGACAGAGGTTTTGTGCTTCTTCACATTTGGGCCCTTTTCATTTGGATCACATTGGGCTGCCAAACCTGAGGATGGAGGCCACCATCTTCCCTGCCCCATCTGTCACCAGGCTTGAGCTACCATCTGTCCCAGGGATGGGCAATTATTTCAGACAGAGGGTCACTTACTGAGTTTTGGCAAGCCATCGAGGGCTGCATGACAAGCAGCCAGGGGCAGATAAATATTAATTTTCTAAATTTTTTAGGGGTCCCATGGGCTGAATAGAATGGCTTGGTGGGCTGCATCTGGCCCCGGGGCCACATTTTGTCCTTGCCTGAGCTATCCTGAGCACATGTCCTTCCCTAAGCAGATGAGCCAAGGTGATCTCCTTATGACTTCAGACCATCGCAGGTAGTATGGGTAGTGTAAGCCAGGAAATAGCAAAGTCCCAAGGCAAACAGCAAGAGGAAAAGTGGACTCTAGACCTCAGATACTTCTCTGGACCTTGTCTGATAGAGCCAAGCAGCTATTGATAGCCATGAAATGATGATGAGCTGAATTTACAAAGTGATTTTGATGCCCAGTGCGGCCAAACTGCCCCCGTAGATGCCTAACTTCAAATTTAAATCCTCAAAATGCTCTCTTATCTGGGAGGCACTAAAATACATGAAAATACCCTGATCCTGGCTGTGGTGAGAACTAAAGCCCTTACTCCTGAGACGTACAACTCTGCTTACTCAGCCAGTGAATTCTCAGCTTGTCGCCCAGTGGAAAAGCTTCCACTGGCAAGAGCCCTCACCCTACAGGATCCCAACTCCTGTGATGAGACCATTTACCTGGGAGATGCACGTTTCCATTGTGTCAGGCAGGGGAGGGAATTGCTCCTGGGTCTCCTCAACTGCAGAAGCACTCTGACTACTGACTTTCATGGGTATAAGATGGTGGTCACTGCTTCTTTGCTGGCCCTGTTCTGTGCAGGGCTCACTCCAGCCCATGTTTCCTTAGATCCCCCCACAAGGCCAGGCCCAGTTTGGGACTCTAACAGGGTAGATGTGAGCCAGGCACTGGCTTATTGGCTCCTTCTGTGGTCAAGGCAGCTCTGGCAATGTCCAGCTGTAGAAAATGTGGGAGCCTGGGGAGTGTCACTGCAAATTCTTACCCACAACAGCTTTTGGCCGCTGCCTAACACTTCTATAGGCACCAAGTGCCTGAACCCTTCTGTGGATGTTGGTCTAAAGGTCTTGCCCAGAATCAGATACAGCACCGAGATGGACTCTGAGAGAACAACCATGAAGGGCCAGGAAGCATTTGTGTCCCTAAGCAACTCCTTGGGACTTTGGGTCCCATTGCTACTAAGTCTCCCTGCCATTTCTGTTTTGCAGTCGTCTTGGGACACCCTCTTCACTGCTGCAGCACTTCTTGGTTGGACAGAGATCCAACCCCTTATCCAGAGGAAGGAGACATGGAAGATCTGTGAGTGGCTGGTAAGGGCAGCCCTAAAGGCTTTCCAAATGCCTGAAAGGGCCCCTGTAAAGCCTGACCCCACATTTGACATGGCACTGGATGTAGGTAAACTGTTTTTAGGGAGTTTAGTGTGGGAAGGCTCCTTTCCCAGGCTCTGCTTCATCCTTGACTTCGAGCTACTGGAAGGTTGAGCCAGCAATTGTCCTTATCTGTGTGATTCCTCCTACCCAGCGCAGGACATTGGAGTGGGCTCTGGGGTGTGACCTCCCCCAGCTCCTGCCATGTGGCTCACAGCAAGGGAGGGTCTGTAACAGCCTAATGCCTCCTGGGCCTCTCTTTTAGCTAATGAGGAACAGGAGGAGAGCTGATGATTTCCTGATAGAGAGCCTTGTCTACATAGAGAGCCCTCAGGATCCCATCCGTGAAGCAGCAGTCAGGTTCATTGGTAAGCCACAAATCCTCAGGTTCCCTTGACCAAGGGCTCAGGATCCCATGCCCAGGCTGCTGCTCTGTCCCTGCTGGCAGCAAGAATCCACCCCTTGGCTATCGGCATCCTGATAGTCTGGTGCAGGAGACCTTGGGAAGCAGACTCATAACAAACTGCCCCAGGCAGGGCTCTATCAAACCTCTGTCTCCATCAAGCCCTTCTCTCTTCACAAGCTTTGTCATGGAACCTCCTTTGGCTCATCTTCTCCTCCCAGGAGATGTGGGAGCTTGTCCATGCTCAGTAGGGGCACTGTGAGGCCTCACTGTGATGAGAGAGTCAGGAGCTGTGTAGGACAGGGCTTGCACGATGTAACGGACCTTTTGTGTGTCTAGGACTCGCTGCCCGGCAGATAGAGGACCAGAATGAGGAAAAGCTACACAAACTCTGCAGTAGTGAGTGGTGACACAAGTTATGATACCTGGGGCTTGAGGGGCAGGATAGTCCAGGGTGAGAGATTGGTTTGGGAGTTGGAAGACCTGCTTTCAGTGTCACAGATTTTTTTTTCTGTGACCATGGAGGGTTCAGTTTCTCTGGGCCTCCGTCCTCCATCTACACTAGGCAGATGTAGGTGGTGGTTTGCGAAAAGAAATACATTCAAGTCTGCAAGAAGCTCCAGTAATTGACTGCTATATACAGTGTGAATATTTATATGCCACCACCTTGCGAGGGACCTCTTGGGGATATTTTGGGAAAATCATTTGTCCTTCCTGCTTAGCAAATTCCTGTTAATTTATTTCCACTCATCCCATTGTCAGAGGAAAGAGGTGGAGGGGTTCTTGGGCTCTCCTCAGTTCCAAAGGTTTGATCTGTGCTTTCTTTCTTTACATTTTAGTCCTGAATGACCTGCTTCTGGACCAGAAGCCCTCTGTCAGCACCCTGGCTTCTCAGACGCTCCTGATTCTGAAGGTCACATGGAACCAGCCGGCAGCAGGATGCACCCTAGGGACCCTCTTCACTGCCTGTCTCACCTTCTGTCGGGGAGTATAGCCATGGTGAAAGACATGAGAAGCAGCAGCCAGTGCCATCATGACTCACTTTCTTCTCCATCAGCCTTTTCTCCTCCCTTTTGATCATATTTATGCTATCATTTATTTCCCCTGTATAAAGGTGGTCTTCCTCCTCCATTCTTTTGTGAGGTGTTTTATTTATGAAGGCAAAGGTATGAACAAGCATATCCACTGGAAAACCAGATGCCACCCACCCCATAGGAGCTTCAGTACTTCACTGCATCGACAGAGATGCCTTGGGGTATCCAGTAGAGACCTACTCCTTCTGCCTGATACAGCACATGGACTACTGCACTGGATCAGGGTACCCCAGCTGGAGAAGCTGGAAAGCTTGAACAAGGGTATAGCTATATCCACTCATCAAGGGTTGGCATCTGTGGAAACTTTTCAGGGCAAGAATAGGTCCCTGGCATTGCAATCCTTGTCCTGCAGAGACATGGGGGTCCATTGCTATGTGTGTTCCCAGTATGCTGTTGAAGGGTCTGTATGTGGCTTTTTCAATTGTTTCCAGCCTGCATGGAGTTGCAAATGGCCATAGGGGTCTCCATCTCTGAGATAATCTTGATGTCCAGCTGTGCTGCCATGTGCGGTAGGTATGTCCCTGGCTCAGGGATCATGCAGGCTTTCAGAGCTCTCAGGAGCTTGAGGCCAAGAACAAAGAGCATCTCCTAGCAGAGCTTCAGGGCCTAAGGTATAGGTGCAGGGCCTTCTGTGACTCCCCACATTGGCACAGGGTAAAGACCAGAGATGAAGTTCATTCGTACACCTGGCCTGGGCTTCAAAACCCAATTTTTCAAGGGAGGTGGAAGAATGGACTTCCCCGAGCAGAGACCTATGGCTTAGGACAACATGAACCCAAATCCAGGCCAACTTCCCCAAAACACAAGGTAAAGCCACTGTTCAGATTAGACTGAGAGTTTGGGGATGGTCAGAGGCAAACAGCACCTACTGGGGCACGGCAGACAGCACTGATTGGGGCATGTGGATTTGGTCATGAAATGTGCTGATGGATCTGCTGCCTGGAGGTCCTTCTGCAGAGGCTTAGCACAGTGCTATGGCTTGGAAGCAGTCCATGGGCATAGCCTCATCCATGGGTCCTAATTACTCTGCCCTAGAGGCTCATTCTGCAATGTAGCCGCACTCCATCTCCACCTCTTAGATTCTGATCCTAGGTCTCTCTGTGTCTTTACCTCCCAAGGTGCTTCCTAGCCCTTAGTTTAGGAGCAGGCAATTATTTCAGGTGGAGGGCCGCTTACCAAGTTTTAGCAAGCTGTCAAGGGCCGCATGGGTAGCTCTTCTCCTTGACAGGTGCCCCGCCCCCCGGTCACCATCTTGGGACTGGAAGTTCCACCTCCTAACCTCTGACCTTAACCCCTAATGCCAGAAGTCCCTCCCTTTGCCCCTGGAAATACTCCTTTCAACAAGGGGGTTTGCCATCTCAAAGCCAGAAAAAATACCAATATATATTCTACAACGTTCATTAATTTGATTAAAAAAAAATTTTTGTCCTGATTTACATGCGTTTGTGTTGTGTACACAGAAGGGATTGCATAATAGCTTAAAATGAAGTCGGACTCTTGTATATTGTGGGGGGATGGGGAGCATGGGTATAGGTTTGTGGGGTACTGGTAGTGTGTGGGTATGTGGGGTGTGGGGGTGTGAGTGTGGGGTGAGGGAGCATGTGGGTGTGTGTGTGTAGATACATGGGGTGTGGATGGGTATGGGGTTTGTGGGGGAATGAAGGTGTTGTGGGTGTGGGTGTCTGTCTGTACGGCAGTGCGATGGGGGTATGGCTGCATGTGTATGGTGGCCAGTGTGTGTAGGACTCACCCTATTGTTAGAAATGCACAGTAAATGGAGTATTGTTAGAATATGATTAGAAATGGAGTGTTGTTAGAACTGCACAGTTTGCATCTCATACCTGATAAGCAAAAAACACTGCCAAGGACCCTTTTTTTCCCCCTTGGCCAGTTTGCTAGCTTTTCTTATGATAAATCACTCCCTCCTACTGGTCTTTCTCATGCAGATTACAGAAGCTGGAATTCAACTGACTGTGTCCTTGAAAGGGGGGGATTTCAACTCTT
>NW_017728945.1:3152085-3198424 GCF_001723895.1 Crocodylus porosus | reverse complement strand
TGAATCCAGCATCCCGCCTTGTCTTCCGAGTCTCTAGCCTACAAAAACAAGGGGACATTTCTAGTTATTATGACCCTATTAAAAACAACCTCAAAGATCTACCTGTTCCACAGAAACATTCTCTTTTCTTACATCTGTCCTTCCCCTTTATTTTCATACAAACAGGATCTCCGTTTAAAAGCCTTCCCACAGATCTGCTATTTCCGGTCTGGAAGTTTTACAGGTGGTTTTCTTTAAGACCACAAAACGTTAGCTTCTCCTCAGCAAAACTCACTTCATTTGCAGGCATTGACTTAATTTGTCTGCTCAGGGCATGTGTGTAATCAGGATAGATCAGATGAAACACGGACTGAACATGCAGTTCATCACAGCAGACCACTGCCAGGCCTGCAAGTGGCAATGCAGAATCCCTTCCATATATCTGTCTAACCCACCAATGCACAATTTGAAACATCAGAGACTTGAAAACTTCAGCTCTTCCTCACCCAATATCCTCCTGTTCAAACAGGGGAGACCCTGGTTTCCCAACTGCACCTGAGGACAGATAAGATTCTTGGATGCAGACAGACAAGAAGAAAGGCAACTTTACACAGCACTAGTGAGGATTGATACAAGAATATTGTATACGGTTTTGGTACCCACATTTTAAAAAGAAAGTTGCAGAACTGAAAAGGTGCAAAAATGGACTAGCTGTACAATAATTTTTGAAGGAACTGTATACAGGAATTTATCTGTATAGTTGATCCAAAAAAAAAAAAAAAAGAATGTGGGGTCTTAATTACTATGTCTAGGTACCTTCATAGGTGGAAAAGTGCTAGGGACTGAAGCAAAACAAAAAAAAATGCACAGAAATAGTAAGCAGTCATTGGCTCAAGCCAGACTAATTCAAATTGGTCAGTAAGCCACAGGTTTTCTAACCACAAGCAACTGGCCATTGGAACACACTAGCAAGGAAGTGAAAGATTCTTTCAGGTTCTTGCCTTCAAATGAAGACTTAATACCTTGATGGAAAGTACGCTTTAAAGCAAACAAGTTACAGGGTTCAACGTAGGGTAACTGGGTGAAATGCTAAGTCCAGTATTATAAAGACTACATGAGCTAATGATCCCTTCAGGTCTTGACCTTTGAAGTCCACGTGCCTTTTTAATTTACTGGCCACACAATGGTTTTCTAATGACATAGCAAAATTACCTGTGGAGACACTGATATGAGAGGGGCTAGTGTAAATAGGGACCGTCTGCCTGACTCTAGAAGGCCCACTGTGTTAGCATGGTTACACACCAGCTTCCATGGCCAACAGCACACAAAAGTGATGTGGCAAGAGGTCTCACCACCTCTAATGACCCAGTTGTAAACAGTATCCTACTGTTACATTGGGGAAACTGGGGGCACCCTTCAGCAGGAGTCTGGAGCAAAGCTCCAGAAGACACTGTAAGATGCCTAAATCTATACCACTATACTTTTTTAAGAGGGGCTGGTGCAGGACTTAGTGGTGATACGATTGAGTTAGAAGTGGAAGGAGTCAAGACAGCATAGCAGAGATTACTGGATGGTGGTCTATGCCCTACAGTATGGAAAAGTCAAAACAAATTAATGGCCTCCCTTTGGCTTAAATCTTGACTTCTCCCATGAAATGCCTGAAAATAGAACAGACACCAAAAATTAGTGCTTCTTTCCTTCTGTGTACAAATCACTTCAAGAAACTTTAATACGATCACAAGTTTGGGCATCATGTTTCCTTAGGTCCCTCAAAGTCTTCAGCTTCCCCCCTCTCTCTTTATTCTTATATAAAATCAGGAATGCTGACACTCCTTTCCCCCATTCTTTACAATATAAATGGACAATACTGAAAGAGTCTGCTGGGCAGGAGACTCATGTGCATATACATTCCTTAACATAGCTGGGGCTTCAAGGTAATAATGCAATACAAGAGAAAAGACGATTGAACCAACAGAAAGCAAGCACCTTGTGTTCACCAGTCACCATATCAGCAGGTATTTCCTTTCTAATCCTCAAAAAGATCAAAGCATGCCATGAATGCATAGGAGATTTATCCTCATCTCAACTCAAGCATGCCATAGAAACTCAAGTCCTTTTTCTTTAATGCCCTGCCTAATTAAATATTCTTACCTTTTGTTTTAGGTGCTTACAAGATCCAGGATGTGCCACTGCAGACCATTTTCAAAATGACCCATTGTGAATTGATTCTCCATTTTCCCCACTAAGGTGCTGATTATTTTGTAGGGGTGAGAAGCAAGGGGAGAAATCCCTCCACACTCTGAAACAGGAAAAGAAACATAAGACAACCTCATATGCACATGACTGACAGTGCTCTTTTTCACAGCTGTAACAGTTATCAAAGTTGTTACTAGAGGCAACAAAACTAGATCCTCTAGCATAGATCAGCTTCCTACACGCAGAAAGAGCTAGCACTACACAGTGGAGGAAAGTGCCAAACAAACACAACCACTTCTGAAATGCAAGGGAACAAAGACTTAGAGGACAATATAGAAAAAAGGACAACTGGATAAGTGTGGGTCTCTTCCAAAAGATCCCATTGACTCTCTTAATGTCCACAGCCAGCAGAGATATATCAGCCAGCAGAGAGAGAGAGAGAGAGAGATTCAGTCAGGGCACCCCCTCCATAACTTTTTTGAATTTGGCAGGGACTCTGGTTTAGAACCACTGTTGTGCTAACTTAGCTTACTAGACAAGTCCTTATTTTTAGCATTTTCTTTTCCCCACAAAAGCACAAAACAGCGGCAGCACAATTGTTGGTTTCTGTCCATATTTGTATTAAAACAAAACCAAAAGAAAAAAAAGCATACACCCAAGCTTGTTTGATTTTTCTGTTGCTTGCACAATACATTTTCAATTAGCTGCAATGGAATTGACTCCTAATCCACAGATCATTAACCGAGATACCTACTGTTTCCTCTGTAAGAGACTCCCACTGATCTGCGTAGGATTGTAGTAAACAGATTAAATTTAATATACTAATTTTAATTCATTCAAACTGGCCTGCATCCTAGCTCACATAAAAAAAAAAAAAGTCATCTCCTAAGATTCCCAGGAAGTGAGCCCTTAAAAAAGGCAAACTTGTTTCAAGAGTGGGGACAAGGCTTGGCATAATAAAAAGTGTTTGTTTGCTCTTTCACATGTGCATGCTTCGTCATAAGTTAAACAAAAGAGCTAGAAACATCTGCTACGCCCTCCAAAGCCAGAGCTGAAGGCCTGACATCTCTCTTCCTGTATTAGCTAGGTTTAGGTACACAAACTGAATAAAGTACAGCAGAAGCAGACAGGTCAGGCAAACAGGAAGAGACTCTGGAGGCCTCTTTCAAAAAGTTTCAGGCTTTGCTCACGCACCAGTTCAACCTGTTGTTATTGCTCCTGGATCCAAACACCTGATGCTGCTGTATGCAACTGCAACCCCCTCTCTCTTTAAGAGTTTCCTTTCACACCAACTCATGCGTCTCCATGCCTTAAAAATAATGCTTCTCAGAGGCATCCATTTCTTCCTAGATGCAAATTCCATTTCCAACCTGAAATTAAATGAATTCAAATAGGAGTTTAGGATGTAGACACCAAAACCTGCCCACTATACCACATACTACTGCAGCCATAAGAGAATAAATACTTCTACAACTAGAATTTCTGCTCATGAGAACAAAGATCCGTGTTCAAGTGTAACCCATGCAAAAATTAAGGCCTGTCTTCCTCTAGCTCCCTTCACTTAAAGCTTTGAATACTCAGGGCTGAAGCAGGTTAGATTACTTAACTCAAGCCAGCATCTCTGAAAATCTCAGACCAAATGTTTAAGGCTTGCTCACTATATGAAGTCCTTGAGCCCTAACACAGGAAACTGAAATCAATGGCTGTGTGTGTTTAGGGACCTAAAAATCTTCTTGAATCTATCCCTAGGTCAGTGATTCTCAACCAGGCTGCCACAATAGCCTTTTCAGGGTACTGTCATGGGCCCACTCTTCCTCCCCCAGCAGGCTGTTCCCTGCTGGCTGCTGTTCCTCCTTCCCCAGCCCCTCTCAACCAGGTAAGCACTGCAAAGAGTTAGTTTTTGAAATAGGGTGCCACTCCACCCAATTCACAAGAGTTATGGAGGGGTGCCTCAAGTCTAAAAAGGTTGAGAATCATTGCCCTAGATAAAACAGAAGGACCTGAATGCTACAGCACCTAGCTTTTAGGCGTTTGCTTGCCTAGTGGGATCAGCAACAGATTTAGATGCTAAAACCAGGCTCCACAACAGCCAGCACACTGACTGCCGAGCTACCTAGGCCAGCCAGTAAGGATCACCGAGGTCAAATCTCAAATCCTGCCTCTCTCCCCAAGAATTTGCACTAACCTGCTACACTAGTAGTTGTTACAGGGAAACCAACAAGGCATGCTTACATTCATGAAGTTTCTGGCAACTCCACTCTGGTATCTGTGCTAGGAGGGGCTAAGCGCACCTTGGGAAGGTACCAAACAGACTTCCATGGCCAGCAGAAAGTATTCCCTCCACTCAGGATCCTTCCAGGGAACTGTCTTGACCTTGCTCACCCATCTGAGCAGGAGAGAGTGCCACCCAAAGCCTTCTATCCAACCCATTACTCACTCAGAGTGGGATACAGGTATAATACTTTCTTCTGCTAAAGAGATTTTGGACCCACGTGAACGCTATAACAAATCAGACCACAAGGCACTCTGCTTGCAGTTCTCAAGCCCACCTGGTAAAGCTAATCCCAGACATTCACTAAGCCAGAGGCAGTGATACACAGCACAGTGAGAATTTTGCACAACACAAGCCCCTTCCACATTTACCTGAATTTAAGATGACCTTGAATTTCAGATGAACCCCTACACAAGCCTGCCAAATCCTGGCCATGCACCCTCTCCCCAACTACATAAACCACTTGAGCCACCCTAGCCACAGCCCAGGTTGAGACTGACCCACAGTTGCTACTTGCCTTGGGCTAATACTCAATGCCTAGACAAGGCTTCCCTCCACCCCCAAATGTTGAGTTAACTTTAGAGGAACCTCTTCCAGGCCTGTACTGACCTTCTGGTGCATCTGAAGAACCAATCCTCAGAGCAAGGGAAGGAACCTCTGGAGGTTTGTAGCCTACTGTACACCCAGCATCTGCACTGTATCCAAAATCCTCCAAGTTATCATTAAAAACCTAGGTTCACCCTTCTTATTCTTAAGGGTTACAATAGCTTCAGAATACTCTACAAAGTGGTGTAAGTAGCAGACTGGGGCTTCATAACTTCTGAGTCACCCCCAGGCATTTAATAAGAGTTCAGCAGGAAAATAAAACCACAATTCAAATAATATTGAATGATTTGCTCCTTTTCTATCAATTCCCAACCAATGATGTCAATGCGGTTTATAAACATTTACCAATGGAGTCTCACAAGCAACACGACAACTCTTCTTGCTTGAAAAAATATATATATAAATACGTTATATTACATGCAACACTGTTAGAGTTACAGTTGTGCAATTACTTCTATATGTAATCACTCACTATTGCACATAACTGGGAAACTTAGGTATATGGAAACAAAGCAGCTGCTAGATGCTATTTGCATTTCCCCTTGCAACCATAAAGTCTTTCTAAGGCAGTCAGGCTTTTTTTGATAGATGTAATATCTTTTATTAGACCAACTAAATGGTTGAGGAAAAACATAGTTCTTGGCCAGCTTTCAGGCACAAACACCCTTCTTCAGGTGCAGAGAGGGTCTGCCGGTGTTTGTGCTCTCCTGTGTAGAACAGAAATGCAAGATACCAATATGCAAAATGCAGGGCTGGCTGTCATGTGCCAGCCAGCAAGCCAATGTCTATATTTAGCCCATGCTGCTTTTTAAGGCCCTCTGAAGCTCCCTGCATTTCTGCCTGGCTTTGTTTCTGTTGCAGCCAAGGTTAAAACTTGCATTCACCAGGAAGCAAGCCCTGCACAGGGCCTCTAAATTGCATCCACAATTTGAAAAAAGGAGAGACCAGGGATGCAACAGAGGCCTGTAATGACCTTCAGCTCTCATGCTTTCCCCCTCCCCAGCCCGGGCTACAATGCACATACCACCCCAGAACCAGGGCAACTCACAGATCCTGCGGAGAGAGGCACCCAGCTCCTTGCAGCCCGACCCTCTACACAGGCAGCCTTTGTTCCCCCTCCCCCACCGTGTGCTTCCCTCTTAAAGAGCCATGCGCACACACGTGGCATCAAACCACCTGCTATTATTTGCTCCAGCTTAAGCCCTTCTCAGGACTCCTAAAAAGTATCACCTAGTGCTTTAAGTGCCAGAATTGGGAGTCCGGACTCCTGAGTTTGTTGCTCGGCCCTGCAGCACAGATTCATCACTTCGGAGGAGCCTAGTCCCAATCATGCAGAAATAATATTTAAAAAATGGTACAAGACCTTTATAGAGAATCCAGGCATCCGATACACGATTCTCTATTAAGGGTATTGCACGTGGCCTGATACAGGCCTGGTTTCTAAACACGTGGCTCACATCTGCTTGCCTCCGGCACTCCGAGCTCAACAGGAATATCAACTGCGGAGGGGAGGTGAAAAACACAACTGAACTGCTTGATCACAAGGATCTCCCTGCATTTTGCCCTTACCTAAAACCTTGTCTAATGCCCTTCAAGCCTCTCTTCTTCCTGTAGTTCACTTTGGCTTAGCACAGACCTATAGCAGGAGTGGATGGCAACGATTAAACCTAGATTGGCAAAGGATTCAAATCAAAGAGGGCAGCATGCTACTCACCATGCAGCTAGGCCAGGAAGAGGAAGAAAAAATGAAAGACGCAGAGAAAGAGAGGTGGGACAAAGAAGAGAGCAGCTCGCCCTGTGATTGGCGGGAAGCACAAGCCTGTTGCACTTCCTGGATCAGTCATCTGGTCATTTAATTATTTTAATAAATTTGTGGCCAGAGGCTTCTGTGGAGTGGGCTTGGGGAAAGTTTGGGAGGCAGAAATTAGTGGAAATCCCTTAAAAAAAAAGTCAGCATCTGAACCAAAGGATTCAACCTAGAGTCAGTATCTTCTGTGTTGCAGGGTTTGGGGTTGTAGTTGTGTTGGTCTAAGGACACAGGCAGGCAAGTGTCTTTGTGTAGATAAGCTATCTTTCATTAGACCAAGATGTGATATCTTTTATTAGCACTCCTTAAATCTTTGGCAGGCTTTACCTCAGAAGGAATTTTGAATAGGCTCTAGGCTATGGATCTGTTACAGCCAATAAGCCCATAACAATAATGATATTGTTTTTTAACTTCCCTTTGGTATTTTCCATCCAAAGATCTTGATACATTTCACAAATGTAAGTAAATGAAGCCTTTGGCATGTAAGTAAGGTATTGTTATCTCTATAGGTTGGACACTGAGAGACACAGAACTGAAATTACCTTAAAAAAACCTTACTGGATAATGCAGTTTCTTGCGCACATGCATTGCAAAACATGAGCCATGTGACCAGTTAGAAACGAGGACTCTCTATGTAGTAAAAAGGACTATGAACTCATGATTACAACAGGGAAGGGATAGGGAGTCAGGTTTTTTTCCCAGTTCAAGGAGGAAAATGGGATCTTGAAGCCTATATATCCCCCAGTGTACATACCCCCACTGCATCTGCTAGAACTTGTTAACAAAACAAAAATTTTTATGGGAAAAAAGTATGAAAATACATATTTCTGTCTTCATCTCTTTCTCCCCAAATGTTGAGGTTTTTAACAAACCACCAAAAATGTGTTTGTTGAAAATTAAACATATTCCACTTTGTGCATGAATTTGTTCAGTTTTCATTTTTTAAGAAAAAGTCCCCCAAAACATAGAATAGCAACTCTGGGGCTTCCAACTGATGCTCTTGCACCCCCAAGACTTCTTCAAACAGACTTCTTTGTGGACACACACAACCGTTTTTTTCTAAATGTTTGTTTATTAAATGTTCAGCCTCTACTTTTTCTCATTCATAAGAACCAAAGCAAAGGGTCCCACAGCTCTGATGCTGTGTCAGAGACAAAAGTTTACTTCCCAACCAGCCAAGAAGCTTACAGATGTGCCTTTACACACATGCTGTGAAGAGGCAGTAATGATGAAAAGAAGATAGTGATACTGGAATTCTGCATCCAGTTCTGATATGTGTGTTTTCAGGCAACACCAAATCATTTTTAAGCTTGAGGCAATACCTTACAGAGTATTCTATTACATTAATGCTCACTCCATTTCTTCCATTACAAAGAAGACTCACAGGTCACCTGATTACAGTACACAAGAGAAAATACCAAGATGGCCATGGAACAGACAAAAGTAGAAAAAGAACTGACAGCCAAAAGTTTAAATAGGACAGATTCAAAATGAAGAAATTCAAAATTCAATTCAGATTCAAAATAAGGCACATTTCCCCACCCCCCAGGGAGAGTGTTTAACTACTATAGAAACAAACAATCTCCCAACAGCAGAGGTCAAATCCAGCCAGGATGCTTTTGGAAAAGATGCTTTCATAAAATCCTAGACTTCAGGGGCCATTTAATACAACACCTTCCAGCAAACCAGGATTTTCACTTCCTAAACTATCTTGGACAGATGCTTATCCTGACATTTCTTGAAAATGCCCAATGAAAGAGAGATTCCACAACTTTCCTAGGAATCTTATTCCACTATTCTATTGTTTTTACATTTATGAAGGTTTCCTCAGATTTAATCTGAATCTGCTTTATTGCAATTTAAAATCACTGTCCTCTGCCCTATCTCCACTGCAGAGGAGAACAATGCTTTTCCCTCTTTATGGGAGCCTTTCAAATATTTGAAAGCTACTGCTGTGTCCTGCTTTAATTTCCTTTTCTCGAAACCTATCTAGTTCCTTTAGTCCTTCTGCATACAGTTGGCTTTCCAGTCCCTGTATCATCTTTGTCACTCGCCCTGAACCCTCTCCAGTTTCTCTACATCCTTATCAAGCAGGGCCCAGAACATGATGCTATTTCTGCTGAAACCTAATTACTGGGTAGAGTGATACAATCACCTTCCACATCCTACATGTAATGCTCCCGTTTATGCAGCCCACATTTTCATTTGCTTTTCCTATGACAACATTATGATGCTGAGTCATGTTGAGTCTGCAATACATCTATCACCTGGACAAGGGAGAGGAGATTGATGTCATAGATCTTGACTTCAAAAAAGCCTTCGAGCTGGTATCCCACGATCACCTCTTGACAGACCTGGCCAAGTGCGGCCTCAGGTCCACCACGTTCCGCTGGCTGGGGAATTGGTTCCGTGGTCGGACCCAGAGGGTGGTGGTTAATGGAAGTCACTCATCATGGTGCCCTGTGACCAGTGGGGTCCCCCAAGGCTCTGTCCTTGGACCCATATTGTTCAATATCTTCATTAATGATGTAGATATTGGAGTCAGAAGCGGACTCGCCAAGTTCGCCGATGACACCAAACTTTGGGGCAAAGCATCCACGCCAGAAAACAAGCGGGTGATCCAGGCTGACCTGGACAGGCTCAGCAAATGGGCGGATGAGAACCTGATGGTGTTTAACACTGAAAAATGGAAGGTTTTCCACCTTGGGAGGAAAAACCTGCAGCATCCTTATAGGCTTGGCAGTGCTACGTTGACTAGCACTGCGGATGAAAGGGACTTGGGGGTCATAACTGACAAGATGAACATGAGCCTGCAATGTGGTCCTGTGGCTACTAAAGTGAGCAGAACACTGGCCTGCATCCACAGATGCTTCTCAAGCAAATCCCAGGACGTCATTCTCCACCTTGTACTCGGCCTTGGTGAGGCCGCAGCTGGAGTACTGCATCCAGTTTTGGGCCCCACAATTCAAAAAGGATGTGGAGAATCTTGAGAGAGTCCAGAGAAGAGCCACACACATCATCAGAGGTCAGGAAAACAGACCTTACGACGACAGGCTGAGAGCCATGGGGCTCTTTAGCCTTGAAAAGCACAGGCTCGGGGTGATCTGATGGCTACCTATAAATTTATCAGGGGTGACCACCAGGATCTGAGGGAACGTTTGTTCACTAGAGCGCCCCAAGGGATGACAAGGGCGAACGGTTATGAACTCCTGCAAGATGGTTTCAGGCTGGACATAAGGAAGAATCTCTTTACTGTCCCAGCCTCCAAGGTCTGGAATAGCCTGCCGCTAGAGGTTGTTCAAGCACCTACTTTGAATGCCTTCAAGAGAAATTTGGATGCTTATCCTGCTGGGATCCTGTGAACCCAGCGGACTTCCTGCCCCTTGGGCAGGGGGCTGGACTTGATGATCTTTCAAGGTCCCTTCCAGCCCTAATGTCTATGAAATCTATGAAATAACCCAAAGCTCCTTCATCAGTGATACTTCCAAATCAGTGTTATCCCCTTCTGTTTTCCATCCCTTGCTGTAACACCTTGCATTTGGTTTAACTAAACCCAAGTTTTGCACTCAATGCAGGGGGTCACTGGATGAAATTCTCTGGCCTGAGCTATCCAGGATGTCAAGCTGGAGGATCTGACAAACATTCTGGCCTCAGCACCTATGACTCTGATTGGAGGCCATGGTAGAAGTACTATGGTCCATTCAGTTTACCCACTGACCTAGCATCATAGGTTGACCAATAAATGGCTGATGAAGCCACCCCTTCTTTCCACATTAGAACTGGTGTTTATGGTCCCCTGGCTCAGACACGCAGCTTCCCTTTGCTTGGGAGTCTGCATCATGTATTCTCTAGTGTGACCCCTTTTGCTTTGTGGTTTTGCGCCACAGCAGAGGTATCCCAGGGTCTTCTGCTCAACATGGGCAGCCTGGGCTGAAGACACACAGACGAGTTGTTATGATGCCATCCAGTAAACGGCAGTAGTGCATAATTCCCCTCTGCTGAGGCTGCTTGTTGGCACTCCACGGGGATGTTTCATTGGCTGTCAGCAGTAGTCTGTGACACATGGCTGAACAATTCTGAATTCAGACAATGGAGGGGAGAGGAGTAGTAGACAGACACATGCACATACACTGAGCCAGGTTCATTCCTGCCAGTAGGAACAGATGGACAAGCACACACATACATACACACAAAGAGCAAGCCTTGCCCCTGCCACCTGGGGACAGCAGGGACAGACACACACATACACATCCAGTTTCCCTCATTTTGTTCCCTGCTGACATTAATGATCTGGATTCTTCGTTCGATTGACATGGTGCCAGTCTCACTAGTGCTGCACCTTTGTGCCGTAAAAGGTGATCAAGTACTCTGGGTAGGCGTGGTCATCAAAGAAGGTTACAAACATGGTGGGACGTGAAGCCAAGTTGGCCACACTGTCATATCGGCCACTTCCATCTGGCTTCTGTGGGGGCAGTGCCATCTTCTCCTCCCCTCGGGTGAACTGCCCCGTCAGCACCCTTGCCTGGAACATGAATCGGTGCCCAGAGGAATCAGGTTCGGCATAGAAAGCAGATAGGGAGGCATCCACACCAAAATATAGACCCTGTCCATAGAGTCCAGCTGGGAAGAAGAGAGGAGAGAACAGGGACTATCAACATATAGACAGAGAGAGAGGAAAAGAGGGCCTTTCCACTTTAGAGGGCATGAGTTCCCATCCAGCATTAGGAGAGGTTGATTTAGGGGGGTGTGGAATGGGAAACAGGGTTTTTCCAGTTTATGGAGACACTGGTTCCACTTTAGACCCCAAGAAAGGGAACTGGCTGGCTCAGGTGGTAAAGAATGGGACATGTAGGTTTCTCCCTCAGCGCGGGCTGGGTTCTGATCTGGTCCCAGGACAGTAGGACTGGCTGACTTGCTGGGTGGGGAATGGGGTACAGGCCCAGGTCTCACACATGGCTTTGTCTGAATCACCCCACACTTACACCTACCTTTTCTACAGGTACTTTTGAAGCCAATCTCCTGGATGGAGCAGCAGTTCTCAGGCTGTGTCCCATGGTAAAGGATGCATTCATTCCTCACCCCCAGGGGGTTCTTCGTCACCATCCAGCTGCGCTTCCAGCAGTAGGACACCCATAGGAACTTGTTCTGGACCCTCTCTATCTACAGGGAGATAGGGAAAAAGCACACTGTGGGTAAGGCTAGGCATTGCTAGCCCCCCCTAGGGCCATGAGGTAAGTCAGGAGAGTTTTCATAGTAATTCAGGGGCTTTCTACCTCACTCCTTACCAAGCTATATCGCCCCCACTTTTCTAAAATCCTGGATCTGCCTAAGCATTTCAAATAGCAGCTTCCATGTTGATCCCCATAATGGCTGCTTGCCCTTTTGTACCTCTGCCAGCTACTGCTCTTGCTGCTGCAGAACTGCTCAGTTACCCCTCTGTTTCATTCTCTATACCCACTTTGGCTTCACAGTGACCCTAGGGCCGAGCCCACCAGTCCATCATCCTAGTCTGAAGCTCCTCCACCCACTGGGGTACTGGGATCCCTGACCCACTGCACTTACTTTGAGGATGGAGAACCCCTTGGCTGTACGGTTGAAACCCTTGGCCACCTCCTGGTATTCCTCTGAGCTGGGCTGAAGCTCCACCATCTTCACGAGGCCCTCACCCATTGGCTCCCAATGTGGGGCAATGACCTTGTCTGGAACAAAAATAGTTGGAGGTCGGGGTGTGGGGGAGTCTTTAATGGAGAAAGGCCCTGGATCTCACTTCCCCAATCCTGCCAGCCCCCCTCCACACTAGGAGCCCTGATATCCAGCTTATTGAGAAAGTACAAAGGAATGAAGGGTCTCACCCTCCAAGCAGATCTCCCTCCTGATGCTGATGGTGGTCTTTCTGCCTGGCACAAATCCCTTTTGCTTTAGCAGGTCGATCTCCGTTCTCTGACCCTCCCATATGATCACTGTCTTCTTCTGCTTCTTCCCATACTCACTCTCCAGTTGGTGGCTGATGGCTATATCAAATGGGGACCATTCTCCATGGGACATGTGGTACCACTTCACCAGCCCATACAGGACCCGTGCATCCACCTGCTTGGCCTGGGCAGCCTGGATCTTAGCATAGACAGCTGCCACAGCCTTATCCACATCTTCTCGAAAACCACGCACTCGGAGCGCATTTCGCTGGGTGCGATGGAGGCTGAGGGGGAAACGATAGAAGGATCTCCTGCTGAGGTCTTCGAGAGTCTGGTCACTGAAAGCCACTATCTCTGCATTGCAAATGCTCTCCTCATAGAACTGAGTCATGAAACCAGACACAGCTCTCTTCACACAAGCCACTTTGTCCTCTCTGCCCACAATCCTGATCACCAGCCTTTCCGAGGCCTCTGCAAATGGAGAGAGTGCTCCTAAATGGGAAGCAACAGCACAAGGTGAGCCACACTTACAGGTAAAGAGGAATTTCTCAGCTGTGGGTCAGGATTGAAGAGCACTTGGAGAGCCATGGGGGAACAAACCCTGAGCTGGGGTATCAGTGAATGTGGCTTGGGCATAGGAGGTGAACTGGCAGAGCTGTGAGCTCAGGCTTCTCATAGATTCAGATTAATTCCACTTGTTGGTCAAATTAACATTGGAAGCTTGATCTCCATCAACTAACGTTTGGGGTTTTCAAAGTGTGCTTCAGGCTGTAGTTGGGACTAGACAAATCTATGAAGGATAAGACCAACAGGAGCGACTAAACACAGTCAGGGATGCCACCTCAGGCTCAGGACATCCATAAACTTAGGACTGGTGGAAACAGAGGGTTTCACAAGGGATAGGTCACTACATACACCCTGTTTGTTATACTCAAATCTGAATCATACCCTACTCACCACTTATGGAGACAAACTACTGGACTAGATGGATCCTTGGTCTGACCCTGTCTTACGGCTGAGGTTGGGGCCAGGATTAATGGTACAGTTAATGTTGTGGCTTAGGTTTTAGGGCTTAGGTTTGTGCTAGGGCTAAAGTTGGACTACTTCCTTCAGCATCCTGGAAGCCCCATTGCCTGCCCCACAAGCTATCCTGGAATTGCTTCTGTTTTATCCGATTGCTCTTACCTTTCTTGCCTTTTGGAAGCTTCCTTAGAGCATCTATCTTCTCGTTAACCAAGCTCTGGAGAGAAAGGACAGAGCTGCAGTAAGATGCTCATGCTTGTGCCAGTTCCTTCAAAAATGCCTTTTTTTTTTTTTTTTTGGCAACAGTGGAGAGCAAGGTGGGTGAGCACAGAAGCAGTGAGTGCAGAGCTAAGTCCTAGGTGCACACAGCTCCTGTCTCACACCATACTCAGTCTCACTTTTCATTATGTGTCTTTCTACAAATTCAACATTTGTGAAGGGCGAGGCCTGCCAGCCCTGTACCCCAGGTGGAAAAATGGAGAAACAGGAAGAAGGGGAAAGGGCAGTCAGGGCAAACCAGGGAATGCAGTGCAGGACCTCTAAACACCCCCAATCCTTCCTGGCATAATTCATAGGTCCCACTCCCAGCCCCTGGATCCAGGATCTTCCCAGAGGTAGGAATACAACCAGGCCTTCTGGTCCCAGTCCCCATGCTTTAAGTCATGAGAGGTAGGAACTGGATCTGGGAGTCAGAGAATCAAACAGAAGCTGGGCTTGAAGGGACCTCAGGAGATCATCCAGTCCTTCGCCCTGCCTGAAGGAGGGTCATCCCATGCCAATCCTTGTCTAACCTGTTACAAGCAGTCCTATTTTACACAACCACAAGGCATAGCTTCCTAAGCTCCCACAGGTAGAGCAGGGGGACCATGGCAGCCAGTGTACTGCTGCTACAAGGGCTGTTAAAATCCACTTGAGAGATCCCAAGATGAGGACCATGCCCCCCTGCTACAGAAGGCAAATACTCCATGGTCTGGAAGAGACTCTCAAGACAAGTAGCTGGCACAAGCAACCTCGATACTTTGATGGTAGAACTTTATCCATTTATAAACGGGATTTGATGTGGGGCCTGCAACAGGAGGGAACTGGACTCCAGTACCCAGGAGGTCTCTTTCCGGTTCTGTGTCCCAGACACTTTAACCAAAACCCCCTCCACCCTTTGTAGGTCACCAACAGCCAAAACTTGGGTATCTAATTCAGGCCCAGCCACAGCTGAAATCTCAACAGGCTCTGTATGAACAACTCCTAGCAATGTCTTACCTGCCCCCTCTCCCAGTCTGTGCTCCAGGTTCCTCCTCGTAAGCTCACCACACACTGTAGCTGTTGTGCAAGACCCTGAAGGAAGCTTTCTCCAGCCCCAGTCAAGTACTCCTCAAGGGCCCGGTCCCTCACAGCCACTATGCCGAGGATCAGGGACAGTAAGTCAGCCCTGACAGCCTTGCGGGCTTCTTGCACATCTTTTCGGAGTCCCTCCAGCTCCAGCGACAAAGCCCCAGGGCTGGAGCACACCCGGACCTTGACCTGCGGGTTCTCCCAGTCCATTATGCGCAGCAGTTCCTCCCCAACCTCCACTAGCTCTGGCCTGAGAACGGCCAACCTCTCCTGCACCGGGGAGTTATTGTTGAGGTATTCCCTGACAGCAGCCTCTGCTTCATCAACATGGGGATGGAGACCCACCATGGTCAGTACTCCCTGGCTGGGTCTGTCAAAATGAAAAGCTACATCCTTCTTTGCCCCCAGCCTGGCCAGCAACTCGGCCCATTCTTGACACTCCGTGGCCCAACGCAGTCCCTCTTCTATCAGAACAGTCTGCTGGCACACCAGGTTCATCAGCAGCTTTGCCGCTTCCTGCAGCTTATTCCAGTCCAGCCCAGACACCAAGACACCTGTGGGGGTTTCCTGAAGGGCAGAGGAAACTGTGACACACAGCAGGACAGGAATTTCCCTCTCCAGAAAGAAGGTCTCAGAAAAGACCTCGCTGCGGAGTTCCTGCACAAACTGAGCTTGAAGAGGTGACAGAGGGACTGGCACCACCCTGAAGTCTCCAAGTAGCTGCTCCAGCCGTCTCTCTACTTCAGTCACCTGCCCGCAAGGCCCCTGCAAAGTGATGGTGGCTGGACTGCCTTGATGAAGGTCAATGCTCACATGGTGTTTGGAGAGCTGGATCTCCTTGTCCACCATGTCCTTGACAATGATATATGTGTGCGTTGGTTCAGCTGGATATTGCCTGGTCACCACCTGCTTCTGGAAGGCCTTCACTTGCAGACTCTGAAGGAACCGTGCCATCTCACAGACTAGGCCCACAAAACACATGCCATCATAAACTCTGATGGACCCGAACTTTTCCACCAGGGACGGTTCATCACTCAGGACTCCCAAAAGGTCCATCTGGAGCCCACGGTGGACTGTAAATTTTTCTCGCATGGATCGGAAAGCTGGTTCCCAACTGTGCAGGTCTGAGGACTTGGCTCTGGCCTGGAATAGCAGGATACCCTGTGAAGCATAGGCTTGAAAGCCATAACCGGCTGCCTTCAGTTGCCCTTCAAATTTATGCAAGGTAGCTGGGCTCTCATCCAGGTATCGGAGAAAGAGGGGGTCTTCCAGCTGACAGAACCCCACGGCCTCTGCAGGAGTGAGAAGATCACAGCATCATAGAAAAACAGGGCTGGAAGGGACCTCCAGAGGTCATCTAGTCCAACCCCCTCCTTGACGCAGGCTTTTTTCATCCTTGTCCAAATGATACAAATCCTCATGTAACCTGTTACTGAAATACACAATCAACCCTGTCACCTAACTACAAAGGATAACACCCACATCTGCCACAGGTAAAGCAGGAGGACAACGATGATCAGTGTCCTACTGCTCCAAGGGTTGTTAAAATTCATTCACACTCCCTGCACTGTAATCACTAGGCAATGCAGTCCACCTCACAGTGAACAAGGGAGCATGCTTGTGGACTGGGGATTTCCAAAAAGCCTAGGAGAGTTAAACACACAATTCCCACTAAAACTGCATAAACCATGGCTGACCAAGAACCAGTCTGTGGGCTGGAAGCTTTATCATCCAGCCTGTGGTGCTCCCCATGGGTCTGGAAACTTGGCAGTGCTCTCTGCATGGGTGCAGTCAGAGCTGCTCAGCTGTTGGCATTAGGCCTGCAGTGCAGATGACTGGGGAATCTCCTGCGTTAACTCAGTTCTTCCTTGGTATTCACAAGAGACTTTGCATCTCTTACCAGTGGGCGTCTTGATGTAGTCATCCACCTGGGAGAGAAGGGGGAAAAGGTATCCATTTGTACAATTGATGTAAGAACTAATCCTCTCCCCAAACTGGCACACAACCCAGGAGTCCAGACTCCCAGGCGTCTTGTCACTACGCCAGACCACCAGCATCCATGCTTTTCCTTAAGCCAGGAATCCCTGGTCCCAGCCCCCAGATCTGATCTACTAGACCCCACACTCCTACCGGTCCCAACTCTGGTGACCCAACTCCCACTCTGATCTGCCCCATTTACCAAACCAGGAGGAGACAGGCCCGGGGCGCAGACGATCTGCACCAGCTTCATCCAAGTGTTAGGCTTGTGTTTCAGGAAGCGGTTGATTTCATCCAGCATCACACACAGGGCCTCCTGCTCCTTCATCCCTGCCCCAGAATCTGGCTCTATCAGAGGGAAGGAGATGGACCGCAGGAAAGAGCCATAGAAAGAGCTGAGGCAGCTTTGCACAATTTGACGGATGACCTGCTGGGGCGGAGACAAGGATGGGTATTTCCTAAGCCTTAAAATAGGAACAGACTTGGTAGTTCTAGCTCTCAGCTCCTTCACTAAACCCTGTTCCCCTTCCAAAGCTAGGGAATCAAAGCCAGGCATCCCAGATCTCAAGTTACATCACCTGTGCTATAACCTGCCATTTGCCCATCTACTCCTACACATTCTCTCTCCCCCCCACCACGTACAAAATGCCCTCCACTGGTCTATTCATACAATCTCCTCGTTAACTTGGAAACAAATTTTAAGATGCCTACGCATGGCTAAATGCAGCCATCAGATAGCAGCAGAAGGTAAAAAAAACCCACAAGTTACATATCGCTTGTGGTCCTTTAAAAATGATGCAAGTTGTTCAGGTTTTTTTCTGAATTGGGTATTATAGAAGGAGTCCAGGCTTTTTCTCCTTGTGGGGTTCTCTATGGACAATCAGAAAACTTGCAGCAGTATGGGCAGCTCCAGGAATTAAAAAATCATGAGCCAACCCCCGCCCCAAAATAATGATGAAACTTTAAAAAAAAAAAAAAAAAATCACTAAAAAGAGATAAGAATGAAGGTAGGTTATTTCACTTTCAACAGGTTTAAGGCCAGCACGGATGGTTACATCCTCCAGTCTGACTGTCTGTTTAACCCAGGCCATGCAGCATCACTGGGGCATCCCTTTACCAGGTCCAACGCTCTTAGCTAGGATTTCCGTTCTCTGAGACAAAACTGCACTGCAGCAAAAAAAGAATGGAGATTGCCCTTACAGCTTACAATAAAAGTTTCGATGCTCAATAAATATGTTCAGTTTTCAAAAACCGGCTTTCTGTGAATCCCTTGGTTTTGAGGAAAACTCCCAGTGTTCAGAAACTGAAGGCAAAATATTGATTTTCCATACAAATAATATTGGCTTTCAGTAAACAGATTTAGTTGTCAGTGAAATAGTGTGTTTTAAAAAAACTGCTTATGGTAAAAAACAAAACAAAACAAAGTTTTTAGTAACACCATTTGATTTGCAAAAGCTTTTGACAATATTTTTGGTATTCAGTAAAAAAACCCCCAAAAACATAAAAATCAGCTTTCAGTAAATATGTTCTGGTTTTGAACATTTCTTCATGTGAAAAACTTCAATTTTAAATTGTTTACTAAAAATGCTTTTCAATTCAACAATAAGAGCAAAAAATCATTGTTTTAGTTTCCATTTCTTCCAAGTGAAAAAAAAAAAAAATCTCTAGAAAACAGATACTCTTTCCAGGATGTTTCATTGGGGAATGACATGGGGATGCAAAAACAACCTGGTTTAGCCAGCAATATTTGCCAGGTATGTATGTTTGAAAGCCAAGGGAGACTTTCAGAGGCACCTAAGCAAATGTTTGCTTAACTCACTGTGGTCCTTTCATAAATCCCTGTACCCACCTCTCTGCATTGTCAGACACCTAAATCCCATTATCAAGCCAGCCTCTACAGATGACTTGTAAGTAGGAAAATTGGGTCTAGGCATGTAGTACAATTGCTGAACAGCCAAGGGCGGAGGGAGCTCAGGGGCATCTGGGGGAAGAAATGCCTAGTATTCGTATGAAAATCCAGGCATGCACAAACCTCGAGAGGCCACGGGGGCTGCAGCTGAGACCTGTGGGGTGTCTAGTAGGTCCTCCATTACCTGGTGCCAGAGCTGCTCCTCATCCAGTCGCACCACATACAGCATCTTGCAGTTCAAATCTGGGACAGCATCGGCCGGGACCGTTCTCACCTCTCCTGGACTTGCTTCTCTGAGGCGGGGTGCAGCTGCCAAAGCCGTCTCTGCCAGGGTTTGGGCCTCCCGGCACCAGTACCACCCATGCAACTCTGAAGCCAATGGCAAGACCACCACATCTGTCTGAAGGAAACCAGAGAGCCAAGCTAGTTAGCTATGTCTGCTTGCCCCAGGAATCGCAAGCCCTGCTGGGTCAGAGCAAGGCTAGCCCTGAGGCTGCCTTCTTCCCACAGAGCAGCAA
This sequence comes from Crocodylus porosus, assembly GCF_001723895.1. NCBI lineage: Eukaryota > Metazoa > Chordata > Crocodylia > Crocodylidae > Crocodylus > Crocodylus porosus. The sequence goes on along the minus strand of NW_017728945.1, from coordinate 3,178,896 downwards.
GAATCAGAGGCATTTAGTTTCCTGTTCAAAATCACCAGTGCCCACCCCGCTCCCAGAGCTAGGGATAGACCCCAGGAGTGCTGGGTCATGGCACTGCCCCCAGTCTAAAGCTGTCTTTTCTTGCCAGGTTGGGAGCAAAACCCAGGTATCCTGACTCCAAGTCATGCCCAATCTAATGACTTGATCTCACTCATTTGGCTGAGCTGGAATAGACCCCAGGTGTCCCAAATGCCCGCCCCCCCCTACTTACTTTCTGGTTTGCCATGGGGCCAGCGACCACTTCAACACTGACACTTTCCTGGGCTTGGAGGACTTTCCCCAGCAGCTCCTGCTGGTTCCCCCCAGTCGGCCAGTACCTCTTCCAAGCTGCATGGAGTACATCTGCAAGAGCACCATCACTGGTCACAACAGAAATGCTGCTGAGTGAGGAGATGTGGTGGCTGCTGGTGAACGCGGACATCACCCAAGCCACAGCCTCTGCCATCCATATGCCTGCAGGATCCACACAGATGACCACAGAGGTGTGCTGTTCCTGGGACGCAGACTGAAGGGCTAGCAGCAGAGCACCTGCTCCCAGCTCGCCAGGTCCGAGATGAGACAGGAGAACATCCACGTGGGTGTGGGGAGCCCCTCGTTGGCTCAGCAGCCTCTGGGAGAGCACACTAGCACCATGATCTGAGCCTCCCTTGTCTGAGATGCTGATGATCACATCCCCCCTGAGGCCAGAGGCATCCCCGTGCCAGAGGTACAGACTCAGCCCTTGCCGGAGGCCGTAAAACCCAATGACTCGGAGCTTGGCTGATGAGGGGTGGATGGGAACTGGCCTCACTGCTTGGCTCACCCTGATAAGCATCTGGCTGATGGCTACTTGGGCTGCCAGCCCTGCCTCATGGGAGCCAGAGAAGACGATGGTGCCTGCATCCTCCTGGTATTGCCAAGTGACCTCCACCTTCCACAGGGACAGAGCTAAGGTCCCCAGCAGCTGCTCCAGGAGGCGCATCTCTGCGGGGGTGACAAAGAGGGTACTTTTGGTGCAAGGGACCTCTTCATGGTGGCCCTGCCGGTCACCCTGGGAGATCTTTGGTTGGGTACAGCCCGGAGAGCTTGGCCCCAAGTGCAGCGCATGGCACTCCTGGTCAACTTTGGGTGCCTCCTTTGTTTCAGTGTTGCCCAAAGGGGGGTGGAAGCATCTGAGAGCTCCCCCCACTGAGGCTACCATCTTCCTGAGGTGGTTTGCAGCTTGCTCCCAGTTCTACTGCCTGGTGCTGGGGTCCCTTTTGTTCCTTCTAACACCCAGGACAGAAGGGCAGGTCAGTGGCACAGCCAGGGAGAATAGGAAGGAGCCAAGTGGATCTTAGTCCTTGTTTGTTTCTGAAACTGTTGAAGAGAGGCCGTTGTAAGTCAATGCCAGGATCGCTGGGGGGCTGGATGCCTGGGGTCTCCCCCGAGCTGTAGGTGAAAAGTAGAGTTTTTGGATTAGAAAACTGAATCAGTGCTCCTGGGGTCTAGTCCTAGGCCTAGCAGGAGAGTGGGGTTGAATGGGTTAAAGCAGATGGGGTAGGGGTGGGAGACAGGACCCTTAAGTTTTACCCCAAGTTGCCAGTAGAATCCAGTCTACTGTGTCGGGCCACTGGGGATGGGAGTCCTGGCTTCTTTTCCTAGCTGTGGAAGAGGACTGGGATCTAGTGGGCCAAAGCACATGGGGAAGGGGAACTCCTGGGTTCAGTCTGTCAGCCCAGGTGGCCTCTACTCTTGTAGCAGAACCAGAGAACAAGCATCTCACCCTCAGGGCCCAACCCATCAGGGTGGCCCCTGCATCTAACAGCTGCTTGCCAGGAAAGCACAGGAAGGGGGGTGGTGTAGCTGGGATGGAGCTACAGGCTGGGAGGAGGCGAGGCAGTGCATGGGGGGCTGTGCTGGGATGGGGAGGAGCAAGGCCAGCAGGGGTAAGGTGGGGACAGCATTGTATGGGGTGCAGTTGGGAGGGTCAGAGTGTGGGAGTTAGTAGTGGGGGCAGCATGGTGTAAAACCATTGCTTTGGTCAAGCAGGGTTGCCAACCGAGAGGGAGTTTTTAACTTGCAATCTGCAAGGTTTTTTTACTACAGGGGTTAATGTTAAACCCTGTCCTCGTCACTGCCATCACAGCCTGAAGGGTTACACTTCCATTATATAAAACAGATGTCAGTGAAAAACACATCAGTATAAACGTTTGGTTATCAGTAAAAGCATTGCAGATTGGCAGTGATTTTTGTTTTCCCTTTGGTTGGCAACTCTGCAACCCAGGCAGGGCTCTGTAAAGCCCAATGCTTTGCATTGAAAATGGTGAGCCAGCTGTTCAGTACCAGGTGGTGAGCAAAGGAAGCTTCATACTCAACAGCTGCTGGCTGTTTTGAGTAGCTCCCCTTGGCCACAACTTTGAGCTGGAAATACCCCATCTCCCAAGTTCTCAATGTGCCATTCCTTCCAACCCCATGCCCCCCACCACCAACCTCCATCCAGCAAGTCTGTCTGCTGACTCTCCTTCTTCCAGCGCCACGCTGGACACCTTCTTGGAGATGACAGAGAAATGTTCCTGCAGCAGAATGAAACTTAATTTGCTCCTCTCTCAAGTAATAAACCTCTTTGTGAGAAGTTTCACTTTCCATTTCTTGTTTTTTCTGCCCACAGCATTTCATCCGGGTGGGTGGGGTCAGGAAAGGTTTTGTGTTGGGTGAAGCCACCTAAGGCGAGGCAGAAATCAATACACCTGGGAAGCCCGTCACCAGCTCAAGTGGGGACCTCACCTATCCAGACAGGTCAAGTATAAAAAATTGAGCTGCTTTCTAGAGGGCCCAGCTGAGCTGCCGGCAAAATGAGATTACTCAGCTTCAAAATCCAACAAGCCTCAAGCTGCACCCATGGCCAGTGTCAGAGCTTTGTTCTGTAGGGGTAAATCCAAGGTCACTCACTGGGGACAGTGAGGCCAGAGCCCACTATCCTGGCCCTAGTGTGGTCTGAACTCAACCCCCTTGTGCTAAATACAGTCATGCACTGAGTGCAGGGGAGTAAATCAGGAGTCAGCAATGATTGCTCCAGCTAAGTCAGGGGGCTCTTCCCCAGGTGGTATAAATCAAGAATCGCTCCACTGAAGTCAATGCAGCCAAATCTCCAGTTGGTGCAAACCAGCTGTAGTGACACTGCAGTCCACAGGGCCAGGTCTCCAGCTAGTATCCGCTGGCCCATGGCTCCACCGATGTCAGCAGCCCAGATCTTCAGCTGATGTAAGCTGGTTGTTGCCATACTGGAACTGATGGGGCAGTGCTGGTTTCTGCCAGCAAAGGATGTGGCTGATGCACTGTTGTGCTGAGAAGCCCACAGGCAGGAGGAAGCAGTTTGCATAAAGCTGGGTTTAGTCTGGTCTTTTGAAAAATATCTTTCTAGAGCTGGGTAGTCAGCAAGGCAGGCTGGTTTGATGGTTATATGCTGCACCTGGTGGAAAAGGAGACAGGTTGCACTTTGTGAAACTGGAGCACTGGAGTAACCCCGAGTCTCATGCTTGTTCCCCGCCCGGCACCCCACAGCTGGCTGCCTCGCCATGCTGGGTGGGCCACCTCTATGTAGCACTGCTGCATTGTGCTGGGCCCTGGTGCTTCCTGCCCCACGGGACATGGTGAGTCACTCATCCCAGTCTAGCACTTGTCATCGATGTGCAGGCCCAGGTGCCCAGACGTGTTGCTGGCCACATCTCAGCTCCGCAGGGCAGGGCTCACGCGCTGTGGGTGTTGCGCAGCTGGCAGGAAAAGCCCAGCACAGAAAGAAACGGTGGGGCTTGTCACAAGGATGCTCTGTGGAGGTGCTAGACGAGGAGCCGGCCGTGCTGAGCTGTCACCTCTCTGTGCCCCAGAGCCAGCCGCAACTCAGGGGTGAGCCCCGGTCACAGAGCAGACAGGCTGGACGGGACCTCCCGAGTCATCCCCGCCTGAACAAACCGCCCCGTACAAATCCACCGCCCACCTCCTCGCCAGACCCCGCATCACACCCCAGCGCTGGCATCACCTGGGACGGGGGGCAACGCACGGCACGAGCAGGCTGTGCGTGTGTTGGGCAGAGCAGCAGAAAGGGGCAGGGAGCAGAAAGCGGAGCAGTGGATCAGGCGAGAAGTCGGACTCAGGGTGGCGGAGCAGAAAGCAGGGAAGCAAATTGAGCAGGGAGCAGAAGAATGGAGGGGAAAAAGAGCGGAAAGCAGAGCAGGAGAGTGGGCAGGGAGCAGACAGCGAGAAGCAAATCCAGCAGGAAGCAGACAGCAGAAGAATGGGAACAACAGAGAAGCAGAAGGCGGAGCAGCAGCACAGACCGGCTGATTCACACCACACAGCGCCGAAAGGGTTACCGGCGGGTGGGCGCAGGGCATGCCGGGAGCTGTGGTCCGGCGCCGCGGGGCTGCTGGGAGCTGTAGTTCCCGGCCCCGCCCCCACGTGCGGGCCCGGCGCTGGGATCTGGCGGCCGTGGCCTGCCCCTGCAGCCTCCCTGGGCCGGGCATGGCGCTGCCCCCTGGCCACTGCAAACCCGGGGCTGGGGCCCGAGGCCAGCCTGACCTTTCCCCTGCTCCCCCCAGGTGCCAGGATGTCGGACAAGACCCAGGTGCAGGGCGCTGAGCGTGGTGGCAACCCCAGGGCCAGGGGCCAGACCAGCGCTGGGGCAGCCCTGGACCGTGGCCCCGAGCCGGAGGGTTCAGACGAGGCTGGGCCGCGCTACTTGTGCGCGGTGTGCGGCCGGGCCTTCTCGCAGAGCTCCACGCTGATCGTGCACTGGCGCTTGCACTCGGGGGAGCGCCCCTACGTCTGCGAGGAGTGCGGCCGCGCCTTCGCCCAGAGCTAGGGGCTCTACAAGCACCAGCGCAGCGTGCACGCCGGCGAGCACCCGCATCCCTGCCCTGACTGCAGTCACCGCTTCGGCAAGCGCTCCAACCTGGCCGTGCACCGGCGCAGTGGGCACACGGGCAAGCGCCCCTTCTGCTGCCCCGCCGCACCGACCTGGCCGGGCATGGCCGCACCCACACGGGCGAGCGGCCCTACCGCTGCCCCGACTGCCCCAAGGCCTTCAGCACCGGCTCCAACCTGGCCCAGCACCGCCGCACGCACTAGCCTGACCGGCCCTACTGCCACGACCAGTGTGGCAAGGGCTCTCCTAGCAGCTCGGAGCTGCTGCGGCATGGGCGCAGCCATACCGGAGAGCACCCCTACCGCTGCGTTGTGTGTGGGGACGCCTTTGCCCACAGCACCGTGCACCGGCGCCACCAGCACGCCCACCTGGAGGAGTCACCCTACCGCTGCAGGGACTGCAGCCGCGGCTTTGCCCAGCGCTCTGACCTGGTGGTGCACGGCCGCACCCACACTGGCGAGCGGCCCTACTGCTGCCCCGACTGCCCCAAGGCCCTCGCCCAGAGCTCCCACTTGGCCACCCACCGGCGCAGCCACACCAGCAAGCGCCCATACCGCTGCCCCGACTGCCCCAAGGCCTTCGCCCAGAGCTCGGCGCTCACCGTGCACCGCCGCACGCACACCGGCGAGCAGCCCTACGTCTGTGCTCAGTGCGGCAAGTGCTTCCACCGCAGCTCCAACCTCATCTGCCACCAGCGCACCCACACAGCGGAGCGCCCCCACCGGTGCCCACAGTGTGGCCGCGGCTTCCACCGTCGCTCCAACATGGTGGTGCACCAGCGTGTCCACGCTGGGGGCCAGTGGCACCAGGCTGGCGAAGACCTGGCCCACTGGGTGCCCAGCTGCAGAGGTGCAGACCCTGTAGCCCTATGTACCCCCGTGCCGGAGGAGACGGGGACTTGGAAATCTCCACACTGTGTTGCGAGGACAGAGGACCCTGTAGCCCCCTTGGCCTTGCGAGGAGCCCTCCGAGATGGGGGACTGTAACATCCTCAGCAACCTCATCACTCTCCAGCCCCGCAGCCATGCCCTGCTCCACGTGTACTGGGCATCGGCGTCTCCAACAAATTGGAAGCTCCTCAAAGGGAAGTGAAGCGGGGACTCCCAAGTGTCCGTGAGTGGCAACAGCCACAGTTAGAAAGATCCAGGAGTTGGGCACTGATGCTGGAGAGATTCCAGCTGCGAGTAAGGGATCGCAAAGTAATCACAGGAGCGAGTCATCGGGGAGGTGGTGGCCGCTACGTCCAGAGGTGCTCTGGTGGCTTGGACACAAGTCCCAGGGTGAAACCTCAGGCCCGGGGGGTTAGAGCAGGTGCTCGTCATCCATGAACAGCATCTGGGCAGATCCCCCGCTCGGTGCCTGGGTCACGCAAGAGCTGGCCGCGCACCGGCTCCCGACCAGGGGACTTTTGCTCTGCTCGCTCATGGCTGTGCTGTCAGCCCCCAGCACCCGAAACGCAGCGTGGGCTGGGGCTCCAGCCCTGGAGCCCAAGGATCTCTGGGCCAAGAGGGGAGTTGGTGTTCGGGGGATCGTGGATGGGGGTGTTGCGGGGGGCACAAGGTTCTGCCTGGGGACAAGATGGTGCGCGATGTGGGAGACGCTAACCTTTTGTAATAAAACCTTTGTGCTGTTTTCCTGGTCCAGAGCGCTGTCACGTCCATCGAAGACTGGCTGTCCTGTGTCCCTTTCGCCAGCCCTAGTGTGATGTCTGCGGCTTTGAAAAATGGAAATGTCATTTTGGGGTGGCCCATTTAATAATAATAATAATAATAATAAAATCATTGCACTTATAATTATGCAAATATAAGGAAGTCTTTATGAATCCCTGCTAGGGAGCTGCAAGGAAAAAGCGTGGCCCGGGGGAGAGTAGTCTGAATTGGGTTGCAGCCCCGCGGGCAGCGCTGCCTCGGCCCATTGCACTCGCGCCGCCGGCCGTGAGTCGTTCCCAAGCCGGGCCGGGGCTGGACATCCGCGGGGCGCCGGCGCAGGCGCGGCCGCTTCTCCTGCCCGAGGCGGCCCCGGCCGGGCCCCATGGCTGGGGGCTCACCCGCCCGGGCGGGCGGCGCCCTGCTGGGGCAGCCCGGGCCCTTCTCTCAGACCTTCCCAGAGGCGGAGGGAGGGTGACGGGCACCCCGCGCGTGGCCTCACCGGCGAGCTTCCCCCGGCCCGCTGCACCTTGCCTCCGCGCTCCTATATCAACCTCCGCCAAGCTGCAGTTTTCTGGGTAGGGTGACTCTCCTTCCCACCCCCGCCCCCACTCAAGGCTCCCGCGCCCTCACGCCTGTTCCCGTGCCGCACACCCCGCCCCGGGGCGCACTGAGCCGCACACGGAGCCAAAATTACCCGCGCGCCGTCCTCCCAGCAAGCCTCGCGCCGGGCATGCAAATCAGCGTCGCGTTTTGCATCCCACGCGCCAATCCGCGCCTGCCCCTCGGGGGGGGAGTCTTATGCGAATAAAGGGGCGGGGCCAGAGGGATTCGGACCTCCCCCTGCTTCCTGGTTCATTGGCGCACAGCTGTGGAGGTACAGGGGGTGTGATGAGTTCCTCCCAGGGGTGCAGGGGGTATGGGGTGCTGCAGACAGGGGGGTGCAGCACTCCTACCCGCGCTTTCAGTTTCTCCCGGGAGAGCCACTGGGACAACGGGGGTTGCGCCACTCCCAGGAGAGTTTGTCCTGGGAGAGCGAATGTCCCTTCCCTCTTGTGCCTGTCCAGGGATGGGCCGCAAGCGGGCAGCGCCGGAGGTGGGCGACCTGGAGCTGGAGCTGCGCTGGGAGTGGCAGGATGCTGCCGGCACTTGGCATTGGTACTCCCCGGAGCAGAGCAGGGTGCTCACGCAGGCGGCCAGGTCAGTGCCGGGGAGTGGGCGGGCGGTGCCCCTGGGGCAGGTGGCTCTGACCTGGGCCTGCGCCTCTTGCAGGGCTGGGAAGCCCAGCGTGGACATCGGGGCCTGCGTGGACCTGAGAAGGATGGTGCAACAAGACACACAGACGGGGCAGGACAGACCCGTGGCAGCTGCTGTCCGGGACCAGGACTCCTGTGAGCAATTTGGGGGCTCCTGGCCATGCTGGATATTGGGGTCCCGGCCTTCCATTCCCAGGGGGCTGGTGCACTTGCCTGGCAGGGGAAACACCCTGATGGAGGCAACATGATGAAAATGGCAGGGTGTAGTGGAGGGGGCACCCTTGTCTGCTTGCAGGCACGACTCCCTACGACGGCCTCGTAGTTAGCGTCCCACTGGCCAGATCCAGCGGGAGGATCTCGGCTACGCGCCGACTTTATGGAAATGGGAGACTCCTCCCTAGCTTGCTCCTGCAGCCGTACGGCTCGGGGCAAGCAAATTTGGGGGTATCTGAGCCCCAAGCCTCCAGGCTTGTACCTGAACATAGGATGCCTGCCAGAGGATCTGGAAATATCTGAAGCCCCAGGCTGAAAAATTTGGGGTGGAGGATACTTGCCGGTAGTATGGTTTTTGAAGGATGTAGGGCTGATCTGGCTAGTTTGACGGGATACATGAGAAATTTTAGTAAAATTAAAAAAGGTTGGTGTGGGGAAGCACCCTCTGTTGGCATCTTGCGCACCTGAGTCCTGCTTCTTGTCTGGGTCTTCCTCCCTCTGGGACTACAGGCTGCAGAGCCGCCGTGGGTGACAACCTGCTGCACGCCTGCGTCCTATTCCCACCCCTGTCTCCCTTGGGAGCAGGGAGTCCCCTGGCCATGCAGGGGCCACTGAGTGGTGGCGCATGTCTCCTGTGTGTCTCAGACTTCATCTGGCAGTGGCAGGGCGATGAGGAGGGGGACTGGCTCCCCTACCCTGCTGACACCTGCTTAGCTCTGGAGCAGGTGCGACGTGGGGAGGGGGAGCCAACCCTGCAGATGACTGTTGGCCGGACCCGCTACACGCTGGACACAGCCCAGATGACCCAGACCAACTTGAGAACCAGGTATCAACGCAAGATGGACCGCAGGGAGTCAGGTATGAGGGGAGGCCGGACCCCAATTATTCCGTGATTAAACCTAGAGAAGCAGGGCTGGTCACCTAGTACTGTCCCCCAGAACAGTGGGATCATCCCTATCCAAACCATCCTAAACAAATCCACTGTCTAACCCACGGGTCTGCAGAGCCATGTCGTCTGGCCTGTGGCTCTCCTCATGGGTCCAGGAATTTGGCGGTGGGGGAGAAGTGGCGATTTACCACTGCCCCTGCTGCCCCAGAGTCAAATTTCCAAGCTTCATGTGGCTGGATTGGCCTTGCCAGGGCTGGCCCCACATGGAGGGATTGAGCTGAGGTCTATCCAGCTGCATGGGTGGGCCATTCCTTCATATGTTCAGCTGCTTCTGCACAGCTGTGTTGGGCCTCAGCCCCATGCAGTGGCATGAGCACTGGCTGGGCCATTTCTGCACAGCTGGATTGGGCCCTGGATGGGGCAGCATCACACACTGGATTGAGTTGGCAGACTGGATCAGGCTTGTGGACGAGTCCGGCACCATTCAGCCAGCCCACAGGCTGAAAAGTTTTGGTACTGCTGATCTAACCTGTTAGCAAAACTACAGTCAACCCTGACGCAGGCACAGGACATGAACACCCCACCTGCCATAGGTAAAGCAGGTGGGCAATGGCAGCCAATGTCCTGCTGCTCCGAGGGTTGCTAAAACACATTTGAGAGATCCCAGGAAAAGCCGTGCCCTCCTCTCCCTTCTACAGTGGAAGGCAAACACCCCAAGCTCTGGAAGGGGCATGGGGTCTAGTGGTTAGAGAGACAGGCTGAGAGCCGGAGAAGATCCAGAGTACAGTGATTCTTCCAGGGCCCAGCCCAGTTGGGCAGGTCTGGTCTAGCTGGTTTTGGGAGTCCTGGGCAAGATCATCTTTACTTCAGAGAGGAAATTCACTGCAGATTCAATGCTGCCCAGGTAGCTGGAGTCCTCTGAGATTGGAGACTCGCACCCTCCGAAGTGTCAGGATGACCACTGCCCAGCAGTGCCACGCAAGCATTAGGTGTCTTCACTGGGGTGGGACAGCTCAGGGTGTCTGGCACTGAGATGCAGCCACTTCTAGGAGGGGCACCATCCCCTCCACTCTCTAATGCATGCTCTGTGCCCTCTCTCCATAGATGCAGTGGTTGATAATAAGGAATCTCAAGCGAGCTACACTCCCAGCTCCACAGCCCTCCAAGAGGCTCAAGCACTGAAGAGGTCCCGGAGTGGGGGGTCCATCCCAGAGCCAGTGGCTAAAGAAGTCGATGGGGGAGAGGTCAAAGGTGAGAGCTTCAGTCCATCAGGACCATCTTGTCTGACTTCCCAGAAGGCGGAAAATCCTCCCCAGTTCCCTACCAGACTTGGCTTTGACTTGTTATGGCATTCTCTGTTAGGTAAAGGAGAGTCTTGAGTACAGAAACCCTCACAGTACTCACGTCTTTTTTTTTCTTTTTCCTTTTTGGTAAACCAAACAGACCTACTGCTGGTTGTCTCTTGTGGCCAGGCATTTCCTGCAGTCTTTGAATCAGTTTTTCATGATTCTTACCTGTATTGCTTCCAATTTTTGTACCTCATTTTAAATATGTGTGTGCAAGAAGCCACTAGTGTGGACAGAGATGGAATCCTCTTCCTCATCCGGGTTGCTCCGTCTGCTTTTAAAGATCAGCGTGGTCTTGGCTGTAGACAATCACACTGTGCTGGGAACTCATACTGGGTTTTTGCCTGCTCTTAGCCCACATCTTTCTCAGAGCCATTGCTTTCCCCTCCAGTATCCGTGTGCTTAGCTGCTAAAAGCCTGACTGTGTCAGATCTTTGCCTTTTTAATACAGCAAAGCATCCGAAAGCTTGTCTACCTTTATCCCAACTACATAGTTGGTCCAGTAAAACAGTTCACCCTAAAAATCCTTGCAACTCGCATGATGTCACATAACATCACTCTTAGACTATTGCATAAAAACACGGACCACCTTCCCAGCAATACCCACCTAGCCACCATGGGCATTACTAGCTTATATACCAACATCCCTCACCAGGATGGCACCCAAGCCTGCCTTACCTATCTACAAGAGCAAGATTACAACTCAGAGTACAGAGCTAAAGGTATTATCGAACTTACACACACACACTTCATCCTCATACGTAGCAACTTCACTTTTGGTAATCAACACTTCCTCCAGACCATGGGCAGAGCTCACACCTATTGTCTCCCTTTCCCTCTGATCCTCCCTGCCTTTTCACAGACCTGCCTTTTGCATATTGGCTTCTATCCCATCCAGGAGAACACACACCACCAGCAGGCTCTCCCTATGCCTGAAGAAGAGTGTTTGTGCCCCATAAGCTTGCAAAAAATAATTTTTCCAACTATTTAGTTGGTCTAATAAAAGATATTGCATTTACCCAGAGAACCTTGACTGCATAAAAAATGTATTTTGGTAATTTGGGCCTAGCTCATCAGGTGATCCCAGCCACTCTGTCCAGTGGTCTAATCCTCATAAACCATTCCTTGGGCCAGCTGAAAATTCTCTTGACCAGTGATTCTGCATTTCCTTTTGGATCACCTGTGGAAATACCAAATACAGTTGTTTCTAGCCCTGGTCTGCATGGAACACCACTAAGAAACACTCCTGTTTGATGACTCTGTCACAAGCCAGCTGGGCACTGTGAGTATATCAATTTAGTTGCAGACTGGCTGAGCAGTGCAACTTTATTAGCTACTGGGCTTTTTGGTTCGGGATCGAGGAGGTGATGTTGGGAAGAAAAGCAATGACAAGTTTCACGTAAAAAAGAATAAATTTTACTTATAACAACAAAAAATACAGTTTGCACATATGACAGTTAGTAAAAAGGTTAAGCTAATAAACAGACAATATAACAATACAGATTAAAATTGACAGTGATAATAAAACAGATAAAGACATTAACCAAGAGTTCTCACTTGATTAGCAACTTACCGATAGTTTCTCAGTTAGAAGGTACACATCAAGTTGATTTAACGAAGTTAGACGTGTCTGAATGGGGCTGTCAGAGGGGGAAGGTCTTTCAGTCAGGATCTGGTTTTCGCTATGGGACAGGAATGACCCTTCGTTCCATCCTTTCCTGAGCGTTACTTAATGTGGGTGGGTTTTTTCCTGTTTATGCTAATTTTTTGGTTATATAGGTATTCATAGTGTTACTTCATAGCTGTTATCTTATGGGATTAAAAGGTGTTAAAAATCATTACAATAAGTTACTGCCTAAGCTTGAGTTTATCCAATAAGCAGATTATACCACATCACTTTGGGGTCTGAGGTTAACATGTCCCCACCTAAATTCAACCCACTATGTTAATTATGCCTTGTGATTATGTTTGTTGATTTTTTTTACTGACTAAGCAAAATTTTATAAATCAGCTACACCTGCGGTTATAATTTTCAGTTCTACTTTTTAAAGTTCGTGCTGTCTGAAGATTAGTATAAAAAGCTATATATATAATTTCTCCAGACAGACAGGAAACTACTCCATAAGCTACCGTTTCAGATACCTTCAAAAAGCAGATTTCTTTTTGTTTTTAACTCTTCTAGTTCTGGCCATCACAATTCTCCACCGACTGCTAGTTTCTGTGGTCTGTCAATGGATTTTATGGATACGCTATACCACTGATTTTTTTTTTTTTAAATTGCAGCCCTGCATGCTACCTAATCAAATCTCTTCCCAAAGTCTAGTATATTCATAGGAGACATTGTAATCAATAAAACTAGCAATCTTGTCAAAGAATGAAATCAAGACAGTTGGACAGGTCTTATTTTCCATTAAACCATGCTGACTGGCAACAAACTGTGTTCCTGCACTTTACCTCTTTATCATTCGAGTTCTATATGAGCTTTCTCTTTATTTTGTTTGATATTAAACTAAGCCACACACAGTTATCCAGGCACAGCCTTATCACTGCCTTAAGGATTCCAAGGTGAATTAAAAATGAACATCGGGAGAGCACTCCTGGGCCAATTGTTTTAGACCTCTTGGGTGCAAGTTATAGAGGCTTGCTGATTTAACTGTATGTCCCTTTACTGAATGTCGTCCAACATCTTTCTTAGTAACTAATGGGTTGAAAGTACTTCATCCTTTTTGTGTTGTGTGCATAGGTCACCTGTTTCTTTCTAGATACCAAACAAGTATTTATGAAACACTTCTGCCTATTCTGTATCGTTATTTAAAATGCTGCTGTCTGCACTTAGCAACGGGCCTATGAGGTTTGCTGTGGTGTTTCTGACTTTAATCTGTGGAAACATACCAGGAATCCTGAGCCTTGCAGCCCTTATTCTATTTCTGTCTCCCTTAGAGGCCGTTAAGACCCTAGTAATGAAGGGGAAAGCACCAGTGGATCCCGAGTGCTCTGCTAAGCTTGGGAAGGTAACATGATCCACTCCGAGCCAGCCAGTCCCCCCACCCAGGGTTCGGATCAGGGTCACCACCCCATAGAAGGGAAAGACCCTTGGGACCTGATGGGAGATGACACCCCCAGAAGAAGACTCAGGGCTGGATTAACCCTTTAGTGGGCCTTAGGCAAACAAACTCTTAGGCCCTGGTCTGGTCGAGACCCCCCCCCACCACCACCCTACCCCAGTGCTGCCACCCATGAGGAGTAGGGCTGGGAGCTGCTGCAGCTGTGGTGGCAAAGCCAGCAGAGAGGAGGGGAAAGGAAGGGAGGTGGATGGGGGCCATTCACACCTCCGCCCTAGAGAGAAGGACTGGGGCCCTTAGGCATGTGCCAAGTTGCCTATGTGTTAATCTGGCTCTGGGAAGACCCGTCTCCTATCTTGTATTCCCAGCCATTTCCCTACCCTGGGACTGGAAAGAACCTGGTTCTCCCTAGAGGATAAAGACCCCTACCCTGCCCACCCAAACCATTTCCCGCCCCCATCCCACCCCAGCCCCCCTTTGTGCTATGTCTGTTTGCAGAATAGACTCTCTTGTCTCCCAGGCTCATGTGTACTGTGAGGGGGATGACGTCTATGATGTGATGCTGAACCAGGTGAGTTCAGCAGTGCATTTCTGCTCTTCAGTGACTGTTTCTGCTATGGCCCCTCAGCATGGGATGCTGGTAACTGTCTCTCTCCTCCCCACGGACACAGACGAACCTCCAGTTCAACAACAACAAGTTCTACATCATCCAGCTCCTGGAGGATGATGGGCAGCGGAGCTACAGTGTCTGGATGCGGTGGGGGCGAGGTGAGCTGGGGCGCCTGGGCTAGGGTGGGGTGTGGAAGCATGTGGAACTGGCTGGCTTTGGTCTCTCAGGGGCAGGGTGTGGGCACTGGGAGGATGGGAATGTTATTTGGGAACATAGTCCCACTCCCCACGACCCCATGACCAGGTCTCTTCTGTCTCTGCAGTGGGGCGTCCAGGCCAGCACACGCTAGTATCCTGTGCTGGGGATCTTGCCAAAGCCAAGGAAGTCTTCACCAAGAAGTGAGTGTCTGCTTACACTGCCCTGGGTGCATCCCTTTCCCCCTACCTAGACGTGCCTGAACTGCCATCAGACCTTCCTGTCCGTCTCCAGGTTTCTGGATAAGACAAAGAACAGCTGGCCCAGTCGGGGCAGCTTCCAGAAGGTGCCAGGCAAATACGACCTGCTGCATATGGACTACCAGGCCCACGGTCCAGTGAGTCTCCCAGAACCGCAGTGACCCACCACCCCTTCCCATACAGTCTTCTGCACGTGGACTCCCAGCCCCACTGCCCAGCAAATACCACCTCAGGCCCCCCTCCACCATGCATAGCCTGCTGCACAAGGACTGCCCAGCCCCATCTGTCTTGGCATTTTCCCCAGGTCTCTCCCACCAGCACCCCTATCCCATGACCCTGGGGGCTGTGGGGGGCACTTTGACCCTGCTGGTGAGGGAGTCTACCAGCCTCTATCCGGATCTGGCACCAACCAGGGTAGGGTTTTATTTAGGCCTGTAGGTAGGAGACCTGTGCCCTACTATGACCTCTGCTTCCCTGTGCTCCCCAGGATGAGGAAAGCCACCCTGAGAAGGCAATGTCCCAAGCCAAACCAGCCTCCCAACTTGACCCCCGCGTGCAGGCACTGGTGGAGCTCATCTGTAACATCCAGACCATGGAGGAGATGGTGATTGAGATGAAGTATGACACTAGGAAGGCCCCATTGGGTGAGAACCCCTCCCACCCCCCAACCAAATCTCTGCACTTCACCCTGCAACATATTCCCACCTCTTCCTCTCTCCTTCCTATGGGGAGTTGGCTGGTTTCTAGGCTCCCCCTGAGTTGTAACCTTTATAGTCCCTCCCAGAGCATGGATGGGCCCTGCTGGGGGGTTCTGTGTGGTACCAAATAGGAAAATAGGGGAGGGGAGAGGGTATTGGAGGGCACAGGAGTGAATACTGCTTGTGCACAAGTGTTTCACAAGTGCTTGTGAGAGCACGTCAGGGGGGATCCCAGGGAGTCTTCCGATGCCTTGGAGCAGGCGGAGGAGGCTTCTGGAGGTTTTGTGTATGGTTGCATGCCGAAATATTTGTTTTCTTCAAGAGGCCTGTCAGGCAAAGGGGTTGCTGGAGGGCACGGGTGGTGGTCTGGTGGCTCTGACCTACCCTCTCCCCACCCTACCCTCAGGGAAGCTGACAGCAGAGCAGATCCGGGCTGGGTACCGCTCGCTGCAGAAGGTGGAGGCATGTCTGCAAGAGGGAAGCACTGGCCGGGCCCTGCTGGATGCCTGCAACGAATTCTACACCCGCATCCCGCACGACTTCGGGTCAGGCCCCCTGCACAGACCCCCACCCCACAGACTGGCTCTATCCCCTGGCCTCTCTGCCAGCCCTGCGGGGTGGGGGGAATATTCTGGCAGCACTGGGGTCTCCTTTCTCCTTGCCAGGTTCAAGGCCCCTCCTCTTTTCTTTCTTGCTGTCTTGGTGAGTGTTATGGTTCTTGCCCCGGGGTCCCCACAAATGAGTTTCAAGGCCTTCTTACCTCCCACCCTGGATCTATGCTGTGTTTTCCTCCTTGCTCTATTTTCTACCCCCATGGCTTTGTCCAGGGCAGGAAGTGATGAGCTGTGTATGTAATGCACCCCCTTCCCCAGCTCGCTCTCTCCTGGTGTCCTGCCCCTGCAGGCTCCGAACACCCCCAATGATCCGGACGAAGCAGGAGCTGCAGGAAAAGATGCAGCTGCTGGAGGTAAGGAGGCAGTTGGGTGAGCTGACAGGTGCATGCATGCGCGTGTGTGTGTATGTGTGTGGACATGAGAGAGAGATGCCTTCTAATCTTGTCTCTTCCCCCACCCCAGGCCCTGGGCGAGATTGAAATTGCTATCAAGCTAGTGTGCTCAGAGAGGCAGGACCACGAGCACCCGCTGGACCGGCACTACCACAGACTGGGCTGCGAGTTGTGTGCCCTGGACAGGGACACCCACGATTTCCAGGTGGGGAGGTCAGGCTGGGGAGAGGGCACCTGGGCTGCGGGTCCCTGGGGCAGGGGTGAGCAGCTTGGGCTCTGTGGCTCACTGCCCATCCCCTTTTGTGCCTTCACCAGGTGCTGGAGCAGTACCTGCTGACCACCCATGCACCCACCCACCGGGACTACTCCATGGAGCTGCTGGAGGCCTTTGCCCTGCGCCGCCCATCTGAGGAGACGACTTTCCGCGCTGACCTTCCCAACAGGTCGGGGTGCTGCTGGGTGCAGGGGAGAGGTCACTGGTATCCCAGCCTGTTGGGCAGGGAGGTGGAATAGGGCTCACCCCTTCTGTTGCTTTCTATCCCCTGGCAGGGTGTTGCTGTGGCATGGCTCCCGGCTGGGCAACTGGATGGGCATCCTGAGCCAGGGGCTGCGGATCGCACCCCCAGAGGCTCCTATGACTGGCTACATGGTGAGTGATGCCCCATCTGCTCCGACCAGCCCGCCCTGCCTCCGGGATCAGATCCCCTGAGCCCAATAGACCCTCAGCCTCTCACCCTCCAGTGTCTCATTTTCTAATCCTTCCTTCCCCTTTCCTTTTTTGATCTGTGGAGCCCTCAGTCGTGGTGTCCCTGCCTTGGACCCTGCTCCAGTTCTGGTTTCCCCCCATCCATATGTTTCTCTAGAGCCCCCGTCTCAGTATCCCCACCGCTCTGTGTTTCTCACTGCACCCAGCCCTGGTCTCTCTCTGTCTCATCTTCCCTCAGTTTGGGAGAGGCATCTACTTTGCTGACATGTCCTCCAAGAGTGCCAACTACTGCTTTGCTTCCCGTCAGAAGGATGTGGGGCTCCTGCTGCTGTCAGAGGTGAGAACTGGGCAACAATGAGCTGATATTTCAGCCTCAAAGACAGGGAGTGGTTCACAGTGTCTGTGCCTGGGCAGTGAAGCTCTCCTCTGCTTCAGAGCCAGCTGTATTGCAGGGAGCAATCCCAGCTCTGGGGGAGACTGTGTCACAGCTTAGGACTCCCAGGTGCTATCCCAGCTCTGGGAGGGGAGAAGAGGCCAATGCAGTAGAGCAGGAGGGAACTGGGATCTTCCTGCTTCCTATCTCAGCTCTGGGAGGGGAAGGAGCTGGAAGCCAGGACACCCAGCTTCCATCCTTGGCTCTGAAGGAAGGTTGGTATCCATTGCCCTCTCCTGTCACAGGTGGCCTTGGGTGAGTGCAACGAGCTGTTGGAGGCTAATGCTGATGCCCAAAAGCTCTTGAACGGGAAGCACAGCACGAAGGGGATGGGGAAGATGGCTCCTGCTAACAACACCAAGCTGTGAGTATCCCGTGCTTGAGGAACAAAGCTGCTCCTCCTGACCCCCATCTGCCAAGGAGAGTGTGCGGGGCAGGGGTGCCGTGGTCATGGCTGGAGAAATTCCCTGCTTTTGTCACGGCAACAGGAGAGGAAGTTGCATCCAGAAGCTGCTCTGAGATCGTGGACGCCATGGGGCGGAGACAGTTTGTCTGGCTGCCTGTCTGGAGGCTGTTCCACCCTAGGCTTGGGGGACTTGTGTCCAAGGCTGGAGGTCCTAGAAGTGACTCTTTTATCCACAGGGTTGTTACTTTCCTTCTGTCTCCTATATTTTATACTTGTGAATGTCATGCCATTCTCTAGTCCTCCACATCATCCAAGCCTGACTTTTGATATCCTGGTCCTCCTCTGCATTGACAATGCCTCCTACCTCTGTCCGCAGTAGGTTTCATCAACACAATCCCACCTTGTTTTCATTAATAACCTTGGCCAAATCACACTGGTTCCAAGTCCGGTGCTTGAGGAGCTCTACTAATAACTTGTCCCATTCCAGCGAGCCCCTTTTCAGTCGTCGTCATCATCATCACCACCACCCTTGTAGCTAGTGCCGTGCCCACTTTGAGTTATCTTAACAATCCTCAGTTTGACTAAGGTCACCCAGGTGCTGCAATCTTTGGATGCTTGACTGAAGGCCATGTAGATATTTCCTACGTGGTATTTGGATAGGCATTTCCTTTGTCTAGAATCTTTGGCTTATAGTCTCAAAAACTGCCATTAGGTCACTTGGACACAATAGCAAACCCACATGCGGTCTATCCACTCTTCCATTTATCTCCATCTCTTTTAGTCTTTCCCACAGAACTTGTTTCAAAGCCTGGCATGCTTTTGACATCAGACTAAAGAGCCCTGTACTCACCTGGATTGTTAATTTGCGTCCTCTTTCTTAAAATGGGCATCCTAGCCATATCATTTGACACCCATAGATTTGCTGTCTAAGCATGTGTAACTAGATCTACCTGCCACTTGGTGTGCTGGTGCTTTCAGAATTTTAGGGTGGGGAGCATTGGGCCATGCCTGTTTTGAGGTCGCTTCTGTACATGATTATCCACTCTGCCTTGGCCTCTGTGGCCAACATGGTTCACGCCAGACTGAAAACAAACAAAGTAACACTTGCTTTTGGAGTCGTACCAAAATGATCCTTACTGTCCACCACACCCTCATTGAGTATTTGTGGTCTCACTGCTGCTTTCCGGGTTCTCTTGCTTACGTAGCTGAAGAATATTTTCTTGTGTAAGCATTCGTTGCAAGATCAAACTCAGTTTGACATTCAGATTCATAGAAGTTTAGGGCTGGAAGGGACCTCATGAGATCATTGAGTCCAGCCCCCCTGCTCTGGACAAGGAAGACTTCTGGGGTCAGATAACATTGAACAGTTCTTGCTATCCTGATGCTCCCTGACCCTTTTTTTTTTTTTCCATCTCCTTTTTAAGGGGAAGAATGTAGAGGGAAAGTTAAATTCCCTCCTGCCCATTATAGAATTTTTTTTGGCAGTGGGGGAAAGGCAGAGAGAGAGAGACTATGCATCTCTTCCCCCCACCCCTGCCCCCCAATCGTTTTTTTCCAGCCAAGTTCTGTGTGCAAATAAACTGAGTTTGCTGTAGAAACCTGTGCCAGGCTTGGCATGAAGGAGTTTCCTCTTTCAGAAACATCCTTTTGTTCTTAGCCCACAACAGCCACGGGGGAGGTTCTCCACAGTTGCGAATGTAGTTGGATTCTAGCAGGGTCTGGGATAGAACTGAAAAAAAGGGGTTCAAAGCAGGGAGCTTTTGTCTGTGAGGCCTGAAGATTTCAGTTGTTGTCATTTTCTTGTGGCAGGGATGGTATTGTGATCCCTCTAGGACCAGCTGTGGACACCGGTGTGGTGAACCCCCATGGCTACACCCTGAACTACAATGAATTCATCATCTATGACCCGTGCCAGGTGCGCATGCGCTACCTGCTCAAGGTGCGCTTCAACTTCACGCAGCTGTGGTAAGGCAGACAGTGCCCAGGCCCATCCTCCATCATGGAGGAGTCGGGATGACAGCTGCCCTCCTGCTTTCAGCTTTCACACTGCACAAAGGAGGACTTTGAACATTTATCTGTGCTATTTTCTCACCCCAGCAGGAGGGCAACCAAAGTAAGCAAGTGGTTTTTACAGTAGTGGTTGATTTGCAGTGACGAGTTTCCAGTCATTTCACATTTATAATAAATTTAATAGTGACAGAGCAAAGCTGCGTCCTGGTTCTAAGCTCTACGACACATCAGGTTGGTGACTACACGGTTAGCAAAAGGGAAGAGAGTATGGCAGTGCTTCACAGGGTGTTGGGGTGCTCTGGAGTCCCGTGAGATCCTTTGAAGGGTGCTGCAAGAAGTGTGAGGAGATAAGCAGATACGGGCAGGCTCAGGCTGTCCTTGCCTAGCTGCTCCTCTGCCCCCACTGCCAGCTCCCTCTTCAAGGAAGTAAGCCCTGCAATAAATACATTTAGTTTCTCAAATGGAGTGCTGCTCCATTCACTGAAGTTGTGGAGGGGTGTCTTGAGTACCAGGAGGGGCGCCATGAGTTTCAGGAAGTTGAGAACCACTGGTTTGTGGCACATGCTACAACAATGCTAGCTGTAATCACGAGGGGCAATGCTGTACCACAGCCCCTTTCCCGTTTCCTGTTCCACATGCTTGGAAAAAGCCCCAGAGCCCTTCTGGGAAGGCTAAGCCAGCTAAGCCTTTTGGGAACTACCCCACCCTGGGTAACCTCCCACAAGTTACATGCCAGGGTTTCTCCATCAGCTACCAGGAAGCAGGTTTCAGGTGTCAGTTGTTTAACAGGATGGGGGGAAGTCCTCCCCGTCCTCCTCCATGGGAACCCAGCCATCTGGGCTCTGATCCCCTCCGTCCCACGTCACTAGATCTCCCTTCCTTGAGCTGGAGGGAGTCCTGGTTCTCGGACCTGCTTTGTTTAATGTGGGGAAAAGAACCCAGGAGTCCAGGATTTAGCTCCCCTCCTCCTTCATAACTTACTAGACCCCCTCCCCCTCCCGTGCTGGGAATAGATCTCCGGTGTCTGGGTTCCCAGCCTCACCCCAGCTGGACTGATTCTGATACCAACTGGAGCCAAGACCAGATTAAATCAGCTGCTCCTCATTTCAGTGACAGAAAATGCAAGGGTTGGGAACTCGGGGTTCTCTCCATAGATCCGGGAGGGGGCAATTGGCTCTAGCAGGTTGGAGCAGGGCTTGAAGCCAGGAGTCCTGGGTCCTAACCTTTGGCTCCTACTTCTCTGGGGCCCTGGGGATATGTCTATGTCTCTTCCTCAATCTCCTTAAAAGAACGAGGCAGGACTATGAATCGCATACCCTCTTTGCTGACTTACTTTGGTACTGGCCCCACCGTGATGGGGTGGACAAACCTTGCCCCTGGACACAGCAACCTCAGTCAACCCATGCCATGGCTGAGCAGGAAACAGCAGGCTTCTCCCCTGCTGATCCCCATCTCTTCTCCTTTTCCATCAGAGATACCCCAGTCCTGTGGGGCACTGCCAGGCTGATGTCCCACGTATGAGGAAGAGTATCCATTTTTGGGGGAGAGTGTAGGGGATCTCCCTGTCATGTCAGACATGGCCCCGTCCTGTTTGGGGGATCCAAGAGGCCTCTCAGCTCATATGACAGAGCCCCCATTTATTTATTTAGCAAGTGCAAATCCCTGAAGCCAAGCAATAGCCTCCTCGTTAGCTGAGTTCAAAGTTATTAATCCTCTTAAGTTTGTAGAGGGGACACTCCTCGCTGATGCGCAGCATTGCTTGTATCTCTCCACAAGTGCACGATGGGTTAGCGCTGAGGCCCCAGCGGTGAAGGTTGGCTGCACAGGGGCCTTGGCCTGTCCTGAGCCTGTTTAGCAGGGACCGCTTTTGCCGCGGTAGTTCAAAGCCAACAGGTTGACGAGTGAGGTTTGTCACAAGACACTTGTTTGTGACTTTCCGTGAATCCCGTTCCTTAATCCAGAGAATATCTGCAGACAAATCCTGGTCAGGGAGGTTGCTCCATAAGGAGGTTGCTCCATTGCGAAGGCAGGCAGGCCTTGGGTGGATTAAACAGGTCATTGTAGAGTGGTCAATAAGGTGCAACATGAATAGTTTTGACCAACTTGCAGCGGATCAGTGAAAGCACCCATAATGTGGGTAGACCGGACGAGAGCATCTGAGGGGCATCAGGGCCCCTCATCCTACAGGGAGGAACTAGGGAGGCTCCTATTCCCCTTGGGGTGGTGTCAAGAGCCTCCTTTGCTGTGGGGGGGAGCCCTCCCTCAAAGCAGGTGGCACAGACAAGACGCAGGCTCGCAGGTCTGCATAGGCCTGGGGCATGGTGCCCAGGCATATCCAGCGGTCCTGGCCTGGGTGGTAGCTGTGCACTAGGTGAGTGTCACGATATGTGTTATGGCTGTACCCTCCCAGGACATACAGCTCTCCTTGCAGTACAACTGAGGCAGCAACCACGTGGGCATGGGGCAGAGGGCTCAGCAGGGTCCAGGTGTCCAGACGAGGGCTGTAGACCTCACAGGTCAGCTGGTCAGCATAACCCCCGTGGCCGTCGCGCCAGCGCAAGCCCCCCGCCACGTAGAGCTGTCCCCGCAAAGCCTCCATGACATGGCCAGCACGCTCCTCCTGCATAGGTGCCCACTGGGTGGGTGGGTGCTTCGGGTGGTACTGGAGCAGGGCGGTCAGGCAACGGCAGGAGCCGTCGCAGCCGCCTGAAACGTAGATGGTGCCATCCAGCACGCAGGCAGCCTGGCCGCAGAGCGCAGCCGGGAGAGGGTGGGACAGTCTGCGGGGGGAGAAACCAGAACCAGGTGGGCAGGAAGGAAAGGAAAGGAAATTAAGAGAAAAGAGGAACAGTCCTTGGTCCCGTGTCAATGGGCTTAGCCTGTACCTGCAGCCACCAGGCTGCCTGCCTCTGGCCTTGGCTTCTGCTCTCCCGCTTTCCCAAGAACCCCAGGCTTCCTAGAAATAGGGCTACCTTGGCCTATGTCTTATGGGCCTTCGGGCCTTAGTCTGTAACCTCCCAGGCTCCAGGTCTCATCCCAGTGGATCTCTAGACACCTGGACCGCATACATCATGGCACAGGTAATCGGGCTTGCGTGC
Organism: Crocodylus porosus; assembly: GCF_001723895.1. Lineage (NCBI taxonomy): Eukaryota > Metazoa > Chordata > Crocodylia > Crocodylidae > Crocodylus > Crocodylus porosus. The sequence continues at coordinate 3,156,141 of NW_017728945.1, read as the reverse complement.
GTCTTAGGAGACCAGGGACACAGGTGCCTGGAAACGCTCCCATCCCCATCTCACCTCCACACGTTGGCAGCTGGGTCGTAGCACTCCACCGAGTCCATGCAGTATTGGTCATTAGAGCTGCCTCCCATTGCATAGAGCAGCCCACCTGCACACACGGCTGCAAAGTAGCTGCGTCCACAAGACATGTCTGCCAGGCGCTCCCAGGAGCCTTGCATGGGGTCAAACCTAAAGCAAGGAGAGGACTGAAACCAGCACCCCTTGCAAGGGAACAGCCCCATTCCTCATCTCCTAGGCTAACCTGTCCCCCATTGCCTGGGGACAGTATCAGGAGCAACACCCGCTGAAAGGGGATCTCCTCTTCCGCCACCTCCCAGCAAATCCTTGGGTCAGATGAGAGTTGGCACCCTGTGAAAGAGAAGGTGCCAGGCTCCATTCCTCAGCATCCTGAGCCCCCAAAGTTTAATACTGTGTCAAAACCAGGGCTTCCTGGACAGGGAAGGGCCCGTGCTCCTTTCTTTAACCCCCTGAGCCAGCCGAGTCTCCTGCCATGGGACTGGATTGGAGCCTGCACCCTCTCGATGGCAAAGTCCCTGCGCTGTACAAACTTCCCGCTTACCTGAACGCTGTGGTCAGTGTGTCCCTCACCCCATAGTACTGCTTGCCTCCAACAACATACAGCATGTTGCCCATCACGACCACGGCGTGGCGGAAACGTGGCCCATCAGGGAACTCCCCCAAGTACCGCCACTCCACCTGCTTCACCAGCCCGACGCCACTGAGGAAGCGGTGGGCGAACCTCAGCTCCCGGCTGGGGCAGCGCATGGCCATGTTTGACGTGAGGCTGTCTCCGCCGCAGATGACCAGTACCTTCTCCGTGGTGCGGATGCGGCATGGCAGCCGCTCCATAGTGGGCCTACCGGGTGGGATGCTGGAGAGTGACTCCACCAGCAGGTCATAGAACCGGCCCGGTTTCTCCATGAAATCCACAGCGCGCACCCGCTTTAACTCCCGCCCGGACATCAAGGGGAACCGAATGGATCTGAGGACTTTCTCAGCTTCCCCCAGCCGTTGGGCCCGGTCTGCATTCAGCCACCGCAGGGCACCTTCAAAGGCCTCCAGTTCGTTGAGGATGTAGAGGGCGTCGGAGCGGAGGAACCACAGAAGCTGATCCAGAGAGAGGTCCAGGAACTTGGGGGTGGACGAGACGCAGGGAAAGTTCATCAGCACAAAGTCCTCAGCTGTCCGGGCCAGCTGGCGCAGGTCATAGGCCTGGGCGAAGGACAGGACGTCTAGGCTGGTCTCCGGGGTCATTTGGTGTTGGAAGAGGTCCATGCAGAGGGAGAAGATGCCCGATGCCTGGTACTGCAGGGCAGTTTGTGCTGCATCCAGGATCTCGTCCCAGGTGCCTCCTAGTGCTCCTGAGTAGGCGAAGGAGATGAGGAGGTGGAGGTCAGGCACCGAGAAGAGGGTGTGGAGTGGGGTGGCCTGGACTGACTCCCGCATCCCGCTGGTGAACATGGCCCGGAAGAACTCGCAGCCACAGCACAGGGCAACACGGTGCACTGCGGGAGGAGAGAGGACGAGGGTAGGGATGGGCAACCCCACCACAGCCATCCTCCTAGCCCAGCTCTGGGCTCCTTCCCTACCTGCAGCTCCCCCCTCCCCAACTCACCTTTGAAAGTCTTTCCTTGAGCTTCCAGGTCCAGGTCACAGCCAATCTCAGCTCCATACAGCTCTTCAATGCTATGCAGGGTATCCCACTGCTCATCAGATGGGGTCCTCCTTCCCTCCTCCTCTTTTTCTGGACTGAGCCATCTTCTTTGGCAAATCTCCACCACTCGTGGCACCCCCAGGGCCTGAGCTGCCGCCACCACCTCCTGAACAGTGTCTGATGTGGTCTCCACAACCCCTGAGTAGGCAAAATCCAGAATGGCTTTCCAGCCATGCGGAGTGGCCAGCTGGCTCATGTCAACCTCACCCACTGCCCCTTGCTCCAGCCGCTCTCGGAAGAAGGAACTCACAGCTGCCAGAACCACAGCGTGGGCATGGTATGCTCGTGAGCCCGAGATCACGTCCACATCCACCAGCTGGTTCTGCGCACAGAGCTCCAGTGCCACCTCGAAGAACTGCCGGGCATGGTCCTCGTTCAGCAGTTCCCTGCGGGGCTCTGACGTGGCCTCCTCCTCCTCTTCCCTTGCTGGGGAGTCCGGTCCCACACCTGACCACATCCTCCCTGCCAGGAGACACCTGCCGGGAAAGGATGCGAAAGGCCCCGTGGCCTTTTCCTCACTCTGTGAACCACAATGAGGCAGGGTAAGAAATAGCACCCTTAGGAGCTTAAACCCTTTTTTTTATCACTGAACATCTACTGTGTGTGTGTTGTGTGTGTGGGGGGGGGGGGGTCCTTGTATTATGTACTATTGTGTAGTTTCTGAGCTAAGCATGACATATTATGTGAGGCATGTGTAGATAATTGTGTTTGCGGCCCATGCGTCTATAAAACCGCTGAGTCATGTGCGTATTTTTGGTGTGGTGTGTGGGCACATCTACACGTGCACTTTAATATGCATTAGTGTCTTTTAAAGCCCATTAGAGTGTCCCCTGCAAAAACAAGCTCTTTAGCTAACGTGATTGAAATGGGCTAATTAAAATAGGCTAATGAGCCTTTTTCCAATACCTCACAATGGAGGTACTAGATTTAATGCTCATTACCTGAAAAGCATTAATTGAACGTGTAGACATGCCTGTGTGTATTAATGGGATCTAAATGTTCGTGATGTGTATTTTTTGTGTGGCTATGTATGGGCATGTTTATGCATGGCCTGGAAGTTTGTGAGGTGTTTGTTGTGTGGTGTACACCTGTATTTGTTGTTTTGGATATACATGTGTGTTATGATACTTTATATCTGGTCTGTATATTTATGAGTGTGTATTTGTTGTGTGCTAAGTGTGCATATGTGATATACGTAGTTTTGTGTGTGTGTATGTTATGTGGATGTGTTGGGTATGTTTTCTGTGTATTGTGTATAGCTTGGAGGGTGGTGGTCTGTGCATGCATTTGTTTTTGTGTATGTCTGGTGTGCGTAGTCCATATGCTCATGGCGTACGGATTTGTTGTGTTGTACATGTGTGCTTGTGCTGTGCGTGGCCATGTCTGTGTTGTACATATTTGTGGTGTATTTGTTTTCTGAGGCTTGTGTGGGCTGGATTTGTTTGATTTTCTGGTGGATGTAGCATGCCTATGTGTTTGGGTGCATGCATTTGTGTGTTTGTGTTGTCATGTCTGTCTGCTGTGCATCGCGTGTTGCCTTGGGAACCCCTCCCCTGGATCCCTGCCTGCTCCCCAGGGGGTTCACACCCCCCTCCAAGCCCTCTCCTACCTGTGGGCGCTTGTTGTAGGGTGACGCTGACCTTTCAGAGGTCCTTCGGAGCCGGAGTCTGATCAGGGGGAAATGTTGGATAGGCTCCCAGCTGGCTTTGTGGTTAATTATAGCTGGGCATGGGACTCCAGCCAGCCTCCCATGTACCCAAGGTCCCATGGCACCCATCCCCGAGGAGAAAATTCTCCCCTGCCCAGCCTGAGGGTTGGGAGCTATGCTAGAGGAGAGCTGGGAAATCCTGTGGTTATCTGTATATCCTGGCCCCAATAATGCTCCCCCTCATGGGGATTCTCCAATAAGGCAGAATTGATCACCCAGGAGAAAGGCTCTTGAAATGCCAAACACGGAGGATTTGAGACGGCTGGCAAACCTTGTGATGTGTATCATACCCCGTGCTGCTGATCCCAGAGGAGGATTCCCCAATAGCACAAGAAGCCGATATCTATGAATCCCGAGATGTATAGCAGAAGGTTGCGTATCCTAACCATTGCAGTGTTGACAGGGATCTCACATTAATTCCCATATTCTGCAATATGGTGCACAGTGTCCTTTACCCATACTGTTGACACTGGAGAGAAATTTGGCAACGAGGCAGGACTGAGCTCCTGGGAGCTGGTGGGGGTCATGGGGTACATGCGCCTGGAAGGAAACTTTCTGCCCTAGGGATATGCTCCAC